>NC_134483.1:42197330-42507330 GCF_040206685.1 Ascaphus truei | reverse complement strand
CCATTTTTAATTTAAATTTGTTTAACTTTTTTATTTTCTCTCATTCTCCCACTCAGTTGCTAACACAAACACGCAATACACACACAAGAACATTGATTATGAATTCAATTACAGGTGCAGCCACCAGTATTAGATCACTTGCCTTGGAAAATCTGGGGCAATCTCACAGTAAATGCCTCAACATTTCTGTGTGATTCCTAATGGCCCATCGGATGAACACAGCAGGGGGTCCCTGCAGTCCTATTCAAAGTCTTCATTGTGACACTGCAACTCCTGGACACCAGGTGCTCCTTCTTTAAATTATTTAGGATTATGGGAGGGGCTTACCCAAAGCTGGAGTTCCAAGCGAAATAGGCGACAAGCAACTCCTGGCCGCCTGTTTCCATGGATGACATGGCCCTGCCAGTAGCAGGGCAGCCTTGATTTGTATTTTCTATTGAGCCATAATAAAGAAAATAAGTGCTTACAGCGCTAATGCTTAGAACAATATAGTAAAAATTAATACTAAAGTGATTACAAAAAACCCTCTATATTTAAGGTCTAGGCTGCCTAGAAATTGACCGATACAGGTCAACATGAACACATAGAAAACACAGTACAACTGGCGTCTAGATTTATCATACAACACCGAAGGTGATCACAGATCAAATATCAGACCAGTCCTTAGTGTCCAATCAATACCAGACGAATCTTGATTGATGTCTCATGACATGTGGAAATAAACCAAGAGAAAAATCATAGTGCAACACTAGTATAAACAATGAAACTAAAAGGACCACAACAACTTACAACCACACACTCACATGACACCGAATGACTGAAAAAACTGGTGCTATTTATTACTAAGAATAAAAATCTATAAAAAGACAAAGACAATTGTCTAAATAGACATGAAGAATATAGACTGTGGAGATCCCATCCGGTGATGTAAAAATTGGAATCCTGCTCACGACAGGGCAGTCAACAGACAGTGTTGATAGAAACTTAATTTCTCCCTCCATGCTGGATCCCAATCTGGAGACTCCACAGTGTGTTTTCAGGGCTCAGACGCCATCGTCACGCTTGCTGTTGCTTCGATCGCAGACGCTCTGGTCATGTCGCATCCAGATGACGTCACTCGCATGCGCACTGGCACTGAAGGTCCTGATGGCTATCTGCAGTTGCGGCGTGTAGCCACACCACCTCCCCAAACAATACTTGATAGGGGGAAAGGCTGCAGGAAATCGGCACCACTGCTCTCAATGCTTTTAATGTTCACAATAGTCACAAGACCTCCCAATGGCGCATTGAGAGCTGTGGTGCCGATTTCCTGCAGCCTTTCCCCCTATCAAGTATTGTTTGGGGAGGTGGTTTGGCTACACGCCAAGGATCCAGCACGGAGTTTCTATCAACGATGTCTGTTGACTGCCCTGTCGTTTAGTAGGATTCCAATTTTTACGTCACCGGGTGGGATCTCCACAGTCTATGTTCTTCATGTCTATTTAGACAAGTGTCTTGTCTTTTTATAGGTTTTTATTCTTAGTGATAAATAGCACCAGTTTTTTTCAGGCATTCGGTGTCATATGAGTGTGTGGTTGTAAGTTGTTTTGGTCCTTTTTAGTTTCATTGTTTATATCAGTGTTGCACTATGATTTTTCTCTTGGTTTATTTCCACATGCAAACACAAGGAGGGGAAAAGGGGAAGTGGAGGGGGAAGGAATACCCTCGCTACTGTACACTGGCTATCATTAGTATATTACTTGACCTATAGTGTTCCCCATATTATTTTATATTTAGAGTTAAGACTCAATTAAAGTTTCTGGTTTTAATTAATTCATTACTCACCCACCTTACTAGGTTCTGATACATTTCGGCTACACATTGGTAGAGTGCTCTCCTTGGGGTTCTACCTCTCTCTGTTTTTTTTTTTTTTTTTTTTATTTCCACATGTCATGAGACATCAATCAAGATGCATCTGGTATTGATTGGACACTAAGGACTGGTCTGATATTTGATCTGTGATCACCTTAGGTGTTTGTTTTGTAAATCTAGGCGCCAGTTGTATTGTTTTCTATTGAGCCATGCTTGATTATGCCCTGTCCCAGCTACGCCACTCATACTTTGCTGTGTTAGATGTGTAATACACCGGGTGAAATCATTACACAAACGTCTATGTTTTAACATGGACAGAAAGCTAAAACGTGATACACGACATGTGTTTATTTGCATATCTTGATCTAAAATTCTTCTCTGCAGTTTGACCAATTTAGTGACGACAGCGGGGTGAATAAAGCAGATTTTGCAGACATTTATGGAAGAGCTGAAGAACCATTTATTGTTCCTTGTCTTCAATATATATTGGGATAATTTACATTAACAAGCAATGATCTTAATAACCATCGTAATACTGTATTCCTATATACCTTCATAGAAGATACATTTCTCATCTTATCTCATCTCCCCCTGCAGACGCACTTACCTGAATGCCCTCCTACTGTCTTTGTACGTTCTCCCCACCAATTAGATTGTAAGTTATTCGGAGCAGGGAATCCTCTTCTACAATGTTACTTTTATGTCTGGTGCACTTATTCCCATGATCTGTTATTTGTATTATTTGTTATTTATCTGATTGTCACGTGTATTACTGCTGTGAAGCGCTATGTACATTAATGGCGCTATATAAATAAAGACATACATATATACATCTTATTCAAATGTTTATGGTTTGCAGTATAGAAAAGATGGATAGTATGGTTGTTTCATAGGTAACATAATTAGTCCTTCTCATTAGTACTTACATATAAACGAAAGAAACCTGTAAAGGGCATGCCATTAATAGGTGCAGCCAGTCAGTGTTGGATGAACTTTTACCTTTCACACCCTTCAGTTGACAGACAAAGATGATTGTTGAAAAATCAATACTTAAGGAGTCAGGAGGGAAATATTTTCAACCTCTAACTAGAGAATGCATTTTGACAAGGCCAAGACAATCCAAACTGCACAGCAGAAGAGAAAAGATGACTAATTTTTAAAGCTTGACACTTCAAGGTGTTTTTGTACAATGGTTTAGAGAAAGTGTTGCTACATACTGTACAAATATCAAAGGTCAAAAAAAAATAAAGCCACAAGAATTTCAAAAATGAGATTCATTGTTCGTAGAGATTCTTTGACTGTTTCTGTTAATCAGAGATTTCACATAAATGTTTACAGGAAAATAAAAAATGTTACGACAAAAATAAAAAAATGAAAATAAAAATACGCAGCGTAAGCAACAGATGATGTATTACTCCACTATTATGCTAAATATCAAAATAATGTTAATATTTGTGGTTGATATTTTAAAAATAATTTGTCATCATTTGTGTCCATTTATTTCGTTTTTGGCATTGGATATAAAGGGAAGAGGAAAGATTGAAAGGAACACGGTTTCATGAAATTAAGGGATGATGAGTATAAAAAAATCAATTTCACCTGCTAGGAGGAGAAAGTCTCACAGTTTCTCTATGCCTCCCTACTAGTTGATCATATTCCGCCTCACACTCTTCTCAACTCTAAGGCTTCGGACATGGTGTCATTAACAGCGCTCTTTTTGTGTCCCTGCATGAGCGCCAGCGTGCGCGCTTGGGAGGCGGGGCTAGCGTCACGGACTTCCATTGGCTTTTGGCGGTCACGTGACCGGCCCTGCGCTTCCCTCGGCGGGAAAACTTAAATTGTGCTGTCGGCAGCAATTCCACACGCCTCCGCACGCCTGCGGAAGCGCCGTCTAAAGCCGTGCTCATTAGGGATGATGTTTCCCCTCAGCGCGGCTCAGCACAGTCTTTTTGACCAGGGCCCTGGCCTAAACCATATTTTGAACTCCATTTACACTTACACTTTATCCTCTACTTTTAAGCCATCCAATTGCAAAAACATCTTAAAAATAAGATACTTAATCACATCTCCTCCCATCGACTTCAAAACTTCCTGAATATCTTACTTGCTCTCTCCCATGCTCAGTTTTGTAAATGTAAATACTCTACCTGACAAAATGTCTGCATTGACACGTATGCATTCTGCACATTTTGTCCAATAAACCTAAATTCATCATGAGTTTTTGATGTATAATTTTGAAGCTATTTTGGGGAAGCACAGCAGGGGTTAGTCATAGCACATATAGAGTTCTCATATCTCATAAGTGAATGTCGAGTTTGACAGGAGTTAGACAAGAGGTAAATTGCAGTCTGGATCCTTCAGCAACTTCCTCTGCGCAAGGATATTACAAGACAGCTTACGGTAAGCTCACGGCTCCACTTCTACACTTGTGAGCCTGCACCATTAACCCCCCCCCCACACACACCTTTCATCTACTACATTCTCTCCCAATACTTGTATTCACACACTCATCACACCTTCCTCTACCGATTATTCCATCCTCCAATTCCCTCTGCAACCTCTTAACACACCCTGGCACTTCCTAAAGCGGAAGCAGCAAGCACACGTTTGCTGTTCGAGCACAGCACGTGCCATCTAGAAACATCACAGTTTCATGTTAATTTGGATTGAAATGCAAGAAAAGTGTATCCAATCTTGTACTTCCAGGATCCACAGCAAGATGTTACGTGGTATATGTAAAACAAGCAGAAAAAAACATCATAGAGCAAAACTGCTGGTTAATCACACAGGTACACAAGACAATACAAGACAAACAATAGATAAACACAAGCAAGGCTGAAGAAAAAATACAAAGAGTTAATTTAATATACATATAATTTAAAATAACAATAATGAACAATGGCAGATGACTGGTCCGGTCTGGAAAAAACAGAATCCTACTCACAAAATGTTTGCAATATATGCGCAATGATCAGGAGGAATTGATGATGGCTCCAATGGCGTCGGGTTGATGCAAGAACTGCAGGAACTGCTCTGAACGCTGTCACTCACTCCTGGACTGGAAATCCGGCACTAGGGGTGGGTCTTGGAAAAAACCTGCTGCTACAATGCGATCGCACACTCGTGAGTGGTCTGCACTCTCTTCATAGAAAAACTCTGTAAAACTGCCCAAGGCATTTCGTGCGCATGCGCACTTCATCAGGGGGAATAATAGTCACAGGGCATTGGATGTCTATATACAGTCATAATAGCTGTGATTGGACGAAAGATGGACAACTCGTCACTGTTAAAGGCAGTAGGATTGGTCAGGGTTATTGCCAATCAAGTCCTGTGTATAAAAAACAGCCTTACTAACAATACAATAACTACAAAAAACGGAACGGAAATGTTCTTATATAGTTGTGCTCCAAGTTTTTTCCTCCTGCTTACCCTCTCAGAACCAGAACTGAAGGTCTTCAATGACCACCCACAGGAGAATCTGTCGAAGGGTGTCATCTGACCCTCTACTTCCCCAGCAGGTGCTGCTCTCTTCTTCGTGGGAAAGAAAGACGGTTCTCTATTTCCCTGCATTGACTATCGGGAACTAAATAAAATCACAGTGAAGAACAGGTATCCGTTACCTCTGATTCCCGAACTTTTGGAACGAATTCGGTCAGCCAAGATCTTTACCAAATTAGATCTCCAAGGGACGTATAATTTGGTCTGCATCCGACCGGGTGACGATTGGAAGACAGCCTTCCGAATCCATTATGGGCAATATGAATACCTGGTGATGCCTTTTGGACTCTGTAGTGCTCATGCTACTTTCCAGCATTTAATTAATTATGTACTCTGAGAGTTACTGGACCAATTCGTAGTGGCATACCTGCATGATCTCCTAGTCTTCTCAGATAACATCATGGATCACCAGAAACATGTCCGGATTGTCCTAGAGCGTCTCCGAAAGCGCAAATTGTACATCAAATTAGAAAAATGCGATTTTGAAAAGACCAGCATGCAATTTCTTGGTTACTTCTTCTCCTCTGAGGGTTTAAGTATGGACCCAGGCAAGATTCAAGCTGTGGTGGAATGGCCAATTCCTCCAAAAATGAGAAGGACATTCAGAGATTTGTGGGCTTTGCCAACTTCTATTGACGTTTTATTAAAAATTTCTCTGACATTATTGCACCAATCACCTGACTCACACAGAAAGAATTCCCCCCTTCAAATGGTCTCCTGAAGCGGATGCAGCATTTGAACGGTTGAAATCACTTTTCACCTCTACCCTTATCCTCATTCATCCTAATCCAGAACTACCATTTGTCATGGAAGTGGACGCATCCGATTCTGAAGTTGGTGCCATTCTGTCACAAAGAATTGGACCCAAGATGCTCCTTCACCCATGCGCTTTCTATTCGTACCAAATATCAACAGCTGAAAGAAATTATGACATTGGAAACAAAGAACTTTTGGCTATAAAAGCCGCATTCTCAGAGTGGAGACATTTACTTGAGGGGGCCAATCACCCAGTTACCATCTTTACGGATCACAGGAACTTAGAATTTATTCGATCCGCAAAGAGACTGTCTACGCAACAAGCCAGGTGTGCTCTATTACTTGCAAGATTTCAGTTCCACATCTCATACCGCCACGGCTCCAAGAATGGGACAGCTGATGCCTTGTCATGGTCCTTTAGATTAGAGCTCCCAGAGGCCATAAAAATACACCCTGTTTTTCATATTTCCCTGCTGAAGCCATTCCGGGAGAATCCATTTCCTGGAAGGAAACTTCTTCCTCCTTATCCTGTCTTTTTGGATAACAGAGAGGAATTAATTGTGGAGAGAATTTTGTACTCCAGGTTACACCGAGGGAGTCTACAGTACCTGGTCCACTGGGGGGGGGGGGGAGGGGGAGAGGGCTATGGCCCAGAGGAGAGGTCCTGGGAACCCAAATATTTCCTACATGCTCCACGACTAGTCAAAGCCTTCCACCGGAGATATTCAGACAAGCCTAGGAAGGATCGTCCAGAGAACGCTTTTGGGAGGGGGGAGTAATGTCATGTTCTAGCCTGTAGTATTAATGCTTATCCACCGGGACTTCTGCTACTCTTAGCTCTCTCAAGGAAAATTCCAGACCCTGAAACTTGACATCTCTGTACCTGTGCTCTACTCTCAGCCTGTCTATATAAACTTCCCCTTCCTGTCTGTCAGTGATTGTGTATACTGGTTCCTCAGCTCCTTCTAGGATCCTGTGTTTACTGCTGTTGCTATTGCTATTGTCCTATTCCTATCTCCTCATTGTCGACCTCTGCTTGTGACCCTGGCCACGCTACCTGTCACCTGCCTCTGACCTCTGCTTGTGACCCTGACCATGCTACCTGCAGCCTGCCTCCGACCTCTGCTTGTGACCCTGACCGTGCTACTTTCTGCCTGCCTGCCTCCGACCTCTGCTTGTGACCCCGACCATGCTCCCTGCTGTTCCTGCCACTGGGATCCACTCTAGCCATAGATCCCCCCCCCCCTGACAGTCGCACTCAGCATGGATGCGGCCTAAGAATTGGCCTCCAAGCTTTTCTGAATTTGACAGGCCTGCTTTAGATTGTAACCTCTCACGAGAAGGGCCACTTATTACCTTCTGTATCTGTTTGCTCATATATGTCATTCTGTTTATGTAACTGATGTCACTCTGTACCCCCATTGTACCATGCTGCAGAATATGTTGGTGCTTTACTAATTAACAACAATAATAATAACTCATTAGACCGTTAATGACCGAGTGCTCTATTTTTCTTATGCTTTTGTGTCTCATGCCTTATCAGCATTTGAAAGTAGGTCCCTCTGTCGGTTAGCACCCTCATCAAACTTTTATGAACAATTGTTGACCCTATGCTTGCTATTTTATGCTTTTTGTAAGATATCTTGTTAAACAAATAACTCCATCGGCGCTACTTCTGTTTTTAAGTATTGGCCAATCTGACATCTCCAATTTGCTTCATTATTAAGTCCTCTTGAATCTAGTTTCTATTCTGCTCACTCTATTTTAGCAAATACCCCCTTACTGTCTGTGTTTCTGCCCTCCCCTACATCACTTAAAGCCTTGTGTTTCTCTTTTCCAAACAATGTTCACCAAGTTCTCTGGCTTTCCATATGTAAGGCTCCATTTGAAAGAGAAAAACAAACAAAAAAAATAATAATTTCCCCCAAAGGATCTTGGAGTCGCCCTTGGATTGTCTGCCCTTTTTAATTTCATTTTCAGTTGTTCATGCAGCTAAGTGTAATTATTCATAATGAAACTCACTTTAAAGTTACGGTGATTAAAATATATGGTACACATAAATGCTTTTAAAATGCGAAAGTATGGCGATTTTGTGTGTTTACTGTAGTGCCGACGAGTATTCTAAAACAAATCTGGGGCCATCACCAACAAGACCCAGGTACATGCTGGGTACATGCTGCAACATTTCAGTGACATTTCTGCAAACAGACTAATGGCCCATCGGATTAACAGCGGGGGTCCCTGGCAGTCCCATTCAAACTGAATGGGACTGCCAGGGACCCCTGCTGTGTTAATCCGATGGGCTATTAGTCTCTGCAGAAATGTCACTGAAATGTTGCAGCATGTACCCAGCATGTACCCAGCATGTACCTGGGTCTTGTTGGTGATAGCGCCAGATTTTCCAAGGCAAGTTTTAGAATACTCGTCGGCGCACCTGTATATCTAACTTTCCCCGCTTTTTTCCTCGGCACAAGGAAAGGTGAGCATTACGGGCTGCCACAGCAGTTTAATATTAACATACCAGCTGCATATTGTTCTCACCCCGACCCCCCTGCATACGTGGCATTGCAAGGACAGTTTCCTGTGTCATTTCCTGCCCATGAGCAAAGTTAAGGCAGCTAAATCTAGTTAAAGAGCACTGGTGTGTGCCAATGACTCATGAAGAAGTCAAGCGCTTGCAATCTTGATATGAGATGGTGATATACTGTAGTAAACATGAACTTTCACTGCAGCTCTACTAAGGCAAAAAAAAAGTATGAAAAAGTTGACGTAAAGAACAAATAACAGTGAAAAGATCATGCCTTTCACTTGTATAAAACAGTGTTAAGGTAATGATAAGCTAAGGCAGAGCGTCAAAGGAAGGGATGGAATAAATTACATATAAGTACATTCACTACAATATCAGGGTAGAAGGGAAGAAAGGACAAATTATTACTGCAAATAAAGGTCTTGGCACTTTCCAGTACAATAATACTGTACATGGTCATTGAAGAATCCCTTTTTGGTTGGTGGCATAGCTAGGTTGTAATTGGGTATAATGAACAAGGGTTTTTTTTGTAAATGTTGGGACAGTACGGATATAGTATGTTTTTCCCATTGTGAAACCAGAAAAAAACAGGCAATGATTTTCAAATAGTGTTACTTCAAGAAATAGCATACTTTTAAGGTAAAAAATACAGCAAGGCCTATTCTACTAGCTGCTATAATGTCCTTGTGAAATCGTGATTTGACAAGGCAATCATTTGCAGAATTTTAATAAACAAATCGTATCTATTACATGGCGTCTATTCATATCTGACATTTCATGCATTTTTACCAGTGCGTCCATGCGAGTTTGGTTGTTTTGGTTTGAAGCATACCATCGCAAGAACAAGCATCAACTGCAATATATCAAGCCGCTTGTGTCAGTGCTGTGGTTAGAGAGGGAGAAGCAGATTGGGACTTGGAGTTTGCGTAGTGTAGCGTTTGTACGATTTTAATAGTGAGTTCTTACAGTAGTTTGTTGTCATCTGTTCTTATATTTCTATTTAAGATTAGTGTCTTCTTGTCGGTTTATCGTTGCAGTGTGTGCATTTCTCTGTGCTTGATACTATTTGCCCTTTTTCCCCTCAATGTTGTCTGTGTGTGAAGGTGGAGCGGAGGAGTGAGGAGTGGAGAGAGGGGTGGAGTGATGAGGAGAGGCGAGAGTAGTGGAGGTGTGAGTGAAGTGGGAAGGTGGCATGAGGGGAGTGAGTAAGGAGTGGATAGAGCAGTGGGCGTACTTGTGGAGTGAAGGTGTGAGTGTGGTTGGGAGATGACGGCTAGAGGGGTTCAGGCAAGGCCAGAGGTAGGTGAGCCCAGGAGACGCTTGGGGGAAGAGTGAGATTTCAGGAAGCCAGGGACAGACAACAGCTTGAGTCTGGAGACTGTGCCACGTTGGTGTGTAATGGGGGTCCGCCATATACATTTTATATCTGAAGATTACCAGTCTGTTTGGGCAGATGGCATTATGGACCCAAACCGTGTTAAAGAACTAGGTAAGGATAGAAAAATGGTGCTCAAAGTGCTGTGTGTGTGTTTCTGAAGGAAGGGAGAGCACT
This sequence comes from Ascaphus truei, assembly GCF_040206685.1. Taxonomy (NCBI): domain Eukaryota; kingdom Metazoa; phylum Chordata; class Amphibia; order Anura; family Ascaphidae; genus Ascaphus; species Ascaphus truei. Next base: position 42,497,146 of record NC_134483.1, on the reverse strand, counting down.
GGGTATTAAGGTTTCAATTCATTGTATATATACTCAGTCCATAGTATGGGGGGGGCACCAAAAAAACCCTGAAGGTTGGGGTAGTTTGTCCTGGGACACCCTCCTCCACCTCATTGGGATAGCCCCTAGTGAGTACTCACTGTCTCAATCACCTCCAGAGTCTCCCTTCCAATGCGTGCCGCTGTAAAGAGTGAAGTCCAGTAGTGTAGGTGTGCAGCTCACAGCATCCAAACGAGAGCAGGTCTGGCAAAAACTATCTTTATTTAGCAAGGCATAAAATTGAGGGACGCAGCCCTTCAACGCGTTTCGTGCAAAGCACTTTGTCAAGAAGTGCCTTTACACGATATACAGCCACTTAAATACCGATGACCGGTCAAATCTCGCGATATGTGGTGACGTCATCAAACCACCATTAGCCAATGAAAATTATATCCCTCGCGCATGCGCGCCGCAATCGAGCCCCGTGATAATAACAACCACCGCATACCAGTCATCTCACTGTCACGGCGACGTGCACCAGCTGGTAAACACAGCGCTGCTCAGCAGACCAACCCTGGATGCGGCAATTGAGTACCCCAGACCCTCCGCCACGCGCATGCGCATGTGGATAATCTAAAGCGCCTTACTCATTGACGGATCGATGCGTCTGAGCTGCCTAATAGTAAAAAAGAGCAGACTCATATACAACGATCCATCCGGAGAGGCAATGACAGATTTATACAAGTGTACATTAAAAAAGCGGCTTATCTCCACAAAACTACGCGTTTAGTTTGGCAGTCAATATCACCATACATCATTATAATAAACAGTTCAGTAATATACAATTTATTGTTTAAAAACTTAACTAAACTAAACTAGATACACCCTTAAAATACAAGTATACTGCTATACTCATGTAAAAACAATTGTGCTCCCTCCTGATGACATTGTGATCATTGTATCCATATAAAGCAATACTCAAATATTAATTGATTTCCTCTGTGGAGAACCTTATAGAAAAAACACATTTGCAATTAAGCACTGAAAGTATTAGTATAAGCCATTGTACCACATAGGAAACAGCAATAGGAAACAACAAGTTCTTGTCTATTTGAGCCTATTAATTCATCATTTTTGATTTGTTATTAATAAGGTTCCTTTCATAAACCAACCATATAATGCCTGTACATAATTTCTGTAAATAATTTCTTTAGAAAATGCCCCACACAGTGTATTTCTTTAATATATTCAGAGATAGTGATCGGGTCACTTCCTAAAGAGTGCTGCCATTATGTAATACACATTTGTTCATTTAGTAACATAATTACAATTTTTCAGACATAGATAAAGACTACTTCTGTCTCAAGGTTCGTGATCATTTTAAAAAGTGGTTTATAGTCCACTCCACATTCATTCCCTCTGGGAACCTTGTTCTTAAAATAAAGATCCAAAAGGACTCTCTACAATTCAAAATGTTGAGGATATCACCCCCTCTCTCTCGTCTTTTGACTTTCTCCAAACCTATGAACGAGAAGTTCTTTATACTGCCCTTACTGGATTGCGTAAAATGCTTTGATACAGGATGTTCCAGATCCCCTTTACGAATTAATCTACAGTGCTCTTGCATTCTTATTTTGAGAGCCCTCGTAGTTCTACCAACATATCTCTTCCCACAGCCACAACTAATTAGGTAAACTACAAAGTTTGTATTGCAATTAATATAGCTACCGATGTTATATTTTTTATGTGGACTGTGGGAAAAGAAATGCTGTGAGGGCCTCATAAACTGACACATGTTGCAGTTATTGCACCTAAAAGAGCCTTTAGTCAAGAACCGGTCAGGGTCACCCATTTTGGTGGATATCACGCTAGGGGAAATAAATGCGGCCAATGTCTTGGCTCGCCTGTATACACACTTTGGGCCTGACTTTGTATACTCACATAGAATGGGATCCATTCGTAGTAATTCCCAGTGCTTGTTTATGATCTCTCGAACCTGACCACTTGATCTATTATATTGAGATATGAACAGGGGGCACACCTTATCATTTCATTGAACAGTATTCTTCCCCTTTAGCTCATTCCTTACTCTGGACCCCGGGGGCAGAGTAGTTTCTCTATCAATCTCCATTACCTCTTGTACAGTGGATTGGAGGGTCTCCCGATCATACCCTCTTTCTATAAATTTGTTGGTCAGCACCTCAGACTGGGCCTTGAAATCACTCATTGTAGAGAAATTCCTCCGCAATCTGAGGTACTGACCTTTTGGTATTCCCTTTACCACTGATCTGGGGTGACAACTGTCCGCTCTAAGGAATGAATTTCTTGAATTTGTTTTTGTATATACATCTGATTGTATTTTATAGTCCATATCAATATAGAATAGAATGTCAAGGTAGCTAATGTGTTGTGAATGATAATTTATCGTGAAATGAATATCCAAAGTGTTATCATTGATATAATTAAAAAATTCTAATAGTGTTTCTGTGCTCCCGTGCCAAATAAAAATTAGGTCGTCTATAAAACGTTTATAGAAAATAATATTGTGTCGAAAGAAATTAGTGCTGTTATAAATGAAAGTGTACTCCCACCACCCCATAAAAAAATTAGCATAGGAGGGGGCAAAACTTGTCCCCATTGCTGTCCCCCGAAGTTGTAAGTAAAAATTGTGCTCAAAAAGAAAATAATTGTGTGTGAGAAGAAAAAGTATAGATTCCATAATGAATGTTGTCATTGGTAAAGAGCTACCCGGACATTCTACAGTATAAAGTGTCGGACAGCCGTCAAGCCCAGATCGTGTTGTATTATTGAGTAGAGGGAGACCACGTCCATAGTCACCCACAAGTATTCCTTATTCCAAGAAATCTCTTGTATTTTGGTAAGTAAGTCCCCTGAGTCCAGAATGTGGGATGGCAAGATCCTAACAAAAGGCTGCAGATAGGTATTGACATATCGAGACAAACCATCTCCCAAAGATCCAATGCTGGAGACAATCGGCTGACCAGGAGGGTCGACCAAAGTCTTGTGGATCTTTGGGAGATGGTGATATATCGGTATGACAGGTTGAAGATTTATTATTAAATTTGATTAATCTTTATTCAATACATGTGTTGCTGTTCCTAAATCTACTAACTCTAGTAGTTCCTTTAAAAAAAGATCTGTAGGGTCCCGTGGTAGTACAGAGTAGGACGACACATCCCCAAGTTGGCGGAAAGCTTCCTTGAAGTAGTCTGTCCTACTCTGCACCACCACTGCACCCCCCATGTCTGCATTTTTAATTACTAACATTTCGTTCTCCTGCAGAGATTTAATGGCTGCACACTCCTCCTTGTTTAAGTTGTCGTATCTCAAATGGGGAAAAGAAAAACCCTGAGCCAATATTCTGAGGTCCCTGATCACTAGATTCTCGAACATAGTAAGGTATGGACCTTTGATAAAGGTGGGGTAAAAACTGATTTCCCTTTAAGTTTGGATCTCCAATCCCCAAGTACTGTATATATGATTGTGAATCCTCCACATTATCTCCCTGTGCTAAAAGGTCTTCAATATCTCTGATTGTACATTGATCCCGACAGGAATCCAGGGAGTTAAGGGCTAAGGAAGGGAGGGGAGTGGTTGTGGGCAATGTTTGGCAATAATCATCCTGTAATACTTCACCTGTATCTGTCGCCGTCAGAGACCCCTCACTGTTTGGTTGGTGGAAGAATTTTTTCAAAGTCATCTTGCGCACAAACTTATGGACATCCACTGCCACACCAAAGAGGTCAATGTCCATTGTTGGCTCGTACTTCAATCCTTTATTCAGTAAGGAGATCTCTGCAGGCGACAGCTCCATCCCTGAAATATTAATTACATTGTTAATATCACTTAATGGTTCTTTTTCCTTTTGTTTGCCCTTTTTCCCCCTGCCTCTCTTCCCCCCCTCCTTGTCCTTTTTGGTCTCTCCTGAACATCAAGTACTTTTTTGACTGTTGGTCAGTGTGGTAAGTTTCCACTGATGTGGATGGAGTTGGATCCTCCCGGGGAGTGTTACCACCGGATGGGCGTCTCTCATCCCTGGGTTGATTGGTATTACTACGTTGTGATCCACTGGATCTACTTTCCATGTCCATGAAAGAGACGGAGTGTGGGATTGTTTCTACATCAGATAATTCAGAATCACCACTTTGATAGTCAAAATTGCTTGGTTTCAGGATTGATTTACTCGGGGTTGATCTCCGTGACATATTCTTTGTTGGGTCTTGTGAAAACCGATCAAAAACAGGCACAATTCTTTGCCAATTATATATTTGATTTTTGTCGTAATCAATACGATCACGGTCGTACTTATTCTGTTTCCTTATCATTATTTCCCTCTCAGCCTCCTCTGTGGTTTTGGCTAAAATTCGATCAAAATTGGAAAACCCCTCAATGTCCTTGAATTTACGTAGTTTGTCCTGTAATTCCTTGATCTGATTATCTAGTGTTGCTTTCTCCTTTATTTTATGTTGCAGTATTTGATCCATTAAACTAAATGAACAGGTGTTTAGTGTTTCAATCCACCTTTCCTCAAATGCCTTATCTGGGAAACCAAAAGTTGGGGCCTTTTTAACCCTCAAGCCCCTGGGGATTCTCTTCATTTTGAGGTAGTTCTCAGTAGCAACAATGTCCCACCAGATCCGTGTTTTGTAGATTAACAATTTTTCTAATTTCTGAAAATATATTCTTAAATCAGAGATGTCATTAGAGTCAGTGTCTACTACGTTATCAAATACACGAAGAGCCTTCTTTTTCCTAAAGGAATCATCTCCACAGCTGAATGTATAAGCTGAAGGTAAAGAGCTATCATTAAGATCCACAATGTCATCCATTATGCCTTGCACAGTCTAATTGTGTAAAACGATCATAAAAAATGAAAAAAACAGCACAGACCTGCTCTTTGTATTCAGTTCAGTTAATTTCTCCTTCTCAGTAGAATTATTTCATAGGTTAAACACATCCATTAAGCACGAGCAACCATTAAGTAGATAAACAAGGTAAGGATAGAAAAATGGTGCTCAAAGTGCTGTGTGTGTGTTTCTGAAGGAAGGGAGAGCACTGGGTATTAAGGTTTCAATTCATTGTATATATACTCAGTCCATAGTATGGGGGGGGCACCAAAAAAACCCTGAAGGTTGGGGTAGTTTGTCCTGGGACACCCTCCTCCACCTCATTGGGATAGCCCCTAGTGAGTACTCACTGTCTCAATCACCTCCAGAGTCTCCCTTCCAATGCGTGCCGCTGTAAAGAGTGAAGTCCAGTAGTGTAGGTGTGCAGCTCACAGCATCCAAACGAGAGCAGGTCTGGCAAAAACTATCTTTATTTAGCAAGGCATAAAATTGAGGGATGCAGCCCTTCAACGCGTTTCGTGCAAAGCACTTTGTCAAGAAGTGCCTTTACACGATATACAGCCACTTAAATACCGATGACCGGTCAAATCTCGCGATATGTGGTGACGTCATCAAACCGCCATTAGCCAATGAAAATGATATCCCTCTCGCATGCGCGCCGCGATCGAGCCCCGTGATAATAACAACCACCGCATACCAGTCATCTCACTGTCACGGCGACGTGCACCAGCTGGTAAACACAGCGCTGCTCAGGAGACCAACCCTGGATGCGGCAATTGAGTACCCCAGACCCTCCGCCACGCGCATGTGGATAATGTAAAGCGCCTTACTCATTGACGGATCGATGCGTCTGAGCTGCCTAATAGTAAAAAAGAGCAGACTCATATACAACGATCCATCCGGAGAGGCAATGACAGATTTATACAAGTGTACATTAAAAAAGCGGCTTATCTCCACAAAACTACGCGTTTAGTTTGGCAGTCAATATCACCATACATCATTATAATAAACAGTTCAGTAATATACAATTTATTGTTTAAAAACTTAACTAAACTAAACTAGATACACCCTTATATATATATATATATATATATATATATATATATATATATATATATATATATATATATATATATATATATGCATATGAGTGTCAAAACAGAGTGCTACTGGGCATGGCAATATATAGTTTTAGATATATATATATATATATATATATATATATATACATGTAGAGGTATCAGTACCGTGTTAGCCGAGCTTCAATAATCAAAAAATAAATAGATGATACCGTTCTGTGGCTAACGAAATGCTTTTATTTGTGCGAGCTTTCGAGATACACTGATCTCTTCTTCCGGCGATGTTACAATGAATGAATGAATGTTACATGCTTCATTCATTGTAACATCGCCGGAAGAAGAGATCAGTGTATCTCGAAAGCTCGCACAAATAAAAGCATTTCGTTAGCCACAGAACGGTATCATCTATTTATTTTTTGATTATATATATATATATATATATATATATGTACTTTACTGTGTATTTGTGTCATTGGAAGTAGCATTGGGCTCTGTCTGTGTTCTATGTTCTGTCCTTATTGTAACTATATATTGCCATGCCCAGTAGCACTCCATTTTGACGCTCATATGCATATATATATATTGTGGCTACTTTGGCGGTATAAAAGGAGCGTACTAGTTTTCTCTGTTTTGCAATCTCGTCCAGCTGGTCACAGCTGATTAAGGGAGGGTGGCTCCTCCTTCCCAGGTTCCAAGCTCACCCCCATCCCACTTTGCTTCCAAATGGTTAAGTATCACTGCTTTTCACCTTCCACACACGCAGGTCCATACATGCAGTTTGGTTGCAACAAATCTTATTCCGATTGCTTTTCCTGGTACTATTCAGGTAAATAAGAGCTTCAATCAAACTAAGAACTATGCAGCTAATCACAACAACTTTATTATAAAGTTTTCTTCCTGGTATTATACAGGTTATTAAGAATTTGATTAGTGTTGGGACCTGCACAGATTTGGTCTACCTTGGCGTTTGGTGTGCAGGCTTAAGATACTTTGGCCAAAGCATCAAACTAAATGACCATATGTTTTTATTATATATATATATATATATATATATATATATGTACTTTACTGTGTATTTGTGTCATTGGAAGTAGCATTGGGCTCTGTCTGTGTTCTAGGTTCTGTCCTTATTTTAACTATATTTGTTTATTATACCCTTTTTATATAGCACCCACAGTGTACTCAGCGCTTTATGAGAGAGACAATACAGTGCAGGGAATTATAATTATATGTATTATAATATAAGAAGTGTGTAGCACTGCTTCCCCCACTCCCCCCCCACCTGTGAGATTTACCCTGGCTACAGTCCTGTGTGGTGCTCGGTACCTGTTTGGCCCAGGAGATGCTGAGAGTTCCACGATGACATGGGGAAACCGGACAGACTCACTGTGATCCTGGATGTTCTTTCTTGGTGCCAGCGACTCCAGCCATAGTGGGCTTCAGTAGAAATGAAGGCAATCCCCACCATGACAGTCTTTTATCCCCATACATCCAGCCAATAGATTGCGACTCAGCCAGATGTATAAAAAGAGATGGTCTTTATTCTGCAGCCACTTCATGATGTTATTACAGCGATTGCAATCAGTTGACAGGATAGCTTCCAGGATCCTGGGTGGTACAGGCCGTCTGGTAATGATGAGGCATCACTAGAGTAGTGATTGCACCCAGTCCATGTGGGACTGAGCGCAGTTCTCACTCCCTGCCTGAATCCCACCTTTAGGACACCTCCTCCTTTGTGCAAAAGGGGAGGGCACAGGATCTGCATCCTTATTGGACATACAGACTCCAATGTCATCGCCACCTCTGCCACTCAGAGGCTGTAGGAGGAGGGGAAACCCCCACAGGATAGCCTGTCACTGTCTGGATCTTACTAGAACTTACATGACAGGGAAGGCAGAAAGGTAGCTGGCCCAGCCATGGCTACAAGTGCAACAAACAAAATGAGACTATAGGAAAGGAAATCCCTGCCCCAGACAGCTTACAATCTAAATGGTATGGTGGGAAACTTTTTATAAAGATGGCAAGTGAGAGAATTAGTGCAGTAGATCAGGGTTACGCAAACTGGAATGGATACGATTTTGGGTGGACCGGCGCTTCCAGAGACTCCACGCTCTTCCCCAAACCATTTAAATTAATTGCCGGGGGACCGCACGAGGCCTCTGTAAGTTCCCTTACTTTGACTCAGACGACTTCGGGCGACGCGTCGCCATGGCAACACCGTATCAAATGAGGCCGCGGGGTCACGTCATTTGACCCTTGAGACAAGGTAAGGAGGGGGAGGGGGCAAGTAGTGGGGGAGAGCAAGCAGGGGGGCACAGGGCAAAAAATTTGCGCACCCCTGCAGTGGATGACAGTGCTTGGCCACAGTGGTTGTAGAAGCGACTGTGGGTGTGGGAAAATAGCCATGAGTCTAGGCCAGGGGTGCGCAAACTTCTTGAGTTGCGCCTCCCCTGCCCAGCAGCCCAGCGTTCGCGCCCCCCCTCTCCAAGGACTCATCGTCAAATGACGTTGCGGGTCATGTGACGTCATATCACGTGACTCCGCCGCGTCATGTGACGCGCGTTGCCATGGCGACGCGTCGCCGAAGACCTGGTAGAGAGCAATTAAAGGAGTTACAGAGGCCTCACGCCTCCCCCGGCATTTAATTTAAATGCCGTGGGGAAGACCGTGGGGCCTCTCTTACCGTCGCACCCACCCTATAAATTCTCGCGCCCCCCAGTTGGCGCACCGCTGGCCTAGGCTATTGAAATTATTCATTTAAGAGGTGCGTTTTAAGGTTTGACTTCATGGTGGGGAGTGAACGTGATTGTCTTATACTGAGTGTGAGAGAGTTCCACAGGTAAGGAAGGGGCAGTGCGTGAAAAAGATTTAAGGTGAAAGAGAAGAGTAGAGGTGAAAGGGATGAATAGGAGACAGTTAATCCAGGAGACAAGCAGGGGCATAAGGAGAGATAAAAGCTGATATGTTGGGACTAGGAGGAGCAGATGGTGAGCAGAGACTGTTTTTGGGGACAGTGGAATTATTTTAGCAGGATCATTTTGGATAGATTGCAAAGAAGATAGTCGTGAGGCAGAAGAGACCTGTTAGCAGTATGTCACAATAATCCAGAAGGGACAGAATAAGAGCATGCATCAGAGTTTTGGCAATAGATTGATAGAGGAAAGGGCGTATCTCATCAATATTACAGAGGAAGGAGTGACAAATTTTAGCCATGTTGAATGAAGAAAGAAAGAGAGAAGTCCAGATGTCACCCCTAAGCAATGTGCTTTGGCAACAGGATAGATTTTTATTTATTTTATTTATTTATAAAAAATTTTTACCAGGAAGTAATACATTGAGAGTTACCTCTCGTTTTCAAGTATGTCCTGGGCACAGAGTTAAGACAAATAATACATGGTTACAAATACAGTTACATAAATAAACAGGGTATACATTATATCAGTGGTTCCCAAACTTTTTCGGTTCAAGGCTCCCCAAGGCAATCAGGATTTTTCCACGGCGCCCAAAGTGAAAACAAAGTTGTATATACATACCTAACAGTTGCAGTGCGCAATTGGTGTCTCTCTCAGACACACACTCTCTCACTCTCTCAGACACACACACACTCTCACTCTCTCAGTCACACTCTCTCACTCTCTGACACACACACTCTCACTCTCTCAGACACCCCCAGTCTCACTCTCTCAGACACCCCCTCTCTCACTCTCTCAGACACCCCCTCTCTCACTCTCTCAGACACTCTGTGACAGGGTGAATGAACATCAACAGCAATATGCCTGGAAAACCTATGTTTAGGCTTGCAGTGCAGCAGTGACGAGGTTAAGTTGAGAAGGGCTGCTTAATTAGTCTGACCCCAGCTGCATAATCAAGGTGTTAAAACCCCCAGGCTGTACACACATGCAAGAGAGCTGTTGAGGAGACAGGACTGAAAGTGCTGAAGAGATTACTGCTGTAAGGTCTGTTGTGCAAAGTACGTGTGATGAACTGTCTGTCTCCTCCATACTAAAGAGAAGCTATTTTGTTCTGTATGCTAAAAAGAAGCTATTTTTTTTTGTTTTCTGATGAGAAGCAATTTGTGTTTGTTGTGCTGTATGTTTTAAGGCTCAAATAAATAAGCCTTATCCAAAGAACCCGCATGTGTAGTTGCATGAACCCTGCGACATATGGTGTCAAGAAGTGCCGGGATTTTGAAAGGCCCCTGCAGTTAAAGGGCTACACACACACACAAGAATGAGAAAAATGGAAGAATTGGAATGGAAGAGTTTCTGTGGGAGTAGACCAGACAGCAGGGACAGTTAATGCAGGAGCAGGCCCGGCTACAAGCAGAGAGAGATGAAAGACTATTGCAGCAGCAAACTCAGCTCCTAACCCAGCAGCAGGCAGCACAGGAGGAGTGGATGGCCAAGCTGCTGACCCAATTCCAGGGGTCTGCCAGTCCAGAACTTGCAAACAAACCCCCGGTACTCCTGAGGAAAATGGCTCCGAACGAGGATCCAGAGGCTTTTTTACTGACATTGAAAGGGTTGCCAAAGCTCAGGGCTGGGCTGCAGATCGCTGGGCCACTGCTTTGGCCCCGCTCCTCATAGGAGAAGCCCAGGCCTCATATCAGGGCCTCCCTGCAGATCAGGCAATGGACTACCGACAAGGTAAAGCAGCCATACTGGATCGCTTAGGTCTGACCCCAGAGACCTACCGTCAGCAGTTCCGGAACATGAAGTACACCGCTAAGATGAGACCCCGGGTCCTCGCTCAGCGGTTATTGGACTTGTGTACGCGCTGGATACAACCCGAGGAGTGCACTAAGGAGGCATGTCCACAGATGGATTGTTCATTCGGCAGGACCGTCGCCTCGGCCTTCACGGGAGAAAACTACAAGTCCTGGCTACTTCCAGCCCAGGTTGGGGGGAAAAATGTCCAGGCCCTTGTAGATTCGGGCTCTGGGAAAACTCTTGTCTTCAAGGGACTGTTACCATTTTTCTTGTATTCTCTATTTATACATTTACTATTTTTGTCATATTTTTATAATATTATTTATGTTCTTAGGTTTCTCCTCTCTCTTTTTCTCTTTTTTCTTCTTTTCTTGCTTTTTTCATCTATTCTTTGTGTCCTGCAAGGTATAATTAATCATTACCAACAGCTGTCTTGCATGACGGCGAGAGGTTTAAATACCTTTAACCTCCTCCACCTCGATACTCTTTGAGAAAGCGCCACAGTGGGCGTGAAACGCATGGGAGAGTAGCTAGCACTGTTTGTTTCTTTGTTTTTTATGTAGTTCAATAAAGAAGATTTTTACCCTCTTTTGCTGGTGAGCGCCTTACCTTTTTCCCGGAGCGGTTGTTCATCTGATCCTTACCCTGTTCGTCTCCATGGAGCATAGAATGTATTCACAGCGATGTAAGACGGTATCCGATGGCCAAAATCCAGCTACAGGTAAAGGATCAGGAGGCCTACCTCGAAGTAGGAGTCGCTCCTTGGCTCCCTACCCCCGTTGTGCTAGGCCGGGACTGGCCTTTCTTTTCGGCCCTAATGGCCCCAGTCTCTCACGAGGAGCCTTATTCTGTGGCTCAGGAGAAACCTGGCAAACTGTTCCCCTTCTCGGCAGACCTTTTCCCCAGCCGACACCGGGTTCCCAAGACTCGGAAGCAAAGACACTCCGACAAACAGGACTGGTTGCAGAAATCTGGGTCTCAAGGTGACCATTCTAGTAGCCAGAGGTCACAAGTGATGGTTGGGGATGGCCAGAGGCAAAGGGAAGACCCAGTCCTTGCTAGACAGTATGACAAGGTGGTAAAAATTGATGAGCATATTTTAAATGCACAGGGGGTGATGATATTCCCCCATTTTGAATTATCAAATGATATCCTGTATAGGGTGAATAAGCAGACACAAACAGGGGAGGTCACCAGACAGATATTGGTTCCCAAGGCGTTTGTTATATCTGTGTTCACTCTAGCCCATACTGTCCCTTGGGGTGGTCACCTGGGCAGGGATAAAACATTGGACAGTATTTTGTCCCGATTCTATTGGCCAGGGATGCATAGTGATATTGCTAAGTTATGTGCGGCATGTCCGAAGGGACAAAAACCAGCCCCTTTGGTTCCTCTACCCTTGGTGTCAGTTCCCTTTGAGAGGATTGGGGTGGACTTGGTAGGACCTCTAGAACCTTCTGCGAAAGGACACAGATTTATTCTTGTAATAGTTGACTATGCAACAAGGTATCCGGAGGCGTTCCCCCTGAGAACAGCAACGGCGAAGCAAGTATCCAACAAGTTGTTGGAGCTGTTCTCACGGGTTGGACTTCCCCAGGTTATGTTGACAGACCAAGGTACAAATTTTATGGCTAAACTGATGCAGGATGTCTTAAAATTACTAGAGGTCAAGTCGGTTCGGACATCGGTCTACCATGCACAGACTGACGGATTGGTGGAAAGATTTAACCGAACTCAAAAAGGGATGCTGAGGAAATTTGTAGATTCAGAGAAGAGAGCCTGGGATTAACTTCTCCCTTTTCTGCTGTTTGCAGTGCGGGAAGTTCCCCAGGCCTCCACGGGATTCTCTCCATTTGAACTGCTGTACCGCCGCCAATCACAGGGTATCCTAGACCTCCTAAAGGAGTCCTGAGAGGAACAGCGGTCCCCTTCTAAGAATACCCTGCAATATGTACTAGACCTTAGGAAGCGCCTAGATGTGGTCAGCCATTTTGCTAGGGAGAATCTTAGATCAGCCCAGGACAGCCAGGAGAGACATTACAATCAGAATACACTCATGAGTGTTTCACCCGGGAGACCAGGTGATGTTGTTGTTACCCAGTTGTGAGAGCAAACTCCTAGCCAAATGGCAGGGCCCATTCGAAGTACTCCGCCGCACGGGTGATGTGGTTTACGAGATCGCTCATCCAGGGTCCAGGAAGGGTAAACAAATTTACCATGTGAACTTCCTGAAACCTTGGAAGATGCAGCGGTCTCTCTTCATCCACCCGGTGGAGGAGGAAACAGATTTGGGTCCTCAGCCCCACGGGAGAACATCGTGGGTGATGATAAAATCCCAATGGGTAGACAGTTGTCCTCTGAACAAAAAGGGGACTTGTTAGAAATAATTACACCATTCCATGATGTTTTTTCTGATTTGCCAGGGCAAACTAATTTAATTTCACGTGTGATCGAGACAGCACCTGGGGTTAAAGTACGTTCCCGTCCTTATAGGTTGCCTGAGAGTCGTACGGCCCTGGTAGAGAAGGAGGTACAAGAAATGTTACACTTAGGAGTGATTGAGGAATCATGCAGAGAGTGGTGTAGTCCACTAGTTATGGTCCCTAAACCCGATGGGAAGGTAAGATTTTGTGTGGACCTCCGAAAGGTCAATGCGGTATCCAAGTTTGACGCATATCCGATGCCAAGGGTGGACGAGTTAATTGACGCCCTTGGTAACGTGGAATATATATCCACGCTGGACTTAACAAAAGGACACTGGCAAATACCCTAACAGGAAAAGTCCAAGTGCAAAACAGCCTTTGCCACTCCCATGGGTTTATACCAGTTTGTGACAATGCCATTTGGACTGCATGGAGCCCCAGCCACATTTCAGAGACTCATGGATAAGGTGCTGAGACCCAATAGGGCTTATGCCACAGCCTACCTAGATGACATTGTCATTTATAGTAGACACTGGCGGGCCCATCTAAATAAGCTGAAAGCGGTCCTCAAATCTCTAAGAGAGGCAGGGCTCACAGCCAACCCTAAGATATGTGCCTTAGGTAAGGTGGAAACCAAATACTTAGGGTATGCAGTGGGAGGTGGAAAAGTAAGGCCACTAGCCAACAAGGTAGTTGCCTTCAAAGAAATTCCGACCCCCAAACAAAAATGCTGGTACGCTCTCTGCTGGGTTTAGCAGGGTACTACCGGTGGTTCATCCCCAACTACTCGGAAGTTGCAGCCCCATTAACGGACTTCACAAAAAAGTCCGCCCCTACACAAGTGGTATGGTCAAGGGAGTGTCAGAGAGCCTTCGAGGACATAAAAAGGTGTCTATCAGAGGGTCCCGTCCTTAGAAGCCCAGACTTCAACAGGCCTTTTGTAGTGCAAACCGATGCATCAGAGATAGGGCTAGGGGTAGTCCTCTCACAACAGTTTGAGGGAGTGGAACATCCGATACTTTTTCTGAGTAGGAAATTGTTCCCCAGGGAAAAAAACTACTCAGTGATTGAGACGGAGTGCCTCGCAGTAAAGTGGGCAATCGAGGCTTTGAGGCATTACCTGGCAGGAGTCCATTTTACTATAGTGACGGACCATGCTCCATTAAAGTGGTTAAATAGCATGAAAGACTCCAATGCTAGATTGACCAGGTGGTATATGGCCCTCCAACCCTTCTCATTTGAGATTCAGCACAGGCCTGGAAAAGAAAATGCGAATGCTGACTTATTTTCTATAGAAGGGGTGGAGGATCGGGCTTCAGGCGTGCGTGGCCCCAGCCACACACTAACAGGGGAGGAATGTGACAGGGTGAATGAACGTCACCAGCCATATGCCTGGAAAACCTATGTTTAGGCTTGCAGTGCAGCAGTGACGAGTGAGGAGACAGGACTGAAAGTGCTGAAGAAATTACTGCTGTAAGGTCTGCGGTGCAAAGTACATGTGTGATGAACTGTCTGTCTCCTGCATACTAAAGAGAAGATATTTTGTTTTGTCTGTTAAAAAGAAGCTATTTTGTTTTGTCTGCTGACGAAGAAGCTATTTTCTTTTGTTTGCTGACGAGAAGCTATTTGTTTTTGGTGAGGCTGTATGTTTTAAGGCACAAATAAATAAGCCTTATCCAAAGAACCCGCGTGTGTGGTTGCATGTACCCTGCAACACACCCCCTCTCTCACTGTCTCAGACTCCCCCTCTCTCACTCTCTCACTCTCTCAGACTCCCCCTCTCTCACTCTCTCAGACACCCCCTCTCAGACACCCACTCTGACACCCCCTCTCACCCACTCTCAAACACCCCCTCTCACCCACTCTCAGACACCCCCTCTCACTCACTCTCAGACACCCCCTCTCACCCCCTCTCAGACATTCCCTCTCAGACACCCCCTCTCAGACACCCCCTCTCAGACACCCCCCCTCAGACACCGCCTCTCAGACAACCCCTCTGACACACCCTCTGACACCCCCTCTGACGCCCCCTCTCACCCACTCTCAGACACCCACTCTGACACCCCCTCTCACCCACTCTCAGACACCCCCTCTCACTCACTCTCAGACACCCCCTCTCACTCACTCTCAGACACCCCCTCTCACCCCCTCTCAGACACCCCCTCTGACCCCCTCTCAGACATTCCTTCTCACCCCCTCTCAGACACCCCCTCTCAGACACCCCCTCTCAAACACCCCCTCTCAGACACCCCCTCTCAGACACCGCCTCTCAGACAACCCCTCTGACACCCCCTCTGACACCCCCTCTGACACCCCCTCTCACCCACTCACAGACACCCCCACCCACCCCCACACCCCCAATACATTTAAAAATAACCCCACACCCCCAATACATTTATAAATTACCCCCAATAAATTAAAAAATTACCCCCACACCCCCAATACATATATATATATTTAATACAAAAATGGAAAACTACAATAAGCGCAATCACAATTAGATAAATAATGATATTTAACCACATATATAGGAGGGTATATATATTTACCTTGGGGATGATCTCCTTGGGGATGATGGTCAGGCCAGTGGCTTGCGGGGGTAGGGGGCGGCGTGCCGGTGATGAGGAGGGCCGATGCTGGGGGGGCAACGCTGCGGGGGGGGGTTGGCGGGACGGCCCAGTGCTGCATGGGACGGAGGCTGCGTGGGGTGGCTGAACGGCCCGGTCCCTGCACGTGGGGCAGGGGTCAGTGCTGCGGGGACCTGTGCCACGTTGGGAGAGGGCCAGTGTGCTGTGGGGGTTGGGGGGGTGGTGTGCTGCGGGGGGGGAGATGGTGCACGGATGCTGCCGGGGGGTGGTGGTTTTGGCCGGGGTGGGGGGGGGGGTGCTAGTGCTGCTGGGAGACATCTGTCTCCTGGTGCTGCTCTTCCAGCGTGTGCCGGGCCTCCCTCTCGCGCCGGAAGCTAACCCAACCTACTTCCGGCGCTAACAACAGGGAGACCCGGCGCAAAAGGAATTAGCCATATTCTTATTGTAGATGTCTTAACTGTACATAGGGTCATCACAAGGAGAACTATCAGAGGATCAACCGGAGCCAATATTGGTGCCTCGAGGTGACATTCTGATCTTAAATGTGATTGAAGTTCCATGTCAAACCAGTGACTCGACTGATGCACCATCTGCCCACAGTCTTAGCTCACAGCCCTAGAGCTGCTGTCCTGAAGAACAGATGTCGTGTGGGTTCTGAACCTGTTGGGTCTGTCAGAATATCCCCATTCTTCAGAAGGTGTCTTAGACTTGTCAACACAATAACACTGTGTGCTGTGGTCTGGCTGTGAGAAGTCCAACTGAATCACTTTCTGTGGTTTGTAGAGTTTTATTTATTTTACCTGGCACATGGCACTGAATATTTTTTGTCCCTGGCCATGGGCTATTGAATGAGTCAAGTAATTAACAGTACAAATATTGTTTTTTCACCCATTTTTTTTTGTTTTTGTTTTTTTTTAATGTTATTTGCCTGTTATAGGTTTAACTTACATCAATCAACTTTTCTTAAGGGAAATGAAAATTCTGTTACACCGTAGCCACCTTTGTGCATATCAGTCATGTACAGTATCACCACTGTAACTCACAGCATATTAAGGTTTTCAGCTCTACATCGCACTGTGCTCATACCTTTCAATGGCTTCCTTTATAAGCAGATCACCTCCACTTCCTGTTTGACATTTTAATTTTCCCAGCGGAGCACACCTGAGATACCTGTGGGATATGCTAATAGCTGCATTAGATACACATGTGAGCAGCTCAAAAGTATTATTTGACAGTAATGCTACCCAGTAGCTGGTTTAGCTCACACTGCTACAGCTGTTGCCCAGAACAGCAGAGGTTGTTGGTTCTAATCGTGTTGGGTTTGACCTCAATACACTATTCTAGTCACTAGGTGCCTTATGCTTGCTACTCAATATAGTTCTTATGGAAATCCTTTTAGGAAGTGTGGGATGTGTTTTATTTAAACATATTTTGCATATCAACCAGGGTACCTAAGGTGTGCTCCTTTTTTAGCACAAGTGTCTCTCCATCAGTAATTTGGAGGGATGTTTGATGGAATATATATACAACTGGAGACACTGCTAAATGTAATAATTGCCGGGACCCCCTTCTTCCCGACATACTTATCATGCCAGTAGCAGCCCGGCTGAGCATACAATTTACTGTAGTGGCTTAAAAGTCCTGCAACACGCGGGCCAATTGAAAACCGTTATGTCACCTGGGTGTTTTGATGCATTTCACCATATGTTAAAGGTAAGAAACTGGTTTTCTTTACATCTGGTGTTGATTGTTAGAAGCCCGAAAATTACGACACTTGAAATTTACCATATTTGTTAACGCAGATTGAAGGGAGAAAATGTGATGCACAGAACAGTACGTATGTCATGTAACCCGTCCCTAACTCCTCCATTTGACACTCTCCAAATCATGGTGCTGACTCACACAGGGCAAAAATTGGAACAAAGTGCTTGATAGACTTATGTATAGAGGCGCAAATAATATTATGCAATTTGCCTTAGTACATAGTTCCTAAAGGCTTGTACCCAGCTGTCTAAAGCTGCAGCTACCACCTGTCATCTCCAACAACGAGAGGTCCTCTGCAGCAGATCATGTGTATTGCAGTTCTATTGACCGTATGAATAACAATATATGTTTGACTGAACACTTGTTATTTATGAGTTGGCATTTGAATGCATGTTTGCTCTAAAGCGCAGGACATTCAGTAATCAAAATGAGATATTTACCTAAAAAATATTTCCGGTAAAATATGTGTGTTTTTCTGCATCCCCCACGCTACAGTACATAGAAACACCCAAGGAGCGGCAAATGGCCTTCTCCCACCTTGCAACTGGTTGCAAGCAGCATAGTGTGCAAGATAAAACCATCTCCTCTACCTACAATAAGATTAGCGTTAGTAACAGCTCGACTATGAAATGTTAAAGGGGCGCCGTCCCACTGAGCAACAGGTGTTGAGGTTACCATAAAGTTAACCCTTTAATTTTTGGATTGCTGCCCCCTGCAGCAGGAGAAAGGGTTTAAGTATATGTTTATTAACCTCGCAGAGAGAGACTCTCAGTAATAACTCAAAAAGCACAAAAGCAAAGTTCAGAACCCAATGCATGCTGACGTTGGGTGGATTTCATATTTTAAAGAGCAACAGCAAATAAATTGCAGTGACCAGCGCTCGGTTATAAAAAAAAAAAAAACCACAAAAACATTTTCTTTTCTAAAGTCACCATAATGGCTATTTGTTTGAAATCCCAAAAATGTTCTTACATCAGTATTTCTCCAAAATAGAACTGAAAACGACAATAAATCTGTACAGAAAATATTTTTCGGGGACCACCTACATAGGATGACACATTTTAGGTAACAATTTCTTTCTGGGAACATGCAGGTACCCCCTAAAACAGGCAACTCAAGTAACAGAAATAATAAAGAGAATGGCAATATGGTTCTATATGTAAAGCATAAGGACACCTCATCATCTCTCATCCACTGAACTGCAACGTCCTTGGGGAATTTGATGCTTAACAAACTAAATTCTACATTGCCTACAGGTTGGGCCTAGCACAAAACAGCTCAGATGAATTATTGAAATGAAACAATAGCGCTGACACTATTTTGATCTTTACAAAAACCCACAGCGAGAGGGGGAAAAAAAAGAAAAGAAAATCTAAGTAACATTTAGCGCAGCTGCCTGCCTTTCCCTCCGTTCACATATTTGTAAAGAAATACACGAGCGCAATAATTATCTCCAAACTGTAGCGTGAATCTGACTGAATGGCTGAAAACAACTTAATAGCTGGCGCATACAGAGCTATTGATAGGTAAACGAGACGTCACACACACAACATTGTCAGCCAGCGTTGGTGCCTCCAGTTAGAGCAGGACACCTGTGATGAGCCCGCTTGAGTTTTATACAGAGAAAATTGTATCAAAAAATGACTGCAGTCCTCCCAGTGTTCTAGCAGTCAGTTATCTGAGCAGAAAGAAATCAAGTCCCCCGACCCCCTGCCTCTGCTTTAAAACATCTCTTTTGTGTATAATGAGCTATTCTCTGACATTATTTTCAACATTGAATATGTCTGAATTATATAGTACTCTAAAAGTACTAATCTTACAATAAAGTCAAGGTTTAAATGCTCAACACGCAGCATGCCCTTAAATGTTGATGTTGGGGTGCACAGTCCTTGCTTTGTTTCTATAAAATGCTGTACTCGTTTCTTCCTTTTATAGTGCAGTCGCTCCTTGGAATTTAATTGCATTATGTATTTCATATAGATTTTTTAATGATGTCTTAACAGTCCTAATCCGCTGAAGATGCAGGGTCAGATGTACAGCCAGCCCATGTGCAAGGGGCATCTCGTAAATATGAGGTTTCAGTCAGGATTGTTCGGTGAAAGAAGACACCAGATGCAGTCAAAGCTGGATTTGTAATGTGTTGCATAAAGGTAAAGAATAAATACATCTTATCGTGCCGTACAATATGAAAACATAATATACTGTACTGTGTAGCCATGCCATCTATGGCTACTAACCTGCCCTACTCCTGGCAGTAAGTCCTGGTACAATCAGGCTTCCAGTAGTCAATATGGGTTTTCCTCACTCACTGGTGCTGCACTTGTGGGAGGCGGTGACATCAGGCCTGAGCATGTCCGATCATGAGACGGACCTGGTGGCATCCTCATGGCTGTACATAAGGGCAGTGCCGCCCCAAATTCAGTAGTGCCTCTACCCCCTTGAGAGAGGCAGGTCACACAGCCAAGAGCTTGATTATTGGGCCTTCTCTGATCCTCTTCCCTCTGGGGGAGAGTGTGTGTGTACCATACCCCTGCCTCTGCTAGAGGGGCAGGGAAGAGCTGGGACTCCTGCGGGTGCCCTTGGACTGTAGTGAAGGTCCAGGGACCAGCCTTCAGTGAGTAGTTGACAGTTGCTGCATTTGGGCAGAACCCTGCCGTGTACTGTGCTGCACAGTGAGACAATAAACCGTTCCTGTTATTATACCTCCGGCCTGGTGTGAGATATCGATTCTACTGTGGGAGGTCATCTTGAGTTCCCTGGAGCCTACGGCAGATGGAGGCGCTGCACTGCTAAAGATATGCATGGTATAAACCCCAGAAGCCTATTCCTGTGTCCCCACTACCATTGGCGGACGACTCAGCCCTCCTGTTACCAGCAGGTATCATGCACCACAGACGTAGTAATGGCCCTAATCTCGGGTGGGGGAAACACCGTTACAACTATTATTAGTATATTGGTTATATAATGGTTAACCCGATCAGTGTCAGAGAGACTAACAATACAATTCACACTGTGGCCATACCTTCAAGTTATAAAAGCTAAAAAAAAAAAAAAGGCAGTATGATGATTTTTTTTTTACATGATATTGTGCAAACAATTATTAAATTGGCGCACTATACTAAAGGTGAGAAAAGAAAGCGCAGGAGCGCACCAAGGTTGAAGAAATATGTATTCACAAATACAGTAAAAAATGCAAGCTGTAACTTACATGTGGTAAATAAGAAGTCCAGTAGAAAATAAAAGATCAGGGCTCCGTTTGTGTGGCTAGTTACTCAAGAGTCTGGAGGAGGGTCCTGGATAGTATGCATCAGTCCCGCACGCTGGGATACACTGACACTACAATGTGACTGCGTTACTTCCGGGTGTCGCGCGTTCTCACGATACCCGTATCTGGCAGTCCACCACGTCACCACACCTCCGTACGCTTCCCAACAGGGCTGGCTGTATACACTAGGTACACAGAGATTCAACTAGCAACCAAGTCGCGAGTAGCCTGTCTAAAATGATGCTGATTCCGCTACGCGTTTCGCTTGTTGAAGTGCTTCATCAGGCGGTAGCGTTGGGCACCTACAGGGGGCTTAAAATAGTCCTTATATCACCTTTCATACTAAAGGAGAAATACAATTAGATTTTTGTGATCACAAATCAATCTGTGATATAATAAAATAATGATGGTGCAACAATGTACAAACAGTGAAAAAAATTAAACCATTTAAAGTGCTGCTCAAACCCTCCACAGAATTGCTTCTTCAATCCTCAGTAAATGTGTAGTCCAGTTGGTGGGGAGTGCAAATATGTGCATAAAATGAAAACACACATGAAGTCCTGGCTGGTTTTGGGCTACCAGTCTGCCCTCCTGGCAGTAAGCCCTAGTAGAGCAGGCCTGCCAGGAGTAGTCATGGGGTTTCCCCACTCCTATGCAGCTCCAGTGAGTGACAGGGGAGGCGGTGCAACCAGGCCTTGTGTCCAATCAGGGACTCAGGACTGGTTCCTGCTTTTCCTGTTCTTAATGAGCTGCACTTCCTGATTTAGTTCCGTTGCCTCTACCTTTGAGAGAGGCTAGTCTACCCAAACCAGTTGTGCAGGGCTCTGCCAATCTGTGGGCCCTCCCTTAGGGGAGCGGCGGGAGACTATTCCTCTTACTCCACCAGGGAGTAAGAGAAGAGCTAGGACTGCTTCTGGTGCCCTAGGCTGGTAGTGCAGGACCAGGAACATCCTGAGGGTGAAGGCCCTAAGCTCTGTCTGTTGCTGTGTTTGCTGTGGAAACTACAGTGTGAATAAAGTGTTCTAGTGTTTTACCATATCTTCTTGCCTGAGTCTGAAATCTATCAGGAAGAAGAGCAAAGAAATTCTCCTGCAGGGATTTCTCCCCTCATTCCTGGGGGCTGCAAGAGATGGAGGCGCTGTCACTGTGAGTACAAATCAGTTCATGCCCCAGAAGCCTGTTCTGACATCCCCTACCACCATGCAGGAGACTCAGATCTACTGTGAGCCAGCAGGTATGCATCACCACACTCCTTACCGGAACAATACCAATAACACACACACTCAGGTATATAATAACAACCTTTACTGAACACACTAAAACAGTACCCTGTACCACACAGTATAAGCGCTATCCCGTGAAGTGTTGGTGCAGTTGGGTACCTGCCCTGGGCTCCAGAACCCGGGTAATGTAGATTAACAAGGGGTTCCGTCTGATCCAACGTTGTCGTCGTC
Source organism: Ascaphus truei (assembly GCF_040206685.1). Classification (NCBI taxonomy): domain Eukaryota; kingdom Metazoa; phylum Chordata; class Amphibia; order Anura; family Ascaphidae; genus Ascaphus; species Ascaphus truei. The sequence continues at coordinate 42,475,017 of NC_134483.1, read as the reverse complement.
CGCGATGGCGTCTGCCTCCACGTAGGGTGACTTCCGGCGTGGATAATATCACCATACAGAGTCTCTTACAACGAAGGTGGTCTGGTCCCAGACCACAGGCCGCAATCAACGTGCGGCATCCTCACTGTGTCCCTGACACTAGACAGTACAATGGGAATGCGTCCCTATCTAAGGGGCCTTCCCTGCAGCAACTACAAGCTACCGTGATTCGGGGCCTAGCTTGGGCCTAAGGGGGGGAATATACTAGGCCTAGTCTCAGAGCCACTGACTCTGAGACACTACCTGCGTGATCCAGCTCCCTCTTCCGACTGAACTGGCTCTCCTAGCGCGCCAAATGTACCTATCTTGCTGATATGAGAGAGAAAGAGTTATGTACCTGGCTGGGAGATGCTAATCCAAAGTAAATTTAAATGAGTACCATCCCACACTTCCTAAAAAGCATTTCCACGTGACCACGCGGCCTCATTTGACAAGACAAGGAGACAAGTAATAACATATTTTCTGCCTAGTAAAACGATGCACATATGTATTGAGCAAGGTGCTACTTTATGTGAAAATGCTTAATATATAGACCTTTGCTATTGAATATAAGATTGTATAGATAGCGACTGAATTTTCTTTGTCTGGTCATGGAGTTTCACCATTTCAGTCTTGTCCTCAGCACATTGCTCACGGAACTGTAAATTATATGGATTGTGTGAGATGTTTTGTGATTTAGTCCAGCTGCCATCTAAGCCATGGAGTGAAAGCATCACATTCATTTCATTTATGATCTCAGGTTGGGCATTCAGTGTCATTCTGCACTTAAAAGTTCTTTATCCCACAAGGCAAACTGCCATATGTGAAACATCATCCATCTATTACAAACCTTTGGGTGATCACTAAAAAGAGATGTCTTAACAATAGCTAGAACCATATACATGGCATAAATGCAAAATATGTTTCTTACATGGAAATGTAATTTAAAGATGCAACCCAATCTATCAAAAATACAGAGTGATCCTTGCAGCATCAAGGCTTCTGAACACTGCAATCTCGCATAACGTACCCCTCTTTTTTCTTAAACGGCTAGTAGCAGATGCAAAAGATAGAGGCCAGTTGGAAGTCCTACAGCTACAGTATCTGTTCTGCATCGACTACTAACTGTTTAATGTACAAATTAAATAATACAACAGCATGACTGTCAATAAATACAGCAGTTACTGTATTTGTTAACTGAAAGTGGAATCATGCTACCAATGCCACAATTATAATATGTGCCGTTTGTATGTTGAATGATGCATGTTTAATGATTGTGAATCTTCTACAAACAAATTAGAAAGTAATCACATAAATGGGGGAAAAAAGGAGATTTTCCCTGTGAAGTTTGTAAAAAGTTGCCATCAAGAATCCAGCGAGCATTAAAAGCCAAAATGCAGTTCCCATGACTCATTTTTTGTGATGCTCATGTAATTGGGAGTTACTACGTATTTGCAAAAGACATAACTACAATTATAGCTACATAAGGGGCAGTTCGTTTTGACCAAGTTTACTTATTGGCAATCTGGATTCATGTCCTCATAAGACTAGAGAACAATAATACGATGGGCACTTCCATATACAGTAGATCATTACATTTTTATTAACATCAGGCCTCAGCAGCAGTGAAATGTTAATGTTAATTAAGTAATAATCTCCAAAGAACAGGGCATTACTGGCCAATAATACAGACTTATATTTAATTTTATTTGTTTTTTTTCCTGAATTTTTTTAATATTTGCTAATTTTGAGTTTTCGAATTTGTGAAAAAAAAACTACCTGTGGATATTTTCAAACTCCAACAAATTTGCAAATATTTGAAAATGCAAAACAATGCACTTTTCATAGCAAATGCGAAACGTTATGAAAAGTTTACCCACCGTATGTCTATTTGTTTGCTTCTAAAACCATTCATAGTTATTCCTGTCTCCTCTTGTATTATACCCATGTAGCCCTGGCTGGTTTTGAGCTATAGGTCTACCCTCCTCCTGGCAGTAATCCCTAGTAAAGGTAGGTTTACCAGGAGTAATCATGGGTTTTCCCCACACCTTACAGCTCATGAGTCAGAGAAGGTAGTGCAATCAGGCCTGTCATCCAATCGGGGACAGGGGGATGGTTCTTACTGGAACCGACTTAAGGAGTTGCACTTTCTCTATTTAGCCAGTTGTCTCTACCATTGAGAGAGACAGGTTTACCCTAAACAAGCTGTCGGAGCTCTGGCAGTTTGAGGCCCTCCTTTAGGGGAGAGGAGGGAAACCATTTCCTCTTATTCCATCAGGGGATAAGGGAAGAGCTGGGACTGCTCATGGTGGCCAGGAGTGTAGGTCCAGGGGCATCCTAAAGGTGAAGACCTGATTGCTAAGAATTGATTTGGTGCAAGCTGTGCACTGCATTGATTGAGAGAATAAAGACCATCTGTTTTCACAAGACACTTGCCTGAGACTGAAATCTATCTGGAAGGGGAAGAGATAAGTTTTCCTGCATAGATTTCTCCCCACATCTCTGGAGGCTGCAAGAGATGGAGGCGCTGTCACAGTGAGTATGAAATCGGGCAAGACTCAGGGCCCCCTGTTACCAGCAGGTCTGCACCACACTACCATGAGTAACCAGCACAGGTTTCCCCATGATGGACCCTATGTGAGATTGGGTTGAATGGGGTTACACCCATCATACATCTCTGTATACGTTCTTGTGTTGTCTTAAGATGCTGAATTATCTTTGCATTTAGGCTCCAAGTTTCACATTCATACAGGGGTTCAGGAAGTAGACACTTGTCAAACACTTTTCTTTTGAGGCACAGGGGAAGATTCCCTACAAAGATTGTCTTGTTTCGGCTCTTGCATCCGATTAGTAAATATCTTTGTTAATATCTTGTGTTTGGAAGTAGAGTGATTGGTCTGTGGTTTTGTAGGTCTTTTTTTGCCCCCTTTCTTATGGATGAGGATACCTATGACATTGCTCCACTGGTCTGGAAGTTTCCTGTTCTTTAAGCAACATGTAAGGACCTCTGCAATTACTTGCCCTACTTCTCACCCTGCTTCAGTCGTTATCCCATCTTCCCTTGGGGCCTTTCCACTCTCCGTGGATTTTATTGCCTTTGCTAGTATTTTTTTTTAAGGACACATGGTATTTTCGTGGTGGTTTCTTGACACTCTATATCTGCTTGATTATGCCCTGCGTTACCTGCGTTCTTATACAATTTATTGTAGAAGTTCTCAACTCTCTTTCTAATAAGTGTAAAGTCTTTTATTGTTGATCCATCGTCTTGTTTGAGTTATTATTTGCTTCTTCTTTCCAATCATAATTTGCTGCTTCATCTTCTTTAAACTTTTGTCATCTTCAATAGTCTCCTTCAGCATATCGCCGTTCAATTTTCTGATATTATATGCTTGCGGATCTCTTGCCCTGCTTTTTGTTTCAATTGTTGTTCTTTCAACGTGGGATTGCTTCATTGCTTGTCATTTCCTCAATAACTGCTTTGTCTCATCTGCTATTTTGTTATCCTGTATTTTGTTAGCGATTCCTTCAGTTATCTCTGTGCTTTCAGCTATAATTTTCATAATTGTTTGTCAAAGTATCCCCATGCTTCCTGAGCAATCTGAAGCCGTTTTTCAGCTCCAGTTGACATTTTCTGCTGCTGTTCTTGATGTTGATTTTTAAAAATTCTTTTTAATCAGTTTTCTTATTTCTATTTTCACTTAAAGAGAACCAATGTGCGACCACATCTTGTGCCAAACCGGTTAACAATCGTGCAATCTTTAATCAAGTGTTTCATGTTGACTAGATTACAGCGGTGCGCAAAGTGGGGGGCGCGCTGGATTTGTCTTGGGGGGGGGGCTGTTGCAGGGGCCCCGTGCTCTTCCCTGAGGCATTTAAATTAAATGCCGGGGGATCGCATGAGGCCTCTGCAACTCTAAACTTACCTTGACTCTGCCGGTGTCACTCGTGTGCATGGCAACACGGCATCAAATGACGACGCGGGGTCATGTGACGAGACGTGACACACGTAAAATGACACTGCGGGTCACATGACGTGATGTCACATGACCCCGGGGCATCATTTGACACTGCATCAAGGTAAGGGGGGAGGCGCGAGCACCAGAGGGGGAAAGGCAGGGGGGCGCAGCAGCAAACGTTTGCGCTCCCCTGCACTAGGATATAGTCAATTTTATTCTTGATGCCATTGGATCAATTTCATGTCCATATTTCATTTGGATTCCTTGTAAACGATAAATTCATGATATATGAGTTTTCATATTATGCAAATTCTACCAATCTGTCACCACGTTCATTCCTGTGGCTGTAACCATACTTACCTTCTGATGCTTTGGAACAATCTTTGCATGTAAATCTCCCATAACGATCTTGAGGTGGCAACCTCCTTTGCTGTTAATTTGGTTGATTTCATGGTAGAAGTCTAAAACGTCATTCTCTGTGTGGCACTTGGTTAATTTTAATCTTTGTCAATTAAATTATGATTCTGGCTGAACATTCATACCCCACTTTGCTTTTATACCATTTCTTATTAATGATTTATTTATTTATTTATTTATAAAATATTTTACCAGGAAGTAATACATTGAGAGTTACCTCTCGTTTTCAAGTATGTCCTGGGCACAGAGTAAAACAAATAATACATGGTTACAAATACAGTTACATAAATGAACAAGGTATACATTTATATACAAGACATTGCATGCACAGTTAAAGAAAATATATATTATGAGCTTATGAAACAGTTACAGACCAGATTAAAGTGTGAGACAGCCTTAGATTTGAAAGAACTTAAGCTGGTGGTGGATATGAGAGTCTCTGGTAGGTTGTTCCAGTTTTGGGGTGCACGGAAGGAGAAGGAGGAACGTCCGGATACTTTGTTGAGTCTTGGGACCATGAATAGTCTTTTGGAGTCTGATCTCAGGTGATAGGTACTGCATGTGGTAGGGGTGAGGCCATGCTGGTCTCAATTGCATATTGACAAGTACCTTTTCCACTTTTGAAAACAGGAGCTTCAAGGGCCCCGACACCACGGGAGAGTCCAGATTCAGAAGATGACCGATCGGAGGACCAGGACAACGATAGAGATCAACAATTAGTCACAAGAAGAGACTTAAAAGAATTTTGCTGTGAAATAAAGGCATTCTTTCAAAAATAACTAGCAGATTTAAGATGAGATGTCAGCAGCATAGGAGAGAGGACCAATGGTGTTGAGAAGCGCCTCGACTCCACTATTAAAGTGCTCCAAAGAAATGAAAAAATGTCGGCCCACCTGAAGTCCCTGATAAATTACCGCTCAGACAAACAAGAGGACACTGAGAATAGGGACCGAATAAATAATATCTGCCTACAAGGGTTTCCAGTGGAGAATACAGACCCTGAGGATTATGTTTCAAGATGGCTGATGCACGTGTTTCCCGACAAGCCTGATTTGGACCTGCACCTGGACCAGTGCCATAGAGCTCTCTGATCCAGACTGCAGGCAGGAGACCCCCATCGGGATATAATAATAAGATTTAACTTCTTTCGGGTTAAAGAAGCACTATGTCAAATATCAAGGGCCTCAGGCAATATGGAATTTGAGGGGGTCAAACTCTTGATCTTTCCAGGACCACCCTTTCTAAAAGAAGAAGTCTCCTACCAGTGACAAAGGCCCTAAGAGATAAGGGGATTCGGTATCGCTGGGTGTTTCCTTTTGGGCTCCTGGTACTGAAAATGGTACCACCATAACCCTAAGACGTCCTGAGGACAGCAAGACCTTTTTGGGAAAAATGGGCCTAAATAAAGACTCTACTAACCTAGAGGTTGAAGAGGCATCCTCTCCCGATCCCACGTGGAGAGAAGTGAGGTTGGCAGTGCAAAATCGGAAGGATACGACACTTAATTGATACCAATTAAGATCAATTAGGTTCTTAAAAGAGCCTTACCACATGTTGTCCATTTTGTTCAGACTCTGTCATTAAAGTTGCACCACTTCAAGATAACATCCAGCTATGGCGGCCATTTTGGATTCCCACCAGCTCCGGAGACGGCGGTCCACTCTGGAGTGCGGGGGGTAGGGGGGAAGTGCAGCCCTGGTCCTCCGGCTGTGCTGGACGGCACCGGTGGGGGTGGGGTTGATGGGGATGGGAGACTGTGGCGGGGGTGATGGTGGGATGGGCAGCAGGGGGGGGGGTCTCTGGGGTGGGGGGGCAGATGAGATATAGTCATGGGTCCACACAGGGTGGGTAATTCTGAGGTCAAAGAGCTGCCCGGTTAGATGGTGGGAGAAAATATGGTCCTACTTCCCTCTTCTTGACCCTGAGACTAGAGCTTGAATGTAAAACACACACATATTGAAGGTGTCGCGGAGACTCAGAGTTCTACATTTAATACTGGGGTCCCTGGCCGGATCTACGGCTGGAAATTTGCTCTCCTCTAACCCCCTTCCCCCTTGCGGCTGCCTAAAGTTTCAGGATGTATTTGGGAATATAGTATTGATTCAGGGGCTAAAGATCATTCCCTTCACATAGCTACTCTAAGGTGGGCTTAGTTTGACAGAATTTAATTTCTTTCTTTTCATGCAGCAAGTTGGACAGTTATAAGATTGCACCATTACATTAAATGTTAAAGGTATTTAAAATAAATAAATAAATTAAAAATAGTCCAGGGAGGGAGGCCAAGGTTACATTAGTGTAGAGAACCCGAGGAGAGTCCAATAGGGCCAATACCCAAAGCTAATTGAGTCTCGGAGATCGATAATCAGGGTCATTCCCAATATAAACAAGGTTGATACAAGACACCACACTGTAACAACTCACAACAGGTCTCATAAGACATTGGGTTTAATAGGAGCTATCCCCACTCTGGACTCAGTTATCATATGTTCCTTACTTATATTTCTGGTTAATGTATTAATGTTATTTATGATGCCGATTGAAATCTTTATCTAGGGTGGTGGGAGGCAAAATATGTTTTTGCAGATGAACTGGAACACTACACGTTACACATCACACTATGGACGCGCTTCATAGACGACGTGTTCATGCTGTGGCAAGGTACTCCCACACTACTTAAAGAATTCATTGAGATCCTGAACCATAACCAACTGAACCTGTGTCTCACTTTGGAATACAATCTAAACTCCATTTGCTTCTTGGATTTGCAAATATCAAGAGGGATGGACAATCTGATAGAGACAACAGTCTTTCGTAAACCAACGGCCACTAACAACCTTCTGGAGGCTTCCAGCCATCCCCCCAGAACATTAGTACAGGGCATACCTGTAGGCCAATTTTTAAGACTTAGGAGAAACTGCAGTACAATCGCAGAATTCGAAACACAGGCCAAAGCTATGACCCAACGCTTCAAAGAAAGAGGGTATAGTAATAAAAACATCAAAACAGCCCATAAGAAAGCTAAATATTCCCCACGTGCAAACCTTCCCACAGACAAAACACTAACAACTGAGAAAAAAGTAATTCGCTTTGTTGGAACGTACAATAAACAGTGGTATCTGGCCAGGGATGTTCTCCACAAACATTGGCACATCCTACAAGCGGACGAGGATAGCAAAGAAGTCATCCCTACTTTCCCATCCATGGTCAGCAGAAGAGCAAAAAACCTTAAAGATATCCTGGTCCACAGCCATTACATGGAGATACCCTTACGATCATGGCTACCACCCAAACCACAAGGCAGCTTCTCATGCCAACACTGTAAAGCGTGCAAACATATACTCACCACCAAAACTTTCCAAAATTGGAACAATTCACAAACCTACCAAATTAGGAAATTTATCAGTTGCCAAAGCTTTGGAGTCATATACCAAGGACTTTGTAAATGTGGCAAAATCTACATAGGAAAAACCAAGAGACAATTCAATCAGCGTGTACTAGAGCATATAGGAACTATACGCAACAATGTAGATACACCAGTGGCAAGACATATTAACTCTTGCCACAATGGAGACACCAAATCCATATCATTTACAGGCATTGATCAATTTTCTTTGGGTCAAAGGAAAGGTGATGTAGACACAGTGTTATTACAAAAGGAAGCACGTTGGATATATACCCTACAAGCACTATCACCAAAAGGCCTTAATGAAGGCTTTGTGTTCAGTCCCTTCATCTAACATCTCTCTCAGGCATCCTTGGGTCACAGCACACTATACCTAATAATTTAAACATCATAAATTAGGTGCACTCTGTTTTGGGGACTGGGTTCCCTGCCCTATATCTGTCAGTATTAACAACTAATACTACATAAATGGGACACAACACGGACACAAATAAGTATCACAAGAAACAGACAACAAATTGTTTATTTACTTTAATTATAGACATACACATAGTGGATTATCAGTGAGAGCCACTATCCAATACTCAGTCAAACAAACAAATTAATACATTTACCAGCAACTTGCTACTATCATTACAGCAGCATGCTACAGCATCAGACAGTCTCTGACAGCATACAGTGACTCAGTGCTGGCCACGAACACTAACACGGACCAGCTATACAGTGTGCATGCGCTAGATCCAAAGGTTACAATAGTTCAACACAAGCGCTATAAATACCTTCCTGATTCATGGGACACCCCCTGCATACTGGTCTTGACAAAGCACAACAGCGAAACGCGCGCGTCGGCATCATACAGTCACGTGCACGCGCAGAGCCCTCGTTCACAGACGCTGATCTCATTCCAACAGGGATAGACAGCGTGGCTCAGCAGCTGCACAGCAACGAGCTCCAGACAGACATGACAGTCTGGGTGTCACGCTTGTGCTCGCCACAAACCTGGGTCGGACCGCGTGGCTGAGGTGGGGTTGTAAAAGCACCGACCTTAGACCGCGCAGGCTGATCCGGATTGCGCAGTTCGTAGTCGTACGTAGCAGGATCAGGATAGGAGAAGACAGCATCGTCGCTGGACAAGCCAGGGTCAGGACTGGAGACATCAGGGTAAACGTTGTTCAAGCAGGAGTTCAGCAACAGGTAGTCAGGAGTGCCCCGCTTCAGCTTAGGAGCGCGGGAGTGGCCTCTGCGCGCGGCAACCATGGCCCATGATACTGGTCTCAGGAGGTGATAGGCAGACCAGAGTAGCACACCGCCTAGCTGCACTGGTAAACCAGTGCTTCAGTGCAAGAGTCCTGAACGGGCTGGGGAATCCTCCATTTCAACGCAGGAACCAGGACACGGCCTCTGCAATAGAGAATGAGCAGCAGGCCCCAGGAACCAGGAAGCTGAAGAAATACTGGGGAAACCTCCGCTTCAGCACAGGAGACAGGAACAGACCGCTGCGTGAATATAGCAGCCGGTCACAGGAAACAAGGAGCTGAAGTCAACAAGGAGAGTACTCAGCTTCAGCACAGGAGACTGGAACAGACCGCTGCATGACAATAGCAGCCGGCCTTAGGAAACCTGGAGCTGAAGACAACAGGAGAGTACTCAGCTTCAGCACAGGAGACAGGAACAGACCGCTGCATGACAATAGCAGCCGGTCTCAGGAAACCAGGATAACAAGCCAGGGGCTTGTGGCAGAACAGTTAGTGACATCCAGAAAGGACTATGCTCGGCAGGGAGCATTGTGGGAAAGCAGTACTTAAAGGTCAGTGAACTAATAGCAGAAGGGGCGTGTGGCAGTATTGCTTTGGTGAGTGAATCCAGGCTGCAGTAAATATCAGGGGAAGTGTTCCAGGACTGCACAAGTCTGCAAGGTAAGGCAAACAGTAAACCGAGGAGCGGATTCCTTACACTGGGGAGCTAACATAGTGTGATAGGAGTGATTATTATCTATCTGGCTATCTACTATCTACACTATCAGGGACGACATACCCTGCTACTATCCTACTACATACCACATAATTTTTAGGGATATCTATTACTCAAGTAGCAACAAAGTGTCCTATTCAGATACTATCACAATTTATAGATTCTGAAGTGCCAGCCTAAACACCCTATATGGAGTAGCAATATACTCATTAGGATAAGGTTCCTATATTATTAAACCTGTTCATAGATCCTATACAGTGGAGTACTTAGCAGATATCTCCTTATCTAACCATACAGGAGTCTCAGCAGTGCCTCAATCCTCATCAGTATATTAACCCTATAAGTACCAGTGTCAACTTTAGATCTGCTTACTTCAGATCCCAGGTTTACACAATTGAATTTATATCCTCCGCACTCATGCACAATTACCAATATTTGCGGTAGTGGTCATGATTGGTGCACAACCATCTAGGATTGTTATCAACAACCAACAACATAACACTTGGCTGTAAAACACAGCAGCTTAGTGCAAGGTTTCTTAACATTGGTGCACCAACCAGTACCTAGTTTACGGTGGCACTACATATAAGGTGACCACTCTCATTCCCTCATCACACAATTCCCTAGGTGATTACCTCCCACAAGGAACACTAGGGCCAGTGAATTCACAAACACTGGGCATTAATACAAACTATATACCTCCACTCCTCTGGAGTATACTTACCCCAAGAGTCTATACAGCGCTTGGAACCTATTTAATTATTGTTTCAAACCTCATTTTTTTAACGAAGTTTTGAATAAATCATGTTTTAATATTATCATCATCTCACCTAGTAACAGAGTGCTACATAGGGGTTCTGTCCATCTCCGGTCTTAAAACAATAATACCCTCTGCTATCTTATTCAGTAATGTGAAAAACGATTGGAATAATTGCGGATCATTCTCACAAGGGGCGTAGATATTCGCCAGTGTAAGACAACTACTGTGATGGGGTAACTTATTATGAATCAATATAGCGACACCTCTCTTTTTCTCTTTTGCAGATGCTAAGTAGAAATGTCTAAAGCTTTTGTCCAAAAATTTAGGGGAATTTGTTTCCCTAAAGTGGGTCTCCTGCATGAGCAGTATATCTGCTCTCCTCTTTTTATATTCCGAGAAATCTATTCACCTTTTGTGTGGGCTGTTAAAGCCTTTAACGTAGTGGGAGATAAAATGTACTGCCATTTGTGTTTGCTGGGTGCTTCCCTTACACTATTCACACCCACCCTCTGATGCCACCTGGAACTCCGCATCCCCATTTCCTGAGATCTTCTTCTCACCACACCTTCCTCACCCTCTGGACTGGGGTGGGGGAGGGGAGACGGATCACACATAAGTGTGGACAGGGGAGAAAAGACATACTGTACAAACAAAATACAAGACTAACTGAGCTTCTTTTGGTCATGCAAGACCTAGGCTCACTTGCCCTAAGGAAACCAACCTTTTCTGGACCCTCATAACAAAGGGCCCAGAAACATGAGCTACAGATGAGCCCATGATCCCTTGGGACTTGAACAGCAAGTCGAGTTAGACCCGGCTCGCTGGGTTGCCAGCCCATGACGATTTTCAGGATGGTGACAATCTTGCCTTACCTGTTAAACTATGCTGAACCCTATTTACTCCTTGTTATAATTCCCAACTATCTTATCTATAACACCTCTTAGACCTATAATGAACTCACCCTGGTCCCTGTACCTTCTTCCCTTCTCAGAATCGCATCCCCCAAATCTGTTAATCCACTGGTTTATTGCGGACCCTTAGGCCCTAACCTCTTTCCCCTAAATTCCCTGCTGTAGGATTCTGCCTATACTTTTGTGACCAAATCTCTTGGTATCTCATATGTGCCCTGTTCCGGACATAAACCCCCAAACTCCCCGCCTTCTGTCTCCCTGTTACGCCGGTGCTGCCCGCAGACCAGACCCGTTCCTTTCACTGAGGTGAGGAACGTATAGAAGCACGCACCCGCAGCAAAGGGAGCGTGTCCGGAGTGTGGTGATTTTGGCGTTGCCAGGCCAGGTGTATTTCGCTAGCAATACTTGCCGGTACCGGTGTAGAAATGCCGTTGTCGTTGCCGTTAGCCAAGGTCTGGGATTGGAGAATTCTGGAAGGTCGTTTGTCCAAGCAGGGGTCTAGAGCCAGAGAGAGACGTCCGCCAAGCCAAGTCGTAACCTGAGTGAATGAGAGAGAAAACGCCAGAGTAGTAATCCAAGTGAAAACTATGTCGAGCAATGAATGATAGGAAGGACTGGCATTATAAAGTGTGGCTGACCAATCAGAAGTGAAGGCAGACCTGGAGGACTGCGTGGAGCCATCCTGGATAGGTTCCCTTGATTGGCAGGCAGGTGAGGACTCTTGTCTTGACAGGAGATCATATTCCTGTATTGGGGGCGGGTCTTCACTGCCAGAGCAGTGAATAAATTAACTTCGCCCGGCGCGCGCTGTTCAGGCGCGCGCCCGAGCAACATGGCGGCCGCGTGAGGTACTGCTGGAAACCGGGGACGCCGAGGACGACGGGGAACCCCCAGAACCGACGGAGGTGAGTGGCGCTGGCGAGGGGTGCGCGCCACGGCAGCAGGAGGGAATATATCAGCAGAGGAACCAGGGCGCGGGCGCCGCGATCCCTGATTCCTCACAGTACCCCCCCCTTCAGGATCGGCCTCAGGATGATCCTTCCATGGTTTTGATGGAAACTTCTTACGAAAGCGTTTGAGGAGTCCTGGAGCATGAATATCTTTCAGGGGTACCCATGACCTCTCTTCGGGTCCAAAACCTCTCCAGTGGACCAAGAAGTGGACTTTACCTCTTGAAAGACGGGAATCCAGTAGAGCCTGTATTTCATACTCTTCGTTACCCTGTACCATCACAGGATCTGGTTTCGAAGTGTGATCCGGAAAGAGGCTACTGGAGATAAAAGGTTTGAGAAGTGAGGTGTGAAAGACATTCGGAATTCTCATGCTTTGAGGAAGTTGGAGTCGAAAAGAAACCGGATTAACCTGCTCCAAAATGGAAAAGGGACCCAGGAACCTAGGAGCCAATTTGAGGGAAGGTGCTTTGAGACGGATGTTCTTGGAAGATAGCCAAACCTTGTCCCCGGGTTTGTATTCGGGTGCCGGACGACGGTGACGATCAGCCTAATTTTTAGATGTCAAGGATGCTTTTTGTAATGCAGATTGTATTCTGGACCAAGAGTCTTGTAGGAGAGCAATATGTTCGTCCACGGCTGGTACCCCAGAGGATTCTTTAGTAATAGGTAGGCGAGCCGGATGGAATCCGTAGTTGATAAAGAAGGGAGTCTCGTGGGTGGACTCATTCCTGGAAGAATTGAATGCGTACTCAGCCCAGATAAGTAATTCTGCCCAGTCATCCTGAGAATTAGAGACGAAGCACCTTAAGTATTTCTCGAGGGATTGATTAACCCTCTCGGTCTGTCCGTTGGATTGAGGGTGATATCCAGAAGAAAAGGAAGACGAGATACCTAGTCTCTTGGTGAAATTTCTCCAGAACTTGGAGACGAACTGGGAACCCCGATCGGACACGATGGATGTAGGAATCCCATGGATCCGGAAAATCTCTTTGGCAAAAATATCCGCAAGGGCGGGTGAGGAGGGTAATCCTTTGAGAAGGATAAAGTGTGCCATCTTGGAAAACCGATCTACTACCACAAGAATGGTATTCATGCCATTCGACCTAGGCAACTCCACAATAAAATCCATCGAAATGTGGGACCAGGGACGCTCCGGAATAGGTAAAGGTAAGAGAAGACCCTGAGGTTTCTGACGAGGAATCTTGTTACGCGCACATACCGGACAGGACCGTGTACAGTAAATTCCAGAATGGTTTTAGCCATATTGGGCCACCAAAAGGTACGACGGATGAGGTCCAAGGTTTTCTTGAATCCAGGATGCCCTGCCGAACGGACGGCGTGTCCCCAGTCTAGTATTTCAGGGATAAATTTGGGTTCCACATACAAAGAGTCTTTAGGAACCACAAGACCGGACGGGAGGTTCTCTTGAGACTTGATGATCCTCTCCAGATTCTTGAATGCCACAGCTGCTAAGATTCTTTGTTTAGGGAGGATGGACTCAGTGGTTTTCTCTGATCTCTCTTCAGAAGAGTATTGCCGGGAGAGAGCATCCGCCTTGACGTTCTTAGTGCCGGGAATGTATGAGAGAACAAAATTGAATCTAGAGAAAAATAACGACCAGCGAGCTTGGCGAGGACCTAAGCGACGGGCATTCTCAATGTACAATAAGTTCTTATGGTCCGTAAGGATGGTGAATGGCTCTTTTGACCCCTCCAGAAGATGTCTCCATTCTTGAAGAGCCATTTTGACGGCCAAAAGTTCCCTATTGCCCACGTCATAATTCCTCTCTGCCGATGAAAATCTTTTGGAGAAAAACCTGCAAGGATGAAGTTTATCCTGGGAAGAAAATTTCTGCGACAGAACCGCCCCAGCCCCACAGTCCGAAGCGTCAACCTCTAAGGTGAAGGGGAAATTCGTGTTAGGGTGTCGAAGGATGGGAGCAGAGACAAAAGTTTGTTTCAGTGTCTCGAATGCCGTGACAGCTTCTGGAGACCAAGATGAAGGGTCTGCACCTTTTTTGGTCAGTGCCGTGATTGGAGCGACAATGGTGGAAAAGTTGCGGATAAACTTCCGGTAATAATTAGAAAAACCCAAAAACCGTTGAACAGATTTGAGGGAATTGGGTTGTGGCCAATCCACGACGGCCTTTAGCTTCTCTGGGTCCATGGCCAAACCTTTGTTGGAGATGATGTATCCGAGAAAAGAAGTGGTAGACTGATGAAAAATGCATTTCTCCATTTTAGCAAACAACCGGTTCTCGCGGAGGCGTGAAAGCACAAACTTCGTATGGATGATATGATCCTGTAAGTTTTGAGAAAAAATAAGGATGTCATCCAGGTATACAATGACAAATATATTAAGAACGTCTCGAAAGATGTCATTGATGAAGTCCTGAAAAACTGCTGGTGCGTTGCATAACCCGAAGGGCATCACTAGATATTCGTAGTGTCCGCTACGGGTGTTGAAGGCAGTCTTCCATTCATCGCCCTCCCGGATGCGGATGAGGTTGTATGCCCCACGGAGATCCAGTTTAGTAAAGAGATTGGCCCCCTGAAGTCTATCAAAGAGTTCGGAGATGAGTGGGAGTGGATAACGATTCTTCACCGTGATATGGTTCAGACCCCGGTAATCAATACATGGTCTGAGAGTACCATCTTTCTTTTTGACAAAGAAGAATCCAGCCCCCGCAGGAGAATTGGAATGACGTATGAAGCCCCGCTTAAGATTCTCACGAATATATTCGTCCATAGCTTTGGTCTCGGGCAACGAGAGAGGATAAGATTTGGCTTTCGGCAAGGTATAACCAGGTACCAGATCAATCGGACAATCGTAGGAACGATGAGGAGGTAGAAGTTCAGACTGAGCCTTGCTGAAAACGTCCAAGAATTCGGCGTATGGAGAAGGCAACTCCCTCAGAGAACTTGATGTATTGGCTAATAGAAAGGATGGTTGCTTGATAGAGGAGAAAGGTTTCTCTGACCTTGACCTCCAGTTAATAGGGTTAGGAGACACCCAATCGATGAGTGGATTATGCTTCTGTAACCAGGGCAAGCCAAGCGTGATAGGTGTTCCTGGGGCATGAATAACATCAAAACCCAGAGTCTCTTTGTGAGAATGAGTAGAAAGGGTGATAGGTCCGGTCTCTAAGGAGATATAAGCCGGGGTGAGAGGTCGATTATCAATCCCGACCAAGGCAACGGGAGAGTCCTTCCTGGAAAGCGGAATTTGATTTTGCTCAGAAAAGGTTTGATCTATGAAATTCCCTCCTGCGCCGGAATCGATAAATGCAGCAGTGGAGGTGCGGAAAGTCGGTCCTGAAAGGGAGACGGGAATAGTCAATCTTTTGGGAAGTTCCCTTCTTGGAGGGGGACAAGGAGATTCAGTACCCAGAGAGCGCCCCTTCGTACTCACTGGGCTTAGTCGTTTCCCGGAGATGGAGGATGGTTACGGGTACGCTGCTCAGAAGCTCCGCAATGATGGCACGATTCCCCACTAGAGCGAAGTTGTCGTGACGGTACCCGAGGTTGCTGAACTCCAAGTTGCATCGGCTCTGGAGCCTCCAGCGCTGGTAACGGGGATACGACGGGTCTCTGGTTAGTAGAGAACCTGGAAAAGGAAGCACGGAAAGGCGTAGCCCGGGGAAGCTGACGCTGAGCGCGGCATACCTGAAGGCGCTGATCCATACGAGTAGCCAGGGTGATGAGATCCTCCAGTAACTCTGGCCTGGTGTGGGAAGCAAGTTCATCCTTCAGAGACTCCGATAGACCTTTCCAGAAGGCGGCGACTAAAGCCTCCTGACCCCAATGAGTCTCAGCTGCTACGGCTCTGAATTCCAAGGCGTATTGACCCACAGGCCGACGTCCCTGTGTAAGCTCTAGCAGGGTATCAGAAGCAGTCTCTTGACGTGCGGGGATATCAAAAACCTGTCGAAAGTCCCGTCTGAAGGCCGCGTAATCGCGGGTAATATCAGGGCGTAGTTCCCAGATCGGAGAGGCCCATGCCAGTGCATTACCTGTGAGCAGACTATATACGTAGGCTACCTTTTTCCGGCCAGTAGCATACAGCTGGGGAGCCATCTCGAACTGGATCTCGCACTGGTTGAGAAAGCCACGACAGGTGTGTGGATCCCCTGCGTAGGGCCTTGGAGCCGGAATCTTCGGAACTGAAAATGAAGTGGAAGATAAGTCAGGCTGCGCCGGGGGAGCAGCCGCAGGCGGAGCCTGTAAAGGGCGGTCCGATACCTGTTGGGAGAGGAGAGCCACTTGATCCGTTAAGGCCTGTATTTGTTGGTACATGGCCGTCATCATAAAGTCCACAGTCTGGTCTGCGTCTTGTGGGCTCGACATAATGTTACGCCGGTGCTGCCCGCAGACCAGACCCGTTCCTTTCACTGAGGTGAGGAACGTATAGAAGCACGCACCCGCAGCAAAGGGAGCGTGTCCGGAGTGTGGTGATTTTGGCGTTGCCAGGCCAGGCGTATTTCGCTAGCAATACTTGCCGGTACCGGTGTAGAAATGCCGTTGTCGTTGCCGTTAGCCAAGGTCTGGGATTGGAGAATTCTGGAAGGTCGTTTGTCCAAGCAGGGGTCTAGAGCCAGAGAGAGACGTCCGCCAAGCCAAGTCGTAACCTGAGTGAATGAGAGAGAAAACGCCAGAGTAGTAATCCAAGTGAAAACTATGTCGAGCAATGAATGATAGGAAGGACTGGCATTATAAAGTGTGGCTGACCAATCAGAAGTGAAGGCAGACCTGGAGGACTGCGTGGAGCCATCCTGGATAGGTTCCCTTGATTGGCAGGCAGGTGAGGACTCTTGTCTTGACAGGAGATCATATTCCTGTATTGGGGGCGGGTTTTCACTGCCAGAGCAGTGAATAAATTAACTTCGCCCGGCGCGCGCTGTTCAGGCGCGCGCCCGAGCAACATGGCGGCCGCGTGAGGTACTGCTGGAAACCAGGGACGCCGAGGACGACGGGGAACCCCCAGAACCGACGGAGGTGAGTGGCGCTGGCGAGGGGTGCGCGCCACGGCAGCAGGAGGGAATATATCAGCAGAGGAACCAGGGCGCGGGCGCCGCGATCCCTGATTCCTCACACTCCCCCTGTACCAATCCCTCACCCTTCTCACAACCTCATCTCATACCCCCACTTCCAGAAGCCGATCCCCCCTCTCCCCTAGCCTCTGCCTCTCTGATCCTCTACTTTGTCCCTTACCACTCTCCAACCCCTCCCACTCTCTTAAGTCTGTATAAATTGTCACTATCCCTCCTAACTTTCCTCATAATTCCCCCCCCCCACCACACCTGTAACGGATCGGGGGACTTGCTCTTCCCAGCGTGTCCCCATCACCTTGGTCCCTCCGGCTAGCCCTTCCCTTCCTCTGTCTTCATGATCCCTGCCCCACTCCCTTGCGGCGCGATCAGCACGCTCCTGTTCGCGGTCCGTGCACTCGCGCGGTTCTTTCATTATGCGGGCGCGGTCCTGCTCCCTGGTCTCCCGTCAGGGGACTCATGCCCCTCGGCATACCTCCGTCCCCTCACCTGCTTCCTCCGCTCCTTCTCCCTCTCCTGCCCTTCAGCCGAGCACCTCCTCCGCGATGCTTCCCCCACGCTCTGGCACTCGCGTGTTGCGCACACGTGACCGCGCTACAGAGGGCGCGCGCACCCGCTCTATTTACCAATCCTCCCCTGATACTGGTTCCGCCCCATAGAGCTTGCAGGCTATTTCCCTAGATTACCTCCCTGTCTCCTCCCCTACTCTCACACACCTATCCCTGCAAGCTCCCAGACAAACCCCTGCTCCTCCCCTTCCTGCTATTTGTCCTCCCTCCTTTATAACCCCAGTCTGCCCTCTGCTTCCTCGCTCAGCATAGCTTTCCTGTAGCTCCTGTGTGTGCAGTGTCTATGCCCAGCTTCCTTGTCTATTTCAGCTCTGGTTCCTGTCCCTGCCCTTGTTTGGATTCCCTTGGTTTGAACTTGAACTCTGCTTTGGACTTTGACTATGCTGCCTTCTCCTGCCCTTGAACCTTGGATTTCGGACATTACTACGCTGCTCTCTCCTATCCCTGGACTCTGGCTCTTGGACAACTACCTTCCGACCTCTGGCGCCCCGGACTCAGCAAGTATAACGTTAACCCTTTCTCACCAGGCCCGGCAACGCAATTACCACACTCCGGGCACGCCCTCACTGCTGTGGGTGCGTGTTATACCCTTACCCACCTCAGTACTGGGGACTGGCCAGGTATGCGTGCATATAGGCGTTACAATACCTCTCCCTAGTCTGCCGCTTCCTCTGCCCCCCTCCTCCTCTATAGTCCGTTCCCCCCCACCTCCCAGCCACACCAGATCCTAGACTCGATGACCCCCCTCACCGCACTGCGTCATCGCCCCCCCCCACTCTCCGCACACACCTGCACGCACACCCACTCAAACGCACACACACCCTCGCACACACACACCTTCATTCACCCCCCCCCCCAAGCGAATGTCTCTGCGATGTGGATTTGCTCCTCTGCTCTCTCTTTCCGGGGTCCTGACGATCCACCCTCTTTGAACTTGGATCACTGCTTCTCTTCCGTTAGCTTCCTGCCGAACCGCCATGTGGAACCGCCATCTTATTTTGCCTTTTTCCTTATTTTCCTTATTTTTCCTTTAAAAAGCAACAAAGTCACTGGAAGAACCAGACCAGGGTATCTATTAGATTGATCCTCGCCAAACACAACTGATCATCAATGACAACTGGTTTAGCCCTTATAAGAGCTAAAACTATGTACTGTACAGCAGCAATGTGGACATACATCTTTAAGTGCTTAATTGGATAATTGAATGATTGAGATCAATCAGCAACTTTGTCTTTCCGTTCCCTTGCAGAGCTATTCACTTTTCTCCAGCTCTCATCGAGGGAGGGTTGCTGTTCGGGCTGGTAAGTATATTCCTCATTCACTCCTAGGCCCTTCAGGAATATTGCACTACCAGACATATCTTTGAGTGTATGGGCCGTGCCATTTTTGAAGTGAAACTTCTTTAGTGGCACCTAGTCAATTTTGATGGAACAAAACTCCTTCATGGAGACGAAAATGTGAAAAGGAAATGATGTCACGTAATGGCCGCTGCTCCCCCCACAAGCCCGCTGACATATGCGGTGGCGTTAGCCACCGGCGCCACTCCTTACGGCCTGCCGTTCCCCCCCACACGCCCGCTGACATGCCGCGCATGCGCAGTAGTGATGGCGCCGCTGACGGACGCCACGCATGCGCAGAAGCGGCTGGCAGTGGCGCCGTTCCCCCCACACGCCCGCTGACATATGAGAAGAGGACACGGAGCGCAGACCACCCACCCACACCCCCTGTGTCACACACCCTGTCACACACACACTGTCACTCACACACACACACACACACACACACACACACACACACACACACACACACACACACACACACACACACACACACACACACACACACACGCGCAGTCTCAGACTGAAAAGAAAGGAGTTTCACTTACTATGTGTGTGCACAGCACACACAGCTTTTTTTTATAGCCAGCAGACCGATAGGGAATGCCCACCTATACTTTTTCCCTTTCTCCTGTAGGGTCTTAGTAATAGGTTGAAGGGCCTTTCTTCTACCAAGTGTAATCGGGAAATGTCATGGAAGACTAATATTTTTATTCCCTCAAAAGTATTTGTGGCTGATGCCCTTGTGACTTGTGATATTGCTTCCTTTATTCTGAAGTAATGCAGTTGAATTATGACATCCCTTGGTACAGTAGGTTGTTTGGCAGGGGTTTTCCAGCGTAATGCTCTATGGCATTGGTCCATCAATAAATCTGCATCGGTTTTATCGGGTAGCAGTGAGGACAGCCATCTTCCCACCCACTCCTCAACATCCAGGACAGCCTCAGGGATCCCGCGTATTCGCAGGTTATTGCGGCGACCCCTATTTTCTGTGTCCTCCTGCCTTTCGGCTATTTCCTCCACCTTTTTCTTCAGTGTGTCCAGCTCGCGTTCCGTGTCTTTGTGCGCTCTGATAGAGGAATCCATTTTCTCCCCTAGTGCATCGGTGCGTTCGCCGATATTGTTAAGATCTTTGCGTAGGCTCTGCATTTCTCCATGAAAAAATGCTTTTAAGTCCAGAAAAAGTTTAGTGATGTCTTTTTTGATCGGCAGATGCATTTCTGGGTTTTACTGTGTCCGAGCCACCGCCGGGTGACATATCTGCTGCTCCGCCTTCCCGCGCCATCTCAACGCTCGAAAAATAGGTTTTTAGATCCAAAGTCTGCTGTTTTCTTTGCGATCTAGTTGTCATCCTTCGTTTCTAATGCTTTCAGGTGTATTTTTGGAGTCTTGAAATCGGGTGTTTATGCCTTTTATTTTTATTATTGCGCCGGGCTTTAGCAGAGCAGCGGGATTATGCCTCCATTCATTTCCACGTCGCGCATGCGCCCCCGATTTTGTTTTGTTTTTAATGACACGTGCCCTCTAAATACTGTATATCTAGTTTCTCACATTTTATGCATCAGACATAGAAAATAATAATTACATTTGCTGTGCATTAAAGCACCTTTATTCAGAGACCTCTGTATTTCTTAATGTATACATGTTTTTCTGTTACCTGTATCGCATCAAAATAAGATTTTGGACATGTCCAATTATACACGTAGGTAAGTGATCTGTAGTCAACATAACCTTGGACTTTACAGGGATTCTAAATCCTTGATTTACAAGCACATTTTCTTAGGCTTTACGAAAATGCATATAAATATTTCAAAGAAACGGCAAAAAAAAAAGAAGGATTTAATTGTGCATTACAATGAATAATATACTTTTAACCCGATCAGTGTTTCTTCTATTATCTCTTTTTTATGTAACATTATATCACTTCTTCCTTGTCACCTGCACATTAATGATACTAAAACATAAAATTAAAAGCCAAAGCCCTAAAAATTGCATCAGCCTCAACAAGTGAGAGGTGTTGAACCCCTCGGGGTTAGATATAAAGGCTTGTATAGTTTTTACACATACATACAGCAGTAAAAAAATAAATCAATAAAATTAATGATATCACCATCAACTAATTTGTGAGTGCCTTTTGAATATGATATGATTGTTAATTTACTCAGACCTGCGAAGTAGCATCAGATATTGCTTCACCATAATTCTGGATAATGGTACATGTCACATATGTAATATATCATGAAATGATTTCAATATATTTAATGTTATTTTGTTAATATTGATGCAATTTAATTCACTTGTGTAATTTAAAACAAGATCATACAATCTGTCACTGTGTACTGCAGTTCCTCTAATTTTGTATCTGTGTGTAGGATGTATTTTCCCACTGGCGATGTTTTTCAAAGAATAATACAGTGTAGCCATGCATAATGGTGACTGCATACATCTTCCCTGTTGGCAGTAAGTCCTGGTAAGTACAGGCCTGCCAACAGTAGTTATGGAGGTTTTCCCTCACACCCTGGTGTGGTGCCCTGTGTAAGGAAGGGAGTGGCTGTATGCTCTGAGTCCCTGGATAGTGACATCAGAGATGCGCCTGCCCCCTGAGGTATAAAGGGCACAGCACTGTTAGTTCGTTGTGTTAGCCAGCAGTTGTGTGAAGCAGCTGGTAAAATGTATGCTCCTGCATAAGGGATTGGAGGAATACTTTTGTGACCCTAGTGCTGTAACTAGCGGTAGCAGAGTGACCAATCAAGTCTGTCTAAGCCACACTGTGTCCAGGGACCTGGCGCAGTGGTGATCTCCCTAGGAGAAAGGGAATCCCACTTCAATACGGGAGGGCGTACCTGGGAAAGGGACAGCACGGAGAGATGTGCGGCTAGAGCCGGCAGCTGCATGGGGCAGTCTGCTACATCCCAACCTACAATAAAGATGTCGTGTTCAAAGATATTCCCGCTGTGTGAGTGTGAGATTACTCTGCAGTGGCAGTCACCACCGAGAAGGAGTTCCTCACCAGGACAATCTCCCTGCGGAAGCATAGATCCTGATGAGGTGGAGGCGCTGCACATGAAGTAAGTTGGACTCGTAACCACTACCTCAGATACCTGTCCTGATGATATCCTCTATAACACCAAGCGGGAGACTCAGGAGTCCTGTTACTAGCAGGTGCACCACCACACACGACCTTGTAATGGGGACCGGTTAGACCACACGGGCCAATGTGAGATTGGGTGGGTCAGACAAGGGGGGTCCGGCCGTTACATTTGGAGGCGCTGCTGAGAGACCTGTTAACAGGACAGGCTTTTGCTAGGCACACGCTAGGAAACAGGGAGAGTGTCTGCTGCCACTTTGTGCTGTGTGGGACGGAACCAGGGGTAGTCGGGGAGCTGCTGGAGCTGCAGGCCGCACAGACGCCTTGGGATCCGTTAGGGGTTAGTGAGTCTGGAGCAGGGGGCTATTGCTGTTCTAGTCGCCTTGAGGTAGCGCTAGCGGGGGACGCCTGAAGGGGTAAACTGGTAACTTAGGGTAGGAATTCTGAAAGGGTCCGCACTAGGCTAGCCAAAAGTAGGTCGACGCCCAAAGTACTGCATGGAAGAGCCAGAGTACTCTAGTCTCCATTCCAGACCACTTACCAAGGAGCACAGACTGGAGGAACGTGTTACAGTAGACACAGAAAGAGTGAGCCAAGCCTGAGGTAGTGCAAACACGAGTCAGATCTACGTTAGGTACACAAGGTGGTGCACAAGGCATGTTTATTGTACGGATGTGGTAGCTGCCCCGCAGAGCGGAGCTCCATGTACAAGAACCCCGTGTTCAACGAACAAGAGAGACCTGTAAGAATGGAGGATCTGCACAGAGCAGAAGGTCCAGGATGGCAGGGAGAGAGAACCGTCAGAATGGAGGATCTGCACAGAGTAGAAGGTCCAGGATGGCGGGGAGAGAGAACCACAAGAATGGAGGATCTGCATAGAGCAGAAGGTCCAGGATTGCGGTCAGAGGAAGAACACGCATATGAACTGTGCGTGGACGAAGAACAAGCTACAGAAGAGACTTTTGTGATCTTGTTGTGGAATGGCATGAAAGCCGTGGCTGCGCCGTGTTTATCATGTTTTTGTTCTCGGGATGATACCCCTGAGAATAATGAGCAGGACAGTGTGATCCGATGGGAGGAACGAAATGGACTTTGTTATACCCCAATTAACAAACAGCCAGACGCTACCTCCAATGGGAAAAAGGACAATACTTACATAGATGGCGGTTCCCGCGTTCCCGGGACACCGCGTGGGCATGCTGCAGAAAGTCTTGCAACTTTGCAGTTTGCTGATTGTTGGCCAGGATTGGCGCCAACGAGAAAACTCCACCCCGATGGGGAGTTTGGCGCGAAAGCTGGAGCCGCGCCCTCATGGACTATGACTCACTCTGCCCCAGTGCTGGGTCAGCCTACAAGTCTACGAGACATCCCCCTAGTTTCAACCAGGGGGAGTGGTTTGCAGTTCCACCGGATGTCGACAGAGAAAGTAGGAGGAGGGGTTGCTAAATCAGCCCATGCCCTTCAGTTGCGAAGAGCCATTGACCAGTACAGACCTCTGAAACGAGTGCCTCCGCTGGTGAATATGGCTGCAGTTGCTGATAAAGTGGACCAGAGTCCGTTGATCTCTACTCATCCCTACTCGGCTCCAGGAGGCTTCCTGATCATACGGGTAGAGGGTGTGGAGACTGTGGCATGTCTTTACCTGCAGTGCAGACTGCCGGGCGGAGCCGTGGGCAGCGAGGCCCGATGCCCCCACTGTGGACTGCAGTACATGTGGCCCATGACCACTTTTGTACCGGTACAAGCGATGGGAGTAGCAGGAAATGTCCCGATGCTGATCGACGAGCAGCCGGGAGCACTATGGAATGAGAGTGCAGGTCCCGCGGAGTCGGAGTCAGGTTCGGTGCTCCCGACGGAGAAACCCAGCCATCGGAGAGGTGATCACCAAGGAGCCCATCGCCGGTCTCCTACTGGGATGCCTCGGCCGAATTGCCAAGTGGAATCCTCGGACGAGGAGTGTGCTAGGCTGTCGAGTAAGATGGTCATAAAGAGGGACTGCCATACTATTGGTACGCCCTGGAGAGATGCCATTCCCCGTGGTGTGGAGACACGGAGTCGAGTGTCTCCAGTACCGCGACCACCCGATCGCCGGAGTCCCACTGCCGTGGTGACTAGTGGATCGGAAGGAGGTCGATCCACCCCGACCCTGCGAGGTACTAAGATGACACCGTGCCTGTCGCAGACCCAGGGGGTGGAGGAGAAGGAAGAGCGAGTCCAGAGCCAGACTGGATCGCGCAGCAGACGGGCGTTGCCAGATGTCCTTGTGGAGGAAGAGATCCTGATTGGGGATCCAACCCAAGATGGCGTCGCAGCACGTGCGTGTGCGGAGGAGAGTCCGGACGAGCAGAGCGGCATCGAGTGGGAGATGACAGCGCCTCTGCGGTCGAGCAGCGGAGGCCGATCCCCTACTGCCAGGGGGAGCGGGCGTTCGAGTTGCAGAACAAGAAGCCCAGCTGCTGGAGTCAAGAAAGGACTTTGTGGCGAAGTTAAGGCAGGTATTGCTGGAGAGCAGGTCGTAACCCTGTCAATGCCTGCTGTCCGGTCCCATCCCCCAACCCCGGCCACTCCCAAAGTTAGTCCCAAGGCCCTAGTTAAAGCTCCTGTCCCTGTCACTTCGTCAGGTGGGTCCACTTCTAGTTTGGGGGTGTCAAGGGATTCCCGGGGTCCTATCCAGGAACGGACTGGAGGCCTGGACTGGGGAACGTCCGATGGTGGATCGGAGGGTGGAGGGAGGATTGCTCGACATGGGTCGATGGCCAGCGAGAGTTATAGCACGCTGGGTATTGGGGGCGGACACTGGTCACAGAGTAAGAGCCAAGTGGGGCGATCTGAGGGTACGTCCGGGGTATCTTCGGGTGGGCCTGATGAGGAGTCAATAGAGGAGTCTATGGAACCTAGCTCCGAAGAACGGAAGGAGACTAGGTGGTGGGCCCCGTTGTACGAGGGGTATGTTGCTTGGTTCGACCGCACCCGATTTATCCTAGAAAGGGAGGGGGTGGTTGATCACTGGTGGGCTGCCGGGGACTTTGATGACGAGGCATACCTTAGGGCCCTAAGGGTAAGGTGGGACCGCATCCAGGCAGGCCTTATTATCCCAAGGGGATCCGCAGGGCTAGATGACCCGGTAGAGACAGATGAGCCCCTGTCATGGGTGCTGCCCGGATCGGCTGGCAAGGGTGGGTTGACCAGGACTTGCCGAGCTGAACGGGTTATTGTGGCTCAATACAAAAGGTCGCATGGGCTTGATTATCCCTATGTCCCGGAACCTCTGGTGAGAGAAATGGAGGAGAATAGAGAGGGATGGCTTAGAAGCGATGTTCAGCACTATGTTGTAGATAAAGGGGGAGCCATTAAAGGAATGCAGGCCGAGCAGAGGGTGTCCCAACTTATGCGGGTCTGGAAGATAGGACGCAGTGTGTGCATGCACAGAGTGGTATATTGCAACGAGCGAGGGTTGCCACGGGAATACAGTGTGACTGTGCATGGTGCCGCGGGGCGGGAGGTGAAGAAGCCAGACCCTCGACATTATTATTGAGTCCCAGAATATAGTGGTCTGCTGTTTCTTCAGCGCTCCCTGCTGGTCAGTGAGTGAGATGTGTTTGCATTATTATGACAATGTGATAATGTTTGCCATATTATTTGTGTGTTCTTTTGCAGTGTTTCCTGGCGCAAGGTGCACCAAGTTTGGGTCCCAGCCGGGACGGTGGGTATTAACCGGGGGGAGTATGTAGCCATGCATAATGGTGACTGCATACATCTTCCCTGTTGGCAGTAAGTCCTGGTAAGTACAGGCCTGCCAACAGTAGTTATGGAGGTTTTCCCTCACACCCTGGTGTGGTGCCCTGTGTAAGGAAGGGAGTGGCTGTATGCTCTGAGTCCCTGGATAGTGACATCAGAGATGCGCCTGCCCCCTGAGGTATAAAGGGCACAGCACTGTCAGTTAGTTGTGTTAGCCAGCAGTTGTGTGAAGCAGCTGGTAAAATGTATGCTCCTGCATAAGGGATTGGAGGAATACTTTTGTGACCCTAGTGCTGTAACTAGCGGTAGCAGAGTGACCAATCAAGTCTGTCTAAGCCACACTGTGTCCAGGGACCTGGCGCAGTGGTGATCTCCCTAGGAGAAAGGGAATCCCACTTCAATACGGGAGGGCGTACCTGGCAAAGGGACAGCACGGAGAGATGTGCGGCTAGAGCCGGCAGCTGCATGGGGCAGTCTGCTACATCCCAACCTACAATAAAGATGTCGTGTTCAAAGATATTCCCGCTGTGTGAGTGTGAGATTACTCTGCAGTGGCAGTCACCACCGAGAAGGAGTTCCTCACCAGGACAATCTCCCTGCGGAAGCATTGATCCTTATGAGGTGGAGGCGCTGCACATGAAGTAAGTTGGACTCGTAACCACTACCTCAGATACCAGTCCTGATGATATCCTCTATAACACCAAGCGGGAGACTCAGGAGTCCTGTTACTAGCAGGTGCACCACCACACACGACCTTGTAATGGGGACCGGTTAGACCACACGGGCCAATGTGAGATTGGGTGGGTCAGACAAGGGGGGTCCGTCCGTTACAGCAGTATATCAAAGGATTCCTCATATTGATTTAGAAATGTGTCTACACTGCATGGTCACCCATTCTTTATCAGAGGGAGGAATGGAAGAACAGGTGTTGGAACAAACTTAATTTTCGCTGGTTCCATGCCTTACTCATGTCTCATATATGATGTTTTTGGTGACATAACATAAGACCTATTCATATATTTAGTTTGTATGCGAGCCTTAATAACAAGCTGTTTCTTCATTGTATGTGATGGAGCAGCACATACTGTAATAATACATGCTGCCTCATTTCTCTCAATACTTCAAATTAGTAAACTAAACAACATCCTGCTTCGGACGTGACTCTCGTTGTTGGGATCCATTGAGATTTAGACTAGAGACTTCCAGCATGTAAAGACAGGCAATCTGTCAAAGCAATCATTTCAGTATCTGGATCGTTTTGTACACTGGCGACACACTTTATTCGAGCTCGGCTAGTCCCACGAATTCGGGTATACCCGGGTGTATTGAGGTTTGTGACTGTTTTCTGCCCGAGTGCATTGGGTTATTTTCCAGGCAGGGATTGAAGCATTTTATTCCTGCTGGCTGCAATACTGCACAGTATTTATATATATATATATATATACTGCATTACAATTCATGAATTTATGCCATCTGGTAGACACGCGAAGCATTGCAGCCTATTAAATCCTAATCATTATCATTTAACAGATCAGCCGCCCGTCAGCCAGGCATGAACCCAGGCTGGGAAGGCAAACGCAACGGGGCTTGTCAGAGGTGAGGAGCGGCGCATTCCAGGTATCTGCCAGGTACATACTGGGTATTTGCTCGAATAAAGTGTGTCGGTGCAGTATTATCGATAATATCTGATTTCAGTGAAACAAGACCTGATTGGTCTTGCCTCAGACTACCTGGTGGTAAAAGTCCTACACCTGTTTCCTTTTGGCCTTACAAATTTGTAACAACCTGCTTACTGCAGACCTGAACGCTTGGGAAATATAATGATATGTAACACCTATTCTACAATATATCTTTAAGGTTAGTGAGCTTGTTCCTACAATAAATCAATTTTGTACACATCGTGATTATGAAAAAAAACAAACAATTATTTAACAGTCTAACTCAGGGGTTGCGCAAACTGAGAGACGCGATTTTTTTGGGGGTTGCGGGACGGTTACAGAGGCCCCATGCTCTTCCCCAAAGCATTTAAATGAAATGCCGGGGAGCACCCTAGGCCTCTGTAACTTACCTTGGCTTTGGGCGATGCGTCGCCATGGCAACGGGGCATCAAGTGATGCTGCTGAGTCATGTGACGTGATGTCACATGACTCCAGGGCATCATTTGACGCTGGTTCCTAGGTAAGGGGGGGCGTGAGCACTGGGGCTGAGCAGGCAGGGGGGCGCCGTGCAGAAACTTTGCACACCCCTGGTCTAACTTATGTTTACAAATTCAAACTAAAGTCACATTTTCAACTGTTTTTTCAAATTAATTATATACAGTATGTAATCCTGCTTTATGTAGGCAATGGTGAGAAAAAGTTTGCGAACCCCTTCCTTTCCCCCCCCCCCCACATATTTCAAACCTAAAATGTTGTTGGATCTTAATCTAAGTCCTAATAATCGATATAGATAACCCGATCAAACAATTTGACCAAAAAATGATACTTTTCCAACATTTATTCATCCACAAAGGATTCAACATTCAATATCCATTTTTGAAAAAGTATATGAAACTTTAGATTCAGTACCTGGTGGCACCCCCTTGAGCAGCAATGTCTTCAACTAAGCATTTTCTGTAACTGCTGGTCAGTTTTGCACACCAGTTTTGAGAAATGTTGTCCCATTCCTCCTTACAGAACTGCTTTAACTCAGTGACATTTGATGGCTTCCTTGCATGGACAGCTCGCGTCAGGTCCTGCCACAACATTTCAATGGGGTTTAGGTCCGGACGTGGACTAGGCCATTCTAAAACGCAGTATTTCCCCTTCTGCAGCCATTCTTTTGTAGATCTGCTTATATGTTTAGGATCATTATCTTGCTGCATGACCCACTTTTCGAAACAACAAAGAGTGGGGAGTGATCACAGGACCATACTAATTGAATAAAGTGTTTAAATACATAGGTGAGGTAATCAAGGGGTGGGTGCAAACTGTGAACTGAAAGTGAATCAGAAAAGGGGAAGGGGGAAACACAAATTGGATGTGCCCCCAAAAGAATTCACTTAAATGCACACCACCCAAGTATAAAAATTAATTTTTAATAAATCCTTAAAACATATATTACCAAAGTAACGTGTAATGTGAATTAAAAAGGTATTAAATCGTGGCTATCAAGCAACCGTGTCATTAGTTAATCATACTACCCCAGTATCAATTGATACGATGGGATGTTGAAGACAGGGAATGCTATGAGTAGGGTATAAAACCCCTCTGGGGTAGCGGTAAGACCAAATATAGAGTGTTATATAATTATATACAGGCAAGTGGCCACAGGATTAAATATCCTAATGCTGCTAAATATAGCCCCCTGCACATTTACATGGAGATTGGTCTAAGTAATAACGCTGGTATGTGATGGTATAATAGCTGTATTGTAAAGCTTCCAAATACCGCAGTAGTGGCTTAAATACACAGCAATATAATATGAAGACGCCTCACATTAAGTGCAGGGATAGCAGGCACACTGACCATGAATTGATTAATAAATAGTTAGCTCATATGGTCTTTCCAGTTACACCCAGGATACTGCAAACACTACATTAAAAACAGCTCCAAGTAGGAGACTGACAACATTGCGCGTCCAACGCGCGTTTCCCTCCAGCAAAGGAGCTTCTTCAGGGACAAGTACTTGTCCCTGAAGAAGCTCCTTTGCTGGAGGGAAACGCGCGTTGGACGCGCAATGTTGTCAGTCTCCTACTTGGAGCTGTTTTTAATGTAGTGTTTGCAGTATCCTGGGTGTAACTGAAAAGACCATATGAGCTAACTATTTATTAATCAATTCATGGTCAGTGTGCCTGCTATCCCTGCACTTAATGTGAGGCGTCTTCATATTATATTGCTGTGTATTTAAGCCACTACTGCGGTATTTGGAAGCTTCACAATACAGCTATTATACCATCACATACCAGCGTTATTACTTAGACCAATCTCCATGTAAATGTGCAGGGGGCTATATTTAGCAGCATTAGGATATTTAATCCTGTGGCCACTTGCCTGTATATAATTATATAACACTCTATATTTGGTCTTACCGCTACCCCAGAGGGGTTTTATACCCTACTCATAGCATTCCCTGTCTTCAACATCCCATCGTATCAATTGATACTGGGGTAGTATGATTAACTAATGACACGGTTGCTTGATAGCCACGATTTAATACCTTTTTAATTCACATTACACGTTACTTTGGTAATATATGTTTTAAGGATTTATTAAAAGTTAATTTTTATACTTGGGTGGTGTGCATTTAAGTGAATTCTTTTGGGGGCACATCCAATTTGTGTTTCCCCCTTCCCCTTTTCTGATGACCCACTTTTGCTTCAGCTAATGCTCATGGACGGATAGCCTGACATTATCCTCTAGAATCTTCTGATACAATGCAGAATTCATGTCATGTCAATAATGGCAAGCCATCCAGGTCCTGAGGCAGCAAAGCAGCCCCAAACCATCACACTCCAAACACCATGTTTGACGGTTAGGATGATGTTTTCTGTTTGAAAGCAGTGTTTGGTTTTTGCCAAACATAACGTTTCTCATTGAGGCCAAAAAATTCCAGCTTTTGACTTATCTGTCCAGAGAACGTTGTTCCAGAAGTGTTATGGATCATCTATTTGCTCTTTGGCGAACTTCAGATGGGCAGGACTGTTCTTTTTAAAGAGCAGTGGTTTCCTCCTGGCTATCCTTCCATAAACACCATTCTTGGTTGCTCTTTTCTGATAGTTGAGTCATGAACACTCACATTAGCCAAGGCAAGAGTAGTCTGCAGATCCATGGATGTTACTCTGGGGTTCTTTGTGACTTCCTGGATTATTTGCCACTTTGATCTTGGAGAGATTTTGGTATTGCTGCAGGGTATAGTGACGGTGGTATTTAACTTTCTCCATTTGTACACTGTCTGATAGTTTCTGATCTTTATGTAGTGTGGGGCCTCCCAAACTCACACCTGAAGATATACTTAATTATTTAAACACCTGATTCTAATTATCCCCATTCATTTAGTTGATAAACCGAGGGTTTTACTTACTTTTGCACATATCCTGACTCTTAATTACTCATTGTTTGAGAAATTCATACATGATTTTGTTTCAAAAGACATGGAATTGGTTTGTATAAACCCTATTGGATATTTGAGAAAAAATGGTTTTGATTCAAGAAGGTTCTCATGGAGAAACTATAGAATTTCCATCAGTCTGATTGGGGTTTACAAACTTTTTCTCGCCACTTTACAGTACGTAAGTTATAAAATACAGTACAATGTTATTAATATGTGTATGAGTGGTCCCTATCCATGGCTGTTGTACTACTATATCATGTATAGGGTCTTGTTCTGTAAGGTGCATTAGCGCAGATGATGTGCTACTGTATCGCATGAAAAGTCCTATTGACTTTAATGGGGCTTTTTATGCCATAGCACGTCATCAGCGCTTATTATACCTTACAGAATAAGGGCCATAGGGGCCTATTCACAAAACTTCGATAAGTTCAGTGCATTGCCGGTTGAGTTTGCATGTTCTTACCGCACTATAACAAATGTTTTTCAAAAGGGTATTCACTAAAAAAAAATCACAATTTTTTTTTATAGTTTTGGTTAAAAAAAATGCAACATGGCACTACTTTGTGTTTAAAAAATATAAAAAATTTCAATACGTATTGCTTTACTTGTGTTTGCTTTAACTGCAGCCTGGAACAGCTGCACCGAGAGAGCTGCGCGTAGAGAGCTGCATCTCCCTGCACAGCTCTTACAGGCGATTGTGCAGCGCTTACAGGCGCAATGTTAATTTTAATACTGGAGTATTGAAGCAGGGGGGTCTCCTGAGCTGAACCGTATTAATTTCAGCCTCGGGGACCCTTGCTTCCTGAGTTACAGTATGGGGTGCCAGTATCTCCTGTGCGTTTAAATGTCCCGGCACGTGACGTGGGAGATTTAAACAATGCAGGGAGATACCGGTACCCCATATCGTGGACTCTAACTCGGGAAGCAGGGGGTCCCCGAGGCTGAAAATAATGCAGTTCAGCTCAGGAGACCCCTGATTACAGCTTCATTACCTTAGTGGCTAGCCGCAAAGGCAATAAAGGGGTTAAGCCACAGTACCTGTTTTTTTGGGGGTTAGAGGGAGTGGGTGAATGGGGTACTTGTCCCAGGGTGGGTGGTTAGGCCTATCAGAAAGTTAACCCCTTCATTACAATAGCTGTGGTATCCACTATTGTAATGAAGGGGCTAAACCCTCCCGCTACCCACTTGGTAGGCGTAACCACCCACCCTGGACCAACTACCCCCATTCACCCACCCCCTCTACCTCCAAAAATATAAAAGTACAACAACCCCCTCCCCCCAACAACATATACAGTACAATAATGGGCAAAATTCCTATTATCCAGATCTGGATAATAGCGCATTGCCCATTAAAAAAACGATGACCCTCATCCTGGCAGCGGAAGTAGTACATTCATTTACTTTATGCTGGCTGGATAATGTTTTATTTTTAATGGGCAAATGCGCTATTATCCAGATCTGGATAATACTGTAGGAATTGTTCCCATTATTGTACTGTATGTACTGTATGTGTTGGGGAGGGGGTTGTACTTTTTAATGTATTGCACTGTAATGGATTTTTGAATGGGGAAAATAGCCATCTTTGGGTAATAGCACTTTTACTCATTCCGGTGTGACATTGGTGGTACTGTATAAGGGGTGAGTGAAGGTGGTAGTTGCTGCAGAATGGTGTTTAGGCCTTGCGGGAGGGTAGCGCAAGGGGTTAACCATTTCATTATCTTAGCGGTTGTAACTGCTAAGGTAATTGTAACAGGGACTTATCACTGTTTGAGAGAAATAGTCTCTAAATCCAGCAATGTGCTGGTTAATTGCACTCAAGCAATCAACCAGACTCCACCTAGCTGATTAGGACTTTTAGAAAAGCCTGATGTGAGAAACAGGAGAGAGATTCCTTAGCTCACATTTGGGCTGACATAAGGAGAAGGAGGATTGCAGAGATTTCCTTAGCCCACAACTGGGCTGACCTGAGGAAAATATGATGTCTTAATGCACACAAATGGATTGTATGCTGACAGCAAGACAAGGCGACAAGACCTCTATACCTGGACACAGAGAGTGCCATAGCACACAAGGATGCTGACCCAGGAGAACAGAGAGGCCTTCCCCTACAGTTACAACAACAGAAACAGATAAGAGACTTTCCTGTTGGGCGTGTGTATATGTGTGTGTATATGTGTGTTTTTAGGGTGGTAATAAGCTTAGCTACACACCCAGTTAGAAAGGGCTGGAGTAAAGGTTAAGTTATTCTCCAAAGTGGAGTAGGCCTTCATTTTGTTTGTTTTTGTATGTTTTGCCTTGTTAAAGGAACAGGCGCAATAAAGCCGGAATTTAATTTCATCCTAATCGGTCTCCATTAAATGTACCTCTGCCCACATCTCTTACAGTAATGAAGGGGTTAACTTCTACTGCAACCCTCCGCAAGGCCTAAACACCCACCCTAGGGCAACTACCACCTTCACACACACCCAGTACCAACAACAAAGCAGTGACTATTTAACCACTTCATTACCTTAGCGGTTAGCCGCTAAGGTAATGAAACTGGCTATACTTTTACTTTTATTACTTAGGATTTAATCCGGTGGTCTCTGGAGCTGAAATAAATACGTGGGTCAGCTCTGGAGATGCCCGGATTCAATCCTATGCAGTAAAAATAAAAGAAGCTTCTTGATATGCAAATCACAATTCTGATCTCGCCACCCTTCGGATTGCGAGAAAAGAATGCAAGTTTTTATAGTACGATATGCATATCGGAGTGAATAGCAATTGCTGGCAAAAAAATGCTAGTTTGGGCATTTTTGCAGCTTCTGCACTACTTGTTATAGCTAGAGTGTTATACAGTAGCTCGGTAAAAAGCCATTTTAGCACGATATTGCCCTGTTATCAAAGCTTTGTGACTAGCTACACATGCAATATCGCTCCAAAAGGGCATTTATAGAGCATTCATTCACTTATCAAAGTTTAGTAAATAGGGCCCATAGACTTTAAAGGGACCTTTTTTTCTAGTGGAAACATGTAGTGCAACCAGGGGAGGTGCCAGGGTGCATTTGCACCCCCAAAGAATTACTGTAAGAGATCAGCCCTCCTGCATGATGTCGCAGCGTCATGGGATGTCATGTGTTTTTAACATCAATGATATTAAAAACAAGCAGTGGGTTAGTGGGGTTACCACACAAAGGGAGGGCTGGAGTCACCGCTCTTCACCGGATCAGGTGTAAGACACAGGATACCAGCAGTCATCGTCCAGGACAGCAACCTCCGTGAATCCTTAGGTCATAATCCATTCATCCCAGGGTAACCAGATGTTGGGGACCCAACGGTCCCCAACATCTGGTTACCCTGGGATGAATGGATTAACCCCACTAACCCACTGCTTGTTTTTAATATCATTGATGTACGCAGAACCTTTAACTTTTTAGTAAAATTTATCTTTTTTACTGTGCTTCAGTATGCTTTTCTCATGTTCCAGCTATACAATTGCTCCAGAAAATTGGTTTGACCCCTTCTTCATCAGCTGAGAGACTGTCAGACCCTGCATAAAATCTGATCCATAGCCTGGACATCCCAAATCTAATTAGTTGACAGCACTGTTGCTTAGCTGCTACTAAGGCACTTTATAGTGTGTGCGACAGTGACGTCACCTGTCGCCGTCGCCACCTGCTTCGACGACGTCGCTGGTGACCTGGCCATTGATTGGTTCACAGGCTGTCATGTGGCGATAGCCTCTGAAAAATCAAATTTTATCGTCTTCCAAATTTTTTTCCGCCGCCGTCGCGTCGAGCTTACTATAAAAGCTTGCGACGGTGGCAATGCTTTTGTTTTCAGGCGATGTCGGGTCGCCGGCACTATAAGCGCAGCCTAAGAGGGGTGACTGTGAATAAGGAAATTCTGTAATTCTTGGGTAGTATTCTAGTACACCAGACCGGTGGACTCTGCTTCTAAGTGGTTCACCTGCCTTGCTACGTCATCATGCTAAATACTGTGTTTAAAGAGCCCTGAAGACAGGTACAAGTCATAAAGAGTGCATATCATCAGTGTAGACGGACGTTCACAGAGGTACACAATTGGAGTCGTTATAATGTGAAATTATAATAGGCTTTATTGTGCCTTGTCCTTTTCATCAGGACATTATCCACACACAGGGGGGAACAAAGCTTCCATTCACTTGGGAGTATTGCTAGTGAAATCCTTGCAATTAGTTCACATCTCCATTAGTTAAGCATTTCTCCCATCCCAAACACATAGCATGAAAATAAGCAGATATAAGCAGTCTCTTAATAATGAAAGTCTTATCTGTTTATCAGCTGTAGAGTAAGCTTCTCTGCTCTCCTGGAACCGCACCCGTGCGTGCACAGAAAAATATCAGCATCCAGGTTTAGAAGTCTTATTGGGTGTCTTGCAATCAGCTCTGCTGTGTGGCTGGCAGAACTCAAGACATTGTGGTGTCTGCAAAGGTCAGCTCTCAGTCAGAGCTAAAGAGAGTCACTTCCTGTCTCAAAGGCAGGCTTTTTGTAAACAATCTAATCAGGCAGGTGGTGTTTAGTAATTAACTACCACACTGCTACATTAAAGGAACATTACTGAACAGGGATAAGTCCCCTGTTACAATCAGTCACTGTGAGGATCTGTTTGCTTACAGTTTAAAGTTGCAACTTTGACTACATCTATTCTACTGAAGTCTTTTTGAGCTACACAGCTTTATCATTCATCATGAGTCAATTCTATACAGTATCCATCATTCAACTCAATTTTTTTCCATTACTAACAGGATGACTCCCACACCAAGTGCATCAATACAAGAACGTTCTCCATACATTTGCGGGAAGGGGAGGGGCAATTAATGGACATTGCTAGTTGAATGCACTCTAGTTATTATTATGACAGTCTAGAAACAGGTTTTAGTTAAAAGATTGCTGTGCGTGTTGAATGACAAAACCAATAGTAGTGAATGCTTCCCTAACATTTGTCATTAGGTCTGTTTCACTTGTGATCATAACTTTCAGCTTCTACACCAAACTTGGCAGATATGAAGCTATGACTATTCCACTTCATTTAACCGAGACAAGGCACCTATCACACTATTTTAGAAACTTTGATTATACAGTAGGACCGAGTGAAATTAAAGCAAGAGAATAACAAGGTACTTCTATCTGGCCTGTCTGGCCTCAAGATGTCTTGTTCTTCACTTTAGTATTCTAAATTCTTCTGATCTTTAAGGATTTATACAGTGGATTTGAAGACGTATGTGGTTGGCATGACCATGGTATAAACAAAGCCTGGACTTATTGTAATGATGCTTCTCTGAGAAGTACAGACGATTTTGAAAGTCACAGAATTGCATGGGCCCTGATATATTGCTTGGGTGAGCAAAATACCAACTCCATATTTCTCACTTGTATCTGATCAGTTTGGATACACTTTGACGTTAGGTTAATTATACTGCGTATGCACTAAAGCAAATAACCTAAAGTTCACCAGTGTTACTCCTTAAATAACATATGGTTATTTAGTTTCTGGTCGTTAGGGCTAATAATATGAGAGAGGAAAGGGGGAAAGAGAAGGGGTTGGGTATTACTACAATGTAATGAATTATAGGCCGCATTACCTGGTGATAAATATAATAATGATATGGTAGGTTAGATTTGGAAGGATTAGCAGCACTGCATGTTTAATCCAGATATTAGACACAATTATTGTCAGGGATTCCCAACTA
Organism: Ascaphus truei; assembly: GCF_040206685.1. Classification (NCBI taxonomy): domain Eukaryota; kingdom Metazoa; phylum Chordata; class Amphibia; order Anura; family Ascaphidae; genus Ascaphus; species Ascaphus truei. Next base: position 42,438,048 of record NC_134483.1, on the reverse strand, counting down.
TGGCAGGTTTTTTGAGATAAGCAAATAAATCACATTCATATGTAAATTACATACTTCCTATACTCTGGTTCTCCCCCAAAATTGCTTGGTTAGGGACAACAAATCAAACACAGTCCCTCTTAGGTAAAAATGCCAAAGGGCATTCATCAAAATCCCCAATCAGATAAGCAGAAAAACATAAGGTTACTACATTTGGAATGATAATTTCTTACTTATGATTGCTTTCCTTTATTTCTTCTAAATATTAGTTGCAAACAATATTTTTTCACCACGTCATCAGCAACCTTTAATGTCAATTACGGCCCATTATTAGTCTAATGTTTATAAGTTGAGCCTTCATTGGTAGTTTACATCTAAAACGTACCAGGATTAGCCTCTTTACATCACATAAAAAGGTAATTGTCAAGAACGAGCGCATATATTTAATTACAAGTGTAGCCATGCAGCCCCTGGCTACTACATTTCCCTGCCCTAGTACTGTCAGTTCTAGTAAGTGCTGGCAGTGCTAGGGTTCAGTCTCTTGCACATGGGCCTGCATGTGAGATGGCAAACCAGAGTATTGTATTGTATGTCTTTATTTATATAGCGCCATAAATGTACATAGCGCTTCACAGTAGTAATACATGTTGTATTCATATAAATAACAAATAATATATATAACAGGTCATGGGAATAAGTGCTTCAGACATAAAAGTAATGTAAAGAGGGGTTAGGCTGCACTCCACAAAATAGATAAATTAGACATACATTTTACCGTTGCTGCTGGTTCAAGGAAGTACCTGCCAGGCAATTTCCAAAGTGTACTCAGGAAAGAAGGATCCAGCGCTCCACGGTTTTCTAAATAAAGTAAATTTATTGTGCCACACAATGTTTCGACCAATCGGTCTTTCTCAAGTGACTAGGCATACACCAAATGAGGATATACCCAGTATATATATCCTCAACCATAAACAAAACAACAGGTGAAAACAAGTAAAAAAATCACCCCAGCCGTCCCCAATCCGTCTCCCCTGATCAGTCCTGTCATCATACTGTGCCACAACAGTTCGTGAGAGTCTTCTTCCGGTTTCTTGGTCTTCTTCCGGTTTTTGCGTTCCAATGACGTCATCCTCTGTTCTGCGCATGCTCCGTCAGCGCTTGCGTTCCAGCGCCATCTTCTATTTGCCGGCCAAGTCTGACGTCTGCCATCGCGTCTGGATTGGTTCTCCGGTCCTCGCGATACTTTGGGGGCTGCTCACACATCTTGTGAGTTGTAGGCCTTCCCTCTCTCTGCGTTGCCGGTTAGGTTATCCTCCTGCGTCCTCCGTCGCCATGGTTTCTTTGTCGTCATCCTGGTCTTCAGCTCTCCTCCTGTGAATGTTGGCTATTCTTCCATGTCTCTCAGTGTGCAATATAAGTCCTTGATATGCATATAAATTTTTTTTTTTTTTTTAAAGGCTCTACTTTATGGAAGGGCTTGCCAATCTGTCTTTGGGACTTACAAATAAAGCTGAAACAAAAACTTTCAATGAGGAGGAGATCAGTAACATTTTATTTAAATCTACTCCTGAAGAGGCTTTTGGTCCTGACAGACCAGCCGATTACATCCAAGACTTGGAAAGACTTAAAAAGAAAGAAATAGAATTTTACTCCCATGGAACCACTTTAAGTGAATATTACAAACAAAGACTCATCCCCAGAGGATTCAGGATCCGAAACCGTCCCACCATTGGCATAGGTAGCCAGATATTCTGTGACAACTGGTGCAAAATATTGAACAAAGCCTCCTTGGATTTAATGGTATTGGTTATAGAGGAAGTAGGGAAGCAAATATCCAATACCAGACATGAGATTTTAAAACTTGAGGTCACCATAGAACACACACATCAGAGTGACATTACTCTCAAGCTCTTGGATGAACTCAAAACTAAGCTACAAAAATTTAAGGAGGATTTGGTCCACTTTAAAAAACAGAAGTTTAAAAAGGTAGTAGGGGACTACAAAGAAAATAGTGTGTACTTATGGACTAAGCAAGATAAACGCACCAGATTCACAAATAAAGGAAAGGCTAAAAACACTCAAAAAAGAGGAGAAAATCTTTCCAGTGTCCCAGAGGCCAGCTCATAAGCTGATGAGATACGGGAACAGACACCAAGAACCTCCAGCTCTTCTTTTTTAGGAGGAGGAAGAGGGACGACAACAAAGGCAAAAGAAAAAAGACAAGGAGGGGGAGACACAAACCCACGGACACTGCCCGTATTGTGACACACCGGCAATAAGTAGTGTGCATACTGTAGTCTTGTTATTAATCTTTCTGATTACTCACTTTCCAAAACAGAATTAGAAGTTCTGTCTAGAGGTCCTTCTTTTGTACCCACTACTACAGCTAATAGATTTGACTTAGAGGTGGAACTTTTTAAAATGGAAAGAAAATTAAATCTAAAATCTTTTTTCCGCAACAGGGTACCGGTCGTGCAACAACAGCAGCCACCAACAGCCACTCAAAGTTTGACCAAAAAAGAAACGGTATGTAAACTAAAGTCTAGTTTTGTACCTCCTGTTAAGAATTCAGCAATACAAGCATACATGAATTTGGTAAAACACGATGTGAATACATATTTTAGAAAGAAACATCGTACACATTACAATCTTAACATTGGTCAAAAAAAGTGTTTGAAACAATTGGCTGATAATCCTAAAATAATCTTAAAAAGAGCAGACAAGGGAGGGGCACTAGTTCTTCAGAACTATGAACAATACAGGACAGAAGCCTATAGACAATTAGCAGATACTAACTGTTATGTAAAATTAACACATGATCCAACAAACTCATATCAAGAAGAAATAGAACAAATTTTACAATTGGGTTTGGGGAATACATGGCTTACTGAAAAGGAGAAAGAATTCTTAACAATGGAGCACCCACGCCGCCCGGTTTTATATCTATTACCAAAGATACAGTGGCGACCAACTTTATTCAAAGTTGGCTAGTTCCGCGAATTTCGGAATATCCCGGTGATGTGCGGTTTAGTAACGTTTTCTCTTTGGGGTGTATTGCGTTATATCGCGCCCGTGATTTAAGCATTTTATTCCCGCTGGCTGCAATACTGCAATGCCGTGTAAAAACGCTGTTGTCTTTGAAGCCGAGAAATTCATGAATTGTAATGCAGTATATACTGTATATATACAGTATATACTGTATAACAACAACCCCTATAACCCCTAACATACACATACAGTACTGTATATGCACATCAATGATACTATAGGCCGTCCCCTGGCGAGATGTGTTAGCAGCAGAGAGAGAACCGCTGCTCTCTCTGCGCAAACATCGGCACATTAAAAATTATTTCAAATACATTTTTATTCATAGTGTACATGTGCAGGGGGTCTCCGGAGCTGAACCGCATTGGTTTCAGGTCCGGGGACCCCCTGCTCCCCGAGATACAGCCCCCTTTATGAGGTGCCGGTATCCCTCTGCATTTAAAGGTCCCGATCACGTGACCGCGACCTGTAAACCAAGCAGAGGGATACATAAGAGTCTACACAACCCCCCAGGCAGACCGATTATATCGGCCACTAACTCCATCAATCAACCATTGTCCATGTTTGTAGATACATTCTTACAACCATTAGTGATAGAGGGAAGATCATACATTAGGGACACATTTGATTTTTTTTAATAAAATCAGGTCCATTAAGTTTAATGATAGAGATATATTACTGGTGACCATGGATGTCACCAGTCTCTATACGATCATCCCTCACACAGAAGGCTTAAATGTGGTCAGAGAGAAATTAGAAATGAGTCACACTAAAGGTCCACCAACTGACTATATCATGCTCCTATTACATTTTATTTTACATAAAAATTATTTTAAGTTTGAGACAAATTTCTACTTGCAGACGCTATGGGGAGCAATGTAGCACCATCTTATGCCAATCTATATATGTCCCATTTTGAGGAACAACACATCTATGGCACACAATTTTTTAGGAAGATGCTCGTTTACTGTCGACCTGATGACCTCTTTATTATCTGGGAGGGAACTGAAAACGAATTAATTGAGTTTTTTACATACTTGGCAGAATTACCTACGCCAGTTAAATTTACTAAAAATTGGAGTAAGTCACAGATATCATACCTAGATGTATTGATTACATATGATGGGTATGAGTTGCATACAGATCTATTCAGGAAACCTACAGATAGAAATTCCACATTACATGGTTCCAGCTTCCATCCAGACTCCTTAAAGAGAATGTTACATATTCACAAAAAATAAGGGCGGGGAAAATTGTTGACAGGCCTCTGCACTTAGCTAGAACCATAAAAGAAATAAACACAAGGTTCACAGACCGGGGACATAAAGCTTCTATAGTGGAAAAATCTTTGAGAAAGGAACCACTAGAGGAGAATAGACCAGTGAATAGTGAAGAAAAAATGACCTTTGTCAGCAAATATACCACTGCAAGTTGATTTGTTAAATAAACCATACAAAAACATTGGAAGATTCTACAAACAGATCTTACATTAGGCCAAATTTGGAAGGAAACACCTAGATTTGCCTATCAAAGAGGAGAAAACATCAAGGATATTGTGATAAAAGCAGATAAAAAGGAACATTATGTAGGTTCACACTTCCTTAGTGATCCAAAACCAGGCTGCTATAAGTGTTTTAATTGTTCGGTATGCAATAGTTTAATGACAGTCGATGTATTTTGTTACCCAAGAAGTGGTGCAAAATTTAAAATTAACAAACGCATTACCTGCACTACCATACAAGTTGTATACATCATTAAATGCCCCTGTGGTCTTTTATATGTGGGTAAAACAAACAGGAGTCTGAAGACTAGATTTATTGAACATAAAAGCAGGATCAACAATAAATCAGAAAATACTGTTTTTATTGACCACTGTAGAGACCACAAACATCCAGTCTCATCCCTTTGTTTAATGGGCATAGAGCATGTAAAAAGAAAAGCAACAGGCATTGATATTAATACACTTTTATTACAACGAGAGACATACTGGACATACACTTTAGATACAGTTCACCCTAAAGGGTTAAACGATTATATATCATTCAACTGTTTTCTTAATAGGAGATAGAAGTTTTTTCAGGTTGCATGGCTGCTGTTGGTGTTATTGCCTTGTATGTGAGTAAGCTTCAGAACAGACTGACAAGCATTCCAAAGTTTTTAATACATGTTTTTTTGCACTTACTACTTTTTTACACTGGTTCACATTATTGAATGTCACCCCTGATCACACATAAAAAAAAATTCTATGAATATAAAGGATTTATATTGCACACTGAGAGACATGGAAGAATAGCCAACATTCACAGGAGGAGAGCTGAAGACCAGGATGACGACAAAGAAACCATGGCGACGGAGGACGCAGGAGGATAACCTAACCGGCGACGCAGAGAGAGGGAAGGCCTGCAACTCACAAGATGTGTGAGCAGCCCCCGAAGTATCGCGAGGACAGGAGAACCAATCCAGACGCGATGGCAGACGTCAGACCTGGCCGGCATATAGAAGAAGATGGCGCTGGAACGCAAGCGCTGACGGCGCATGCGCAGAAGAGAGGATGACGTCATTGGAACGCAAAAACCGAAAGAAGACCAAGAAACCGGAAGAAGACCCTCACGAACTCTTGTGGCACAGTATGATGACAGGACTGATCAGGGGAGACGGATTGGGGACGGCTGGGGTGATTTTTTACTTGTTTTCACCTGTTGTTTTGTTTATGGTTGAGGATATATATACTGGGTATATCCTCATTTGGTGTTTCCTAGTCACTTGAGAAAGACCTATTGGTCGAAACGTTGTGTGGCACAATAAATTTACTTTATTTAGAAAACCGTGGAGCGCTGGATCCTTCTTTCCTCAGACATAAAAGTAACATTAAGGAAGAGGAGTCCCTGCTCCGAGGAGCTTACAATCTAATTGGTAGGTAGGGGAACATATAGAGACAGTAGGAGGGAATTCTAGTAAGTGCGTCTGCAGGGGCCCAAGCTTTATGTATCATGTGTCCAGGATAATCCAGTGCTATTCATATGCTTCTTTAAGCAAATGTGTCTTAAGGTGGGTCTTAAAGGTGGATAGAGTGTGTGCTAGTCGGGTATTGAGGGGAAGGGCATTCCAGAGGTGCGAGGCAGAAAGTGAGAAAGGTTTAAGGTGCGAGAGAGCTTTAGATACAAAGGAGGTAGAAAGAAGACATCCTTGAGAAGAACGCAAGAGTCGGGATGGTGCATAGCGAGAAATTAGGGCTGAGATGTAAGGAGGGGCAGAAGAGTGTAATGCTTTAAAAGTGAGGAGGAGAATTGAGTGTGAGATACGGGATTTGATCGGAAGCCAGGAGAGGGATTTCATGAGGGGATATACGGAGACAGATTTAGGAAAGAGTAGAGTGATTCTGGCAGCAGCATTTAGGATAGATTGTAGGGGAGACAGGTGAGAGGCTGGAAGGCTGGACAGTAGGAGGTTGAAGTAATCAAGACGGGAGAGAATGAGGGCCTGAGTCAGAGTTTTAGCAGTCGAGTAACGGAAGGACGTATCTTTGTGATATTGCAGAGGAAAAAGCGACAAGTTTTAGAAACGTTTTGAATGTGAGAGGAGAATGAGAGAGAGGAATCGAGTGTGACCCCTAGGCAGCATGCTTGGGCTACTGGGTGAATGATCGTATTTCCAACAGTAATGTGGAAGGAGGAAGTAGGGCCAGGTTTGGGAGGAAGTACAGTATAAGGAGCTCTGTTTTTGACATGTTAAGTTTCAGTCGGCGGATGGCCATCCAGGATGATATTCCAGAGAGGCATTCAGAAACTTTGGTCTGTATAGCAGGTGTAAGGTCAGGGGTTGAAAGGTAAATTTGTGTGTCGTCAACATAGAGGTGATATTTAAACCCAAAAGATGTGATTAGGTCATCTAGAGAGAGTGTGTAAAGAGAAAAGAGAAGGGGTCCCAGGACAGAGCCCTGGGGTACCCCCACAGAGAGATCAATAGAGGAGGTGTTGGCAAAAGAGACACTGAAAGTACTATGGGAGAGGTAAGAGGAGATCCAGGATAGAGCTTTGTTCCGAATACCAAGAGTATGGAGAATGTGAAGGAGAAGAGGGTGGTCCACTGTGTCAAATGCTGCAGAGAGGTTGAGTAATATGAGCAGAGTGTAATGACCTCTGTCTTTGGCAGCATGGAGGTCGTCAGTTATTTTAGTGAGGGCTGTTTCAGTAGAGTGAGCAGTGCGGAAGCCAGATTGTAGAGGGTCTAGAACAGGATAGGTGTTGAGAAAGTGTAGCAATCGAGAGAATATAAGACATTCAAGGAGTTTGCAGGCAAAAGGCAGGAGGGAGACAGGTCGATAGTTAGAAGGACAGGTTGGGTCAAGCTTGCTGTTTTTGAGTAATGGTATAACGGTTGCATGCTTGAAGGAGGATGGAAAGGTACTAGAGTAGAGGGAAGAGTTAAAAATCTGTGTGAGCATAGGGATTATAGAAGGAAGAAGAGGTTTAGGAGATGGGAGGGAATGGGATCAAGAGGGCAAGTGGTAGAGGGAGAAGAGGAGATCAGCAGTGACACATCCTCCTCTGAGATAGCGGAAAAAGAGTCAAGAAAGGCAGGAGGAGAGTTGGGAAGCGGTGTGGGATGGGAGGAGGCAACAGATGGGATGTTCTGATGTATGGATTCCACCTTTTCCTTAAAAAAGTCAGCAAAGTCCTGAGGTGAGATGGAGGAAGAAGAGGAGGCAGCCGAGGGTGGTCTGAGTAGAGAGTCAAAGACAGAAAAGAGTCGGCGTGGGTTATACTTGTGTGTGTTGATTAGTGAAGAAAAGTAAGAGTGACACCCGTAACACATAAATCTCCCTTAAGGGGGGGGGGGAGAAAGGGTGTTACATTTGGTGGCACTGCTGAGATTCCGAATTTTGGGGCAGATCCACATTACATCTGAACTGCTGCTATTACCTTTGGAGTGCCTGTAAATGGGGACTATTGCTGTACTGGGATGTGCCCTGATATTCCTGGTATCAGCTGAATACATGTGGAGTTGCCAGGGAAAAGTCTTGAAAAGATAGAACCCCGGGATGGAACTGCCAGCATACATACAGTGAATACAGGGTCCCTGGGGAGGATCCTGATGGCTGAAAGTGGTTCCCACCAAAACCGGGAGGACTGCGTGTAGAATTTGCAAAATACAAGAATTAATCTTGCAAAACAAGTGTGGCTTTGTGCGAAAAGCCATAGCCGAGCCCTTTTCTAAAAGTGTCTGGGACACCTGGATTCGTCAGGGTGAGGATACACTGATTCTATTACCACTACGTGGGGTGTGGGTGCTGCCCTGCCCTGTAAAACAATGAAGGACTTATCCGTCACCCCGCTGGCCAGTGTGGAGGGTGCGGAGTCAGTCTCCTTCTCCCTCATGGAGCTGGAGCAAGCCCAGAAGCTCAATGAGGATGCAACAGCCCAGAAGCTCAACGAGGGTGCCTTAGCCTAGCAGAGCGATGTGAGTGCATCATTCGCAGAGGTATGGGCCGGTACTTCCACCGTTCCTGCTGCTGAGGTCTTCTCATCTGTGCCAGTGAGGATTCCCGTCTTTGATGGTGAGTGGCGCTGATCAAAATCCATTCCTGCTGTGGCGCAGGGAAATCAAGAATGCTCAAGCGCTGGCTGTGGGAAAAGCAGGATCTGCAGAGCTAGTGCCAGATCCTCCATGTCTAAGGAGGCCATGGACGCACTGCTCTCGGCAATCAGACGAGGCCGCAGAAAGGTGACTATGAGACCGGGACATTCTCATGCTTCAGCTGTTAGGGTTGTGAACCAGGGCACTGTTTGCTTCCGTGATGAAGGTGGCTACCTCTAGGGAGAAGCGTGATATTGCTGTGCTGGTCCAAACCAATGACAATACCTCTACTATCACCCCGGTGCCCCTAAATGTGTTCCCAGGGTTAAGTGGGGAATACAGGCCCTTAAGCACTGATGAAGGGGTGGGAGGAAAGGGAATGTGCCCAGAAATGTGTTATTGTTGAGTAATAGCAACCTTGCAGCTATAGCGCCCCTGACGAAGAGGAAACATTCCTCGAAACACGTAGGGCTATATCTGCTAAGGTTGCCTACAGGTCTGAATATGAGTAGGAGTGCACAGAGTATTCAGAGCTCGTTTGTTTGTTCCAGAGAAGGGAGTGAGCGTCGGCTGAAACCCAACCCCCGATTAACGACGTGTGAGAGGTACGCGTTGACGTCACGAGTCACGTGACGGAACGCGGAAGCAAAATCACGCCAGTGACTGACAGTACAGTGACTGACAGGGAGCTCCCGGCAGGAAGACAAGGGCACTGTGATCATTCCGTGGACACTCCGATCCAGACTATCATACATACTGAAGTGCCTTATACCTACTTACTCTTGTAAGTGTTTTTACCATATTTCTCATATTAAATTGATCATACTGCACTATGGGTTTTGCGCTTTTTTCTTTTGTTTCTTTAGCTTTCATCCAGACCCCTGGGTTAGATCCAGCTCAAAGAAGTAGCACTACTCATATTTGGACTGAATTGGACTCTATGGTTTTATGTATATTGGATTATTGTGACAATATATACTGCACCGACACACTTTATTCGAGCAAATACCCAGTATGTACCTGGCAGATACCTGGAATGCGCCGCTCCTCACCTCTGACAAGCCCCGTTGCATTTGCCTTCCCAGCCTGGGTTCATGCCTGGCTGACGGGCGGCTGATCTGTTAAATGATAATGATTAGGATTTAATAGGCTGCAATGCTTCGCGTGTCTACCAGATGGCATAAATTCATGAATTGTAATGCAGTATATATATATATATACTGTGCAGTATTGCAGCCAGCGGGAATAAAATGCTTCAATCCCTGCCTGGAAAATAACCCAATGCACTCGGGCAGAAAACAGTCACAAACCTCAATACACCCGGGTATACCCGAATTCGTGGGACTAGCCGAGCTCGAATAAAGTGTGTCGCCAGTGTATTGATGTTTCCTATACCAATTGAGGTAACAACATCTTAATATTATATACTTTATTGTACCTATAGGTAAGAGCGCTAGCTGAATTGTGTATTATTTATTTTAAAACATATATGGGGATTTATCCCTCAATTTAATATCATCGAAATTATTATATATCTTGAGTAATTGTCAGCATTTATTGTGTTACAACATGGCTAAGCAAGCCTCTTCATTTGATCCTCAGAAACTAGGAGACGAGGAGCTGACATCTTTAGCCCTGAGCACCCTGATCCTTATACTGTAAGTCTTTCTTGGCTACTTCTCTCACCAAGTACCTCTATTTCTGAACCATTCGAACTTTCTCTCCCTGTTTCTTGCTCTCCATACTCTCTCTTGCCCTCTGAAACAGCATCACTGCCTCCTTTTATACTCAGTAAATTGGGCATTAATTGACTTAATTTACGTTCCACTCATGTTGTGATCTCGCATTAGCCCTAGTGCTGCTTACTGAGTGTCAGGTGAATAGGACGTGGGCTGTAATTAGCTTATTTACGTCTAGTTTTAAATGCCGGTTGTACAAATGAATTCCAACTTTTAACCAGAGTAAACAATGATTAACAATACGTTATTTTCTTCCATGAATACAACATTACTTAATGTGAGTGTAACACCGCCATATTTAATATAGTAATGTCCTTTAGTGAAGTTGGGCCAGATGTTAGGTACTATGTCCATTTGTGGAGCGCCGCTGATGCAGAAATCTGCCTTTCATTGTATTTACAGCTGTATGTTCCAAACTAGAGCCATAAATACGGTTGTAACCCTAAAATGGCTTAGCAATAGCAAAATGTATATCAGATGCTATTGAATATATTCTGCTTACAGTAGTTGATGATGTCTGATTGATTTTTGTTAAGCTGCAATGCCTCTAATTTCTTTACAGCTTGTCTCACCAAAGCTTTACTTGACTGAGTCCCAACGCAGTGTGTTCTCTGCTTTATACGCATGACTAAACAAACTGAAAGGAAGCAGGAGGATGATGTGTGCTTGAAACTGAGTGGGTAAATGACGCTTTGATTACAGGGTGTTTAAAGAGGTTCAATAAAAGCCAACTATTACAAACTGGGCTGGTATCCTAGACCTGTCCTCTGTTAAACTGTTTGCCTGACCTGAGGAGAAAACTCTCTAAAGCTTGTCTTATAATATCAATTGTTAGTCCATGTAAAAAAAGGTATCACCTAATACTGAGGTATTGTAAGTTTAATACTTTGAGTTCTGAAGAGATCAAATACAAATATATAGATATATACAGTATTTTTTAAAATAGATTTTTAGCCCTATAAATTACATTTCATAATATATAAGATGTACTGTAGATCAGCCATATGATGCAAATACAATTAGTTCTGACCAAGCTCTTTCCATCAAAAGTGATTTATAAATAGTTAGTAAAGATCTGTTATTCATTGTCATAATACAGTTATTAGGAGACACTCTGGGAAATGATATAAAACAAATAATAACAAACATGTTTTCATTCAATCTCAAATTTCTTAGGAAACGCACTAGTTTTGGGTCTAGTGATAGCATATTGTATTAATAGGCATCTAATTGCAATAGACACTTTCTTGAATGGGAAGTCCATCAGTGCCTATTAACAAACTGAACATACATGCAAAAAACAAAATAAAGAAACCGAGGGGATCCCACCGTGTAGTAGTTATACTTTATTCAGAGGATCAACACAAAGATACTGCTGTTACCGACATGGAAGTTTTAAAAGATCAATTCATGCAATATCCCACATGTGTTTTTGATTAAAAAATTTTTTTTTATCAGTTCTGTAGTATTAGATAATATTTACTAAAAAAAATTAAAATTCAACTCTTAATGTCATGTCTAATGAGTTTTAATATACTGAACATCCTTTGATTTCTATAGCACTTTCCTGTTTGTAATCATTTGTTGCCAATATTCCCAGCAGTTTGAGCTGCAAACTGTAACACTAGATAATGTTACCTTAGTAATATAAGAATACATGGTAGCTGCTGAATTACACTGGCTGAAGGATTGATTGAAACTGAAAGGTAGCCATTTAGTGAATCTTGGGAAGCAGGATTTTTGATAATTGAACACAGGAGAGCGAATTGGTCGGCAGCCTAGGTAATTCGTTTTCAATAAAGTTAATAAAAGGCAGCATATATTTTTTAAAAAAAGTGTAAAAAAAGTACAAAAGTATATATGGTATACTCATGTGTGCTCATTTGCATGTCATTTCCCAGAATCCCTTGCTGCAGTGGAAGTGCTGTATGCTGGGTGATAATGGGGAAAGGCGGGGTTGCAGACCTGCCTAAGACATGCAGATGAGCATACAGTTATATTTGCATATTTGCTTTCCTGTGGAGGGTTTTTGTCACTTTTTTTACTCACCATAACTTAACTCAGTATTATGGTTTAGCCTATCCCATAGCCTCTCTTGCATTCCCAGTAAAATCAACACCACAATGATGAGACCCATCAAGGTCGAAACGGCTGTCTGTGGGTGGTTTTCTGGGTATGCACCTTAACCCTGGCTGTGCTCAAAGCTGTGACCATGCAGCAAGCTTAAGCCTATAGGGAACCATGTTAAAAATGGTTATTGAGGCAAAAAGTGACACTGTGTGCTCATTTGCATGTCATTTCCCAGAATCCCTTGCTGCAGTGGAAGTGCTGTATGCTGGGTGATAATGGGGAAAGGCGGGGTTGCAGACCTGCCTAAGACATGCAGATGAGCATACAGTTATATTTGCATATATATATATATATATATATATATATATATATATATATATATATATATATGAAAGAAAAAGAGAAAAAAACAGGCGCACACCTAGTGCATTAAGGTAAAACAAACAATTTATGGAACATTAAAAAAGACAAATGCCCACTCACAAGTCAAACGGTAAAATAAAGCAGTTATGAGATTGGCTCTCATATGCCAGCAGTAGCGTCCGGATCAGCAATGGAGACCTGTCCTACACGTGTGGCTCAGTCTCCTTCACCGGAAGTGACGTCCTCCCGGTCGTGTGCCCCGCAATAGGAAATCCCTCCGGGAACCACAGGAACCACAGCCTGTGCCCTAGCTTGCTTGCGTCTGGCTGCTGCACTACCAGGAGTGGTAAGGATGTGTCCGCTTTTCTTGTCTGGCTCGCCGCTCTCACACTGCAATCCAAGTAGTCCGCGATAGCTGCATTCAGTGGGAAAGTGCCTCCTCCGTCTTAGCCACGCCCAACGCGTTTCATCATCAAAGATGACTTCTTCAGGGGATGCCCATTGGCTGTGACCCCACAGTACTTATAGCAAGGTCAATTTGCATACATAATTAGGAAAACAATTAAATCGTTAGTTACATGATTTGATTCACTCCATAGGTCTAAAGTTACCTTATTGCCTTAATTCTTATGGAATGATTATAAAGACACCACTACTTTTGCAAAAGATGAAACATAGCTCATTTGTATATATATATAATTTACTTAAATGGTTTATCACAAACTAAGGAATGAATTTAGGATAGAATTAGGATAGAATTCAAATTGATAGTTGTAATAGGACTTAGATAACAATTGTGATGGCTAGATAGAATGTTTAGACATATAGTTTGTAACTTAAATGAATTAATTGATGATAAATTACCACACAATTTGATTACTATTTATTTCTAAATTTAAATCTAGTTACTCAAATTCTCAAGAGTTGGAAAAGGATAGTGACAGTGAGTATTAAAATACCTAGTTTTCCCAACATATCATTTAACATGGCAAACAATAATTATTCCATTGCAGGGTAAATCCAACCTCAGTGAAAATCACATCCATACCTGTAATTGAATTATCAATGCAAAAATAAATAACTATTTGAATCAGAGGTACAGCAAAAGTTGTTACTTACCAAGGACAGAAGAAATATCAAAATGATATGTAGAATTTTGGGTGTATAATTATATGTATTGTAACTAATATGTTACCTTATGTAAGTGTAAATGTATAATAACTATAATAATAATAGTGTATAATAAGTATAAATGTGAAATAACCGTGTTGAATATGCGGAAGTTAAATATATGTATGTGAATGTGACTATTAAAAAAGTGTATGAATAATATCTATGAATTCTTGTTATTTGTGTATGTATGTAAATTAAATATTGTTTATGTGTGTGAACTAGTAAAATAATAAAGTGAAACAGCAAGACCAGTTTCTGGACCTGAATAGACACATCAAAAATGTGATGCAATATAATATACAGTGAACAAAATTAATTTTATTGGACAATACATATAAAGATCTGACATGTCACTGTAGTTCAGAGGGAGTGCTATCAGAGCACTCAAACCAGACCTCCGAAGGATCACCCACTTTGAGTGATCACACTATAGTGCTAATGTCAATGTGATCATTATGTCCCTTTGGATGCAATGTATCCAAAATATACATCCAGTAAGTCTCCCTCATACACAGTCTTTTGAAACGATCCCCACCCATATAGGTGGGAGGGATAAATTCAATGCCCATAACTCGTAGGGACCTAGGATTTTTTGAGTGTTCATTACAATAATGGCGGGAGAGGTTGTGTGTTTGGCACCCATTTATTATGTTTCTTCGATGTTCTAAGAACCTCGTGCTTAAAGCTCTTGATGTGCGGCCTACATATTGTAGACCACACTCACATGATATCAAGTAGATGACGTATTCTATTAGATATAGATATCGTATATTAGATGTTTTTAATTTGCTAGGAGCAATTATGGTTTTGATACTCCTCGCTTTCCTAAAGATAACAGGAGCATGTTTAGGCAAAAGATGACCAATTTCTGGATCGCTGACCAGAATATTCCAATGGTCATTCATTATTTTTTTAATCTGTATGGCAGACTGATTAAATTGTGTAATAAATTTAGGCCCTGATCCATGGGATTTAAACTCATTTTTATTTTTTGTTTTTCTTTTTGATTTTTCCAGCAAAGTTGCACGATCCAGTAAGCTGGCATCTAAAAAAGATTTATTAACAATTGCCATATCGTAGCCTTTCTCCTGAAACTTAGATGAAAGATCTGTGCCCTGGACATAGAAATCTTTGTCCAAAGAACAGTTGCGTCTTAATCTGTGGAACTGACTCTTTGGAACATTATCTAACCATTTTTTGTAATGATTGCTACCATATTGTAGGTAGCTGTTTGCAGCCACAGTTTTAAAATGCGTTTTGGTCTGAATAACATTCTGAGGACCCACAAATAACTCTAGATCTAGAAATATTATGGTATCTGGGTGAATATTGTATGTGAATTTCAACCCCATTTGGTTATCATTGAAGGATTCCAAAATCCCCTCCAAGGTGCCCCTCTCACCATCCCAAATAATAAGGATATCATCTATGAAGCGGCCATAGAAAACCAAACCCGCCCCCAGCACAGCATCCCCCCACACATGGGTATTCTCCCACAGTCCCATATACAGTAGAGGTTAGCATAGCTGGGAGCAAATTTGGCCCCCATGGCCGTTCCACAGATTTGCAGATAATATGTATTTCCAAAAAGAAAATAGTTATGATTCAACATAAATTGGATACATGCTAAAAGGAAAGACCGTTGTGAAGGGTGCAAACTAGGATCTAATTGTAAAAAGTGACTAATTGCCTGGATACCCTTTAAGTGTTCAATACAGGTGTAGAGTGAAGATACATCACAAGTGACCCAGTGATAGGTATCCTTCCACTTAATGTCAGAGATGGAGTCAATGACATGCAACGTGTCCCGTATGTACGAGCGCAATTTGATGACATAAGGCTGTAGATAGTAATCCACATACTGGGACACGTTGGACGTCATCGAGCCAATCCCTGACACAATAGGCCTCCCTGGTGGTTTAACTATATCTTTGTGCAATTTAGGAATGTGATAGAAAATAGGGGTTCTAGGGTGTTTAATATATAAAAACCTGTGCTCTAATTTTGAAATAATTCCCTCAGAGAATGCACATTGGAGGAGACCCCGGAACTCCAACTGATAACCTTCAGATGGATCCTCAGTAAGAATTTGATATGATGTGGTGTCAAGGAGGAGGCGATGGGCCTCACAGAGATAATCCGCCCGATCCTGCAGGACAATCGCCCCCCCCTTGTCTGCTTGCCGAACAATTAAATCATTGTTGTTTTTTATATTCATTAGAGCTTGATTTTCTTCTTTAGTGAGATTGTTAAATTTCAGTTCCACATTGTTAAGACACAACTGTTCTAGGTCTCTCAAGACCACTGTATAAAAAGTTTCAATAAAGTTACCCTTAGATTGATAAGGGAAATATGTCGATTTTGGGACAAATGGTGATGGTTTACAACTCAATAGAATGCCCTGATCTGCTTCAATTGGGCTTGAATTGGAATCTAGTAGTGGATTAAAAACATCCTCATGTATAGTAATATCCAGAAGTGAATTATTACTTGAGTCCTGATTGTCTAGTATTGTTCTTTTTATGGATGGACCCATAAGTATATCAGTAACATCAAAATTTTGAGTGTTATTGTGTCCATTCCCTATTTGGTCTGATTCTATCAGAAATGAAGTCAGAGCATTTATACATTCTCTTTCTTGTGTATTAAATACAGATCCCGAATTATCATCCCCCTTTAGGGTGAAGTGTCGCATCAGGGTTAACTTACGGATGTATCTATTCAGGTCCACGAACAGGTCGAACCGATTGGGTGTGCTGTTAGGTGCATATGAAAGACCTTTAGCTAACAAGGATATGTGATGTGAAGTGAGTGTATGTGATGACAGATTATAAATACCATATTCATGTGGTGTATCTACCATCATCTTTATTTTCTTCTGTCCTTGCTTTTTTGCTCCTCCTCTGACTCCCCTGAATCTCTTTTTCTCCGGGGTTGTTGTTGGTTCTGTTTCTCCCATAGTGGATATCTCTTTTCCGTTTCTCTCTGTTCTAAAAAAGAGGTGGATTTGTTAGATTTTGTAGGTGAGTTTGACCCTTTAGTAATAGTTTTTGATCTTGCCCCTTCTCTATGTTCCACTGCAATTTGTTCATGGGATTCCCCATTGTCTTCACAACCGTCCCCCAACACAGAGTACCGATTGGAGGTGGAACAACTTGCAGAGGAAGTAGTAGAAGGGACCTTGTGATATTCCTTCTCTTTTCTATCCATTCTAGCTTCTTTAATTAAAGTGATAATTTCATTTTTTTCCTTCTCATTAGATATGGGTTTTTTATTTGGTTTAGAATCTCTATTTTCTTGTCTGTACCCTGAATTGGATCTCCCATATCTCCGATGTTGGAAAGAGTCACCCTTCCTTCTCCAATTTCTAACTCTATCATTTGCGTAGTCATCCTTATCACGTTTGAGTTTATTGGTTTTTCTCTCTATGATTTCTTTCTCAAATGACAACACCCTTTTATGTACTGTTTCATCCAAACGGACGAATTCATCTGTTCCTTCAAATGATTTAATGGTTTCTTGTACTCGGGCTATCTCTTTCCCTACTTTCTCCAATCTTTCTTTTCTGTAAGAGATTAAGAGGTTAATAAGTGACACTGAACATGTTTCCAAAATGGCATTCCATTCTTTAGTAAATGTTTCAGGTGCCTCAAATGTAGGTTTTTTTGTTATTCGCAAACCCCTTGGGACTAACTTGATGTCTATATAGTTCTGCAGAGAAAGTAAGTCTAACCAGTTCCTTGTTTCATCTTTCGTGTAATTTTCCAACTCTTGAAAATTATTTTTGAGATCTATATTACTCTCTACAATGCCAGTGGTGTCTTCATTTACAATGTTTGCAAGTTTATTCCTTCTAGCTAACCGCTCCTCACAATTTTGCATCATTTTAGTTAATGTATTGTTTAACTTCTATTATAATAGAACAGTTCTTACTATACAACCTCCAACTAAAATGAATATAATAAATGTATTTCAAAGATATATTCTATCAATTCAAGGTTGCAATATGGCTGCTACCTTATAAAGTGATAGATAACACAACAAAACAAAAATTAAGGAGCGCCTATTATTACAACCTGCCTAACTGTGAGCAAGTTAGCTACTGTGTTGAGACAACCCATGGGGTGGCCAGAGGGGGTATTAATTATAAAATGGATCCTATGTTATAGGGGTAACACATGTTAAGTAAATTTAACTTTAATGAATACTACTATAAAAAAAAAAAAAATATAAAAATATATATTAAAAAATACATAAAAATTATTGAAAAAACACCAAAACCTTAAAAAACATAGAGTCCAGTTCCAATAAAGTGCATCCAGGTAATGGCAGCCCGTTTAAAAGGGATCACAACTCCCTTGTAGATACCTATGAAAGAAAAAGAGAAAAAAACAGGCGCACACCTAGTGCATTAAGGTAAAACAAACAATTTATGGAACATTAAAAAAGACAAATGCCCACTCACAAGTCAAACGGTAAAATAAAGCAGTTATGAGATTGGCTCTCATATGCCAGCAGTAGCGTCCGGATCAGCAATCGAGACCTGTCCTACACGTGTGGCTCAGTCTCCTTCACCGGAAGTGACGTCCTCCCGGTCGTGTGCCCCGCAATAGGAAATCCCTCCGGGAACCACAGGAACCACAGCCTGTGCCCTAGCTTGCTTGCGTCTGGCTGCTGCACTACCAGGAGTGGTAAGGATGTGTCCGCTTTTCTTGTCTGGCTCGCCGCTCTCACACTGCAATCCAAGTAGTCCGCGATAGCTGCATTCAGTGGGAAAGTGCCTCCTCCGTCTTAGCCACGCCCAACGCGTTTCGTCATCAAAGATGACTTCTTCAGGGGATGCCCATTGGCTGTGACCCCACAGTACTTATAGCAAGGTCAATTTGCATACATAATTAGGAAAACAATTAAATCGTTAGTTACATGATTTGATTCACTCCATAGGTCTAAAGTTACCTTATTGCCTTAATTCTTATGGAATGATTATAAAGACACCACTACTTTTGCAAAAGATGAAACATAGCTCATTTGTATATATATATAATTTACTTAAATGGTTTATCACAAACTAAGGAATGAATTTAGGATAGAATTAGGATAGAATTCAAATTGATAGTTGTAATAGGACTTAGATAACAATTGTGATGGCTAGATAGAATGTTTAGACATATAGTTTGTAACTTAAATGAATTAATTGATGATAAATTACCACACAATTTGATTACTATTTATTTCTAAATTTAAATCTAGTTACTCAAATTCTCAAGAGTTGGAAAAGGATAGTGACAGTGAGTATTAAAATACCTAGTTTTCCCAACATATCATTTAACATGGCAAACAATAATTATTCCATTGCAGGGTAAATCCAACCTCAGTGAAAATCACATCCATACCTGTAATTGAATTATCAATGCAAAAATAGATAACTATTTGAATCAGAGGTACAGCAAAAGTTGTTACTTACCAAGGACAGAAGAAATATCAAAATGATATGTAGAATTTTGGGTGTATAATTATATGTATTGTAACTAATATGTTACCTTATGTAAGTGTAAATGTATAATAACTATAATAATAATAGTGTATAATAAGTATAAATGTGAAATAACCGTGTTGAATATGCGGAAGTTAAATATATGTATGTGAATGTGACTATTAAAAAAGTGTATGAATAATATCTATGAATTCTTGTTATTTGTGTATGTATGTAAATTAAATATTGTTTATGTGTGTGAACTAGTAAAATAATAAAGTGAAACAGCAAGACCAGTTTCTGGTTTAATTGTTCGGCAAGCAGACAAGGGGGGGGCGATTGTCCTGCAGGATCGGGCGGATTATCTCTGTGAGGCCCATCGCCTCCTCCTTGACACCACATCATATCAAATTCTTACTGAGGATCCATCTGAAGGTTATCAGTTGGAGTTCCGGGGTCTCCTCCAATGTGCATTCTCTGAGGGAATTATTTCAAAATTAGAGCACAGGTTTTTATATATTAAACACCCTAGAACCCCTATTTTCTATCACATTCCTAAATTGCACAAAGATATAGTTAAACCACCAGGGAGGCCTATTGTGTCAGGGATTGGCTCGATGACGTCCAACGTGTCCCAGTATGTGGATTACTATCTACAGCCTTATGTCATCAAATTGCGCTCGTACATACGGGACACGTTGCATGTCATTGACTCCATCTCTGACATTAAGTGGAAGGATACCTATCACTGGGTCACTTGTGATGTATCTTCACTCTACACCTGTATTGAACACTTAAAGGGTATCCAGGCAATTAGTCACTTTTTACAATTAGATCCTAGTTTGCACCCTTCACAACGGTCTTTCCTTTTAGCATGTATCCAATTTATGTTGAATCATAACTATTTTCTTTTTGGAAATACATATTATCTGCAAATCTGTGGAACGGCCATGGGGGCCAAATTTGCTCCCAGCTATGCTAACCTCTATATGGGACTGTGGGAGAATACCCATGTGTGGGGGGATGCTGTGCTGGGGGCGGGTTTGGTTTTCTATGGCCGCTTCATAGATGATATCCTTATTATTTGGGATGGTGAGAGGGGCACCTTGGAGGGGATTTTGGAATCCTTCAATGATAACCAAATGGGGTTGAAATTCACATACAATATTCACCCAGATACCATAATATTTCTAGATCTAGAGTTATTTGTGGGTCCTCAGAATGTTATTCAGACCAAAACGCATTTTAAAACTGTGGCTGCAAACAGCTACCTACAATATGGTAGCAATCATTACAAAAAATGGTTAGATAATGTTCCAAAGAGTCAGTTCCACAGATTAAGACGCAACTGTTCTTTGGACAAAGATTTCTATGTCCAGGGCACAGATCTTTCATCTAAGTTTCAGGAGAAAGGCTACGATATGGCAATTGTTAATAAATCTTTTTTAGATGCCAGCTTACTGGATCGTGCAACTTTGCTGGAAAAATCAAAAAGAAAAACAAAAAATAAAAATGAGGTTAAATCCCATGGATCAGGGCCTAAATTTATTACACAATTTAATCAGTCTGCCATACAGATTAAAAAAATAATGAATGACCATTGGAATATTCTGGTCAGCGATCCAGAAATTGGTCATCTTTTGCCTAAACATGCTCCTGTTATCTTTAGGAAAGCGAGGAGTATCAAAACCATAATTGCTCCTAGCAAATTAAAAACATCTAAGGTAGTCAATAATTTGAAAATGGATGGTTCTGTCCCTATTAGGGTTAAGGGGAACTTTGGATGCGGGAGAAGCAGATGCCTAACGTGCAAACATTTGATTAAAACAAATAAATTTAAATCCTACTCTAATGGCACCTCACATGATATAGCAGAGTACATTAATTGTCTCAGTGAATACGTCATCTACTTGATATCATGTGAGTGTGGTCTACAATATGTAGGCCGCACATCAAGAGCTTTAAGCACGAGGTTCTTAGAACATCGAAGAAACATAATAAATGGGTGCCAAACACACAACCTCTCCCGCCATTATTGTAATGAACACTCAAAAAATCCTAGGTCCCTACGAGTTATGGGCATTGAATTTATCCCTCCCACCTATATGGGTGGGGATCGTTTCAAAAGACTGTGTATGAGGGAGACTTACTGGATGTATATTTTGGATACATTGCATCCAAAGGGACATAATGATCACATTGACATTAGCACTATAGTGTGATCACTCAAAGTGGGTGATCCTTCGGAGGTCTGGTTTGAGTGCTCTGATAGCACTCCCTCTGAACTACAGTGACATGTCAGATCTTTATATGTATTGTCCAATAAAATTAATTTTGTTCACTGTATATTATATTGCATCACATTTTTGATGTGTCTATTCAGGTCCAGAAACTGGTCTTGCTGTTTCACTTTATTATTTTACTAGTTCACACACATAAACAATATTTAATTTACATACATACACAAATAACAAGAATTCATAGATATTATTCATACACTTTTTTAATAGTCACATTCACATACATATATTTAACTTCCGCATATTCAACACGGTTATTTCACATTTATACTTATTATACACTATTATTATTATAGTTATTATACATTTACACTTACATAAGGTAACATATTAGTTACAATACATATAATTATACACCCAAAATTCTACATATCATTTTGATATTTCTTCTGTCCTTGGTAAGTAACAACTTTTGCTGTACCTCTGATTCAAATAGTTATCTATTTTTGCATTGATAATTCAATTACAGGTATGGATGTGATTTTCACTGAGGTTGGATTTACCCTGCAATGGAATAATTATTGTTTGCCATGTTAAATGATATGTTGGGAAAACTAGGTATTTTAATACTCACTGTCACTATCCTTTTCCAACTCTTGAGAATTTGAGTAACTAGATTTAAATTTAGAAATAAATAGTAATCAAATTGTGTGGTAATTTATCATCAATTAATTCATTTAAGTTACAAACTATATGTCTAAACATTCTATCTAGCCATCACAATTGTTATCTAAGTCCTATTACAACTATCAATTTGAATTCTATCCTAATTCTATCCTAAATTCATTCCTTAGTTTGTGATAAACCATTTAAGTAAATTATATATATATTCAAATGAGCTATGTTTCATCTTTTGCAAAAGTAGTGGTGTCTTTATAATCATTCCATAAGAATTAAGGCAATAGGGTAACTTTAGACCTATGGAGTGAATCAAATCATGTAACTAACGATTTAATTGTTTTCCTAATTATGTATGCAAATTGACCTTGCTATAAGTACTGTGGGGTCACAGCCAATGGGCATCCCCTGAAGAAGTCATCTTTGATGACGAAACGCGTTGGGCGTGGCTAAGACGGAGGAGGCACTTTCCCACTGAATGCAGCTATCGCGGACTACTTGGATTGCAGTGTGAGAGCGGCGAGCCAGACAAGGAAAGCGGACACATCCTTACCACTCCTGGTAGTGCAGCAGCCAGACGCAAGCAAGCTAGGGCACAGGCTGTGGTTCCTGTGGTTCCCGGAGGGATTTCCTATTGCGGGACACACGACCGGGAGGACGTCACTTCCGGTGAAGGAGACTGAGCCACACGTGTAGGACAGGTCTCCATTGCTGATCCGGACGCTACTGCTGGCATATGAGAGCCAATCTCATAACTGCTTTATTTTACCGTTTGACTTGTGAGTGGGCATTTGTCTTTTTTAATGTTCCATAAATTGTTTGTTTTACCTTAATGCACTAGGTGTGCGCCTGTTTTTTTCTCTTTTTCTTTCATAGGTATCTACAAGGGAGTTGTGATCCCTTTTAAACGGGCTGCCATTACCTGGATGCACTTTATTGGAACTGGACTCTATGTTTTTTAAGGTTTTGGTGTTTTTTCAATAATTTTTATGTATTTTTTAATATATATTTTTATATTTTTTTTTTTTTTTATAGTAGTATTCATTAAAGTTAAATTTACTTAACATGTGTTACCCCTATAACATAGGATCCATTTTATAATTAATACCCCCTCTGGCCACCCCATAGGTTGTCTCAACACAGTAGCTAACTTGCTCACAGTTAGGCAGGTTGTAATAATAGGCGCTCCTTAATTTTTGTTTTGTTGTGTTATCTATCACTTTATAAGGTAGCAGCCATATTGCAACCTTGAATTGATAGAATATATCTTTGAAATACATTTATTATATTCATTTTAGTTGGAGGTTGTATAGTAAGAACTGTTCTATTATAATAGAAGTTAAACAATACATTAACTAAAATGATGCAAAATTGTGAGGAGCGGTTAGCTAGAAGGAATAAACTTGCAAACATTGTAAATGAAGACACCACTGGCATTGTAGAGAGTAATATAGATCTCAAAAATAATTTTCAAGAGTTGGAAAATTACACGAAAGATGAAACAAGGAACTGGTTAGACTTACTTTCTCTGCAGAACTATATAGACATCAAGTTAGTCCCAAGGGGTTTGCGAATAACAAAAAAACCTACATTTGAGGCATCTGAAACATTTACTAAAGAATGGAATGCCATTTTGGAAACATGTTCAGTGTCACTTATTAACCTCTTAATCTCTTACAGAAAAGAAAGATTGGAGAAAGTAGGGAAAGAGATAGCCCGAGTACAAGAAACCATTAAATCATTTGAAGGAACAGATGAATTCGTCCGTTTGGATGAAACAGTACATAAAAGGGTGTTGTCATTTGAGAAAGAAATCATAGAGAGAAAAACCAATAAACTCAAACGTGATAAGGATGACTACGCAAATGATAGAGTTAGAAATTGGAGAAGGAAGGGTGACTCTTTCCAACATCGGAGATATGGGAGATCCAATTCAGGGTACAGACAAGAAAATAGAGATTCTAAACCAAATAAAAAACCCATATCTAATGAGAAGGAAAAAAATGAAATTATCACTTTAATTAAAGAAGCTAGAATGGATAGAAAAGAGAAGGAATATCACAAGGTCCCTTCTACTACTTCCTCTGCAAGTTGTTCCACCTCCAATCGGTACTCTGTGTTGGGGGACGGTTGTGAAGACAATGGGGAATCCCATGAACAAATTGCAGTGGAACATAGAGAAGGGGCAAGATCAAAAACTATTACTAAAGGGTCAAACTCACCTACAAAATCTAACAAATCCACCTCTTTTTTAGAACAGAGAGAAACGGAAAAGAGATATCCACTATGGGAGAAACAGAACCAACAACAACCCCGGAGAAAAAGAGATTCAGGGGAGTCAGAGGAGGAGCAAAAAAGCAAGGACAGAAGAAAATAAAGATGATGGTAGATACACCACATGAATATGGTATTTATAATCTGTCATCACATACACTCACTTCACATCACATATCCTTGTTAGCTAAAGGTCTTTCATATGCACCTAACAGCACACCCAATCGGTTCGACCTGTTCGTGGACCTGAATAGATACATCCGTAAGTTAACCCTGATGCGACACTTCACCCTAAAGGGGGATGATAATTCGGGATCTGTATTTAATACACAAGAAAGAGAATGTATAAATGCTCTGACTTCATTTCTGATAGAATCAGACCAAATAGGGAATGGACACAATAACACTCAAAATTTTGATGTTACTGATATACTTATGGGTCCATCCATAAAAAGAACAATACTAGACAATCAGGACTCAAGTAATAATTCACTTCTGGATATTACTATACATGAGGATGTTTTTAATCCACTACTAGATTCCAATTCAAGCCCAATTGAAGCAGATCAGGGCATTCTATTGAGTTGTAAACCATCACCATTTGTCCCAAAATCGACATATTTCCCTTATCAATCTAAGGGTAACTTTATTGAAACTTTTTATACAGTGGTCTTGAGAGACCTAGAACAGTTGTGTCTTAACAATGTGGAACTGAAATTTAACAATCTCACTAAAGAAGAAAATCAAGCTCTAATGAATATAAAAAACAACAATGATTTAATTGTTCGGCAAGCAGACAAGGGGGGGGCGATTGTCCTGCAGGATCGGGCGGATTATCTCTGTGAGGCCCATCGCCTCCTCCTTGACACCACATCATATCAAATTCTTACTGAGGATCCATCTGAAGGTTATCAGTTGGAGTTCCGGGGTCTCCTCCAATGTGCATTCTCTGAGGGAATTATTTCAAAATTAGAGCACAGGTTTTTATATATTAAACACCCTAGAACCCCTATTTTCTATCACATTCCTAAATTGCACAAAGATATAGTTAAACCACCAGGGAGGCCTAATGTGTCAGGGATTGGCTCGATGACGTCCAACGTGTCCCAGTATGTGGATTACTATCTACAGCCTTATGTCATCAAATTGCGCTCGTACATACGGGACACGTTGCATGTCATTGACTACATCTCTGACATTAAGTGGAAGGATACCTATCACTGGGTCACTTGTGATGTATCTTCACTCTACACCTGTATTGAACACTTAAAGGGTATCCAGGCAATTAGTCACTTTTTACAATTAGATCCTAGTTTGCACCCTTCACAACGGTCTTTCCTTTTAGCATGTATCCAATTTATGTTGAATCATAACTATTTTCTTTTTGGAAATACATATTATCTGCAAATCTGTGGAACGGCCATGGGGGCCAAATTTGCTCCCAGCTATGCTAACCTCTATATGGGACTGTGGGAGAATACCCATGTGTGGGGGGATGCTGTGCTGGGGGCGGGTTTGGTTTTCTATGGCCGCTTCATAGATGATATCCTTATTATTTGGGATGGTGAGAGGGGCACCTTGGAGGGGATTTTGGAATCCTTCAATGATAACCAAATGGGGTTGAAATTCACATACAATATTCACCCAGATACCATAATATTTCTAGATCTAGAGTTATTTGTGGGTCCTCAGAATGTTATTCAGACCAAAACGCATTTTAAAACTGTGGCTGCAAACAGCTACCTACAATATGGTAGCAATCATTACAAAAAATGGTTAGATAATGTTCCAAAGAGTCAGTTCCACAGATTAAGACGCAACTGTTCTTTGGACAAAGATTTCTATGTCCAGGGCACAGATCTTTCATCTAAGTTTCAGGAGAAAGGCTACGATATGGCAATTGTTAATAAATCTTTTTTAGATGCCAGCTTACTGGATCGTGCAACTTTGCTGGAAAAATCAAAAAGAAAAACAAAAAATAAAAATGAGGTTAAATCCCATGGATCAGGGCCTAAATTTATTACACAATTTAATCAGTCTGCCATACAGATTAAAAAAATAATGAATGACCATTGGAATATTCTGGTCAGCGATCCAGAAATTGGTCATCTTTTGCCTAAACATGCTCCTGTTATCTTTAGGAAAGCGAGGAGTATCAAAACCATAATTGCTCCTAGCAAATTAAAAACATCTAATATACGATATCTATATCAAATAGAATACGTCATCTACTTGATATCATGTGAGTGTGGTCTACAATATGTAGGCCGCACATCAAGAGCTTTAAGCACGAGGTTCTTAGAACATCGAAGAAACATAATAAATGGGTGCCAAACACACAACCTCTCCCGCCATTATTGTAATGAACACTCAAAAAATCCTAGGTCCCTACGAGTTATGGGCATTGAATTTATCCCTCCCACCTATATGGGTGGGGATCGTTTCAAAAGACTGTGTATGAGGGAGACTTACTGGATGTATATTTTGGATACATTGCATCCAAAGGGACATAATGATCACATTGACATTAGCACTATAGTGTGATCACTCAAAGTGGGTGATCCTTCGGAGGTCTGGTTTGAGTGCTCTGATAGCACTCCCTCTGAACTACAGTGACATGTCAGATCTTTATATGTATTGTCCAATAAAATTAATTTTGTTCACTGTATATTATATTGCATCACATTTTTGATGTGTCTATTCAGGTCCAGAAACTGGTCTTGCTGTTTCACTTTATTATTTTACTAGTTCACACACATAAACAATATTTAATTTACATACATACACAAATAACAAGAATTCATAGATATTATTCATACACTTTTTTAATAGTCACATTCACATACATATATTTAACTTCCGCATATTCAACACGGTTATTTCACATTTATACTTATTATACACTATTATTATTATAGTTATTATACATTTACACTTACATAAGGTAACATATTAGTTACAATACATATAATTATACACCCAAAATTCTACATATCATTTTGATATTTCTTCTGTCCTTGGTAAGTAACAACTTTTGCTGTACCTCTGATTCAAATAGTTATCTATTTTTGCATTGATAATTCAATTACAGGTATGGATGTGATTTTCACTGAGGTTGGATTTACCCTGCAATGGAATAATTATTGTTTGCCATGTTAAATGATATGTTGGGAAAACTAGGTATTTTAATACTCACTGTCACTATCCTTTTCCAACTCTTGAGAATTTGAGTAACTAGATTTAAATTTAGAAATAAATAGTAATCAAATTGTGTGGTAATTTATCATCAATTAATTCATTTAAGTTACAAACTATATGTCTAAACATTCTATCTAGCCATCACAATTGTTATCTAAGTCCTATTACAACTATCAATTTGAATTCTATCCTAATTCTATCCTAAATTCATTCCTTAGTTTGTGATAAACCATTTAAGTAAATTATATATATATACAAATGAGCTATGTTTCATCTTTTGCAAAAGTAGTGGTGTCTTTATAATCATTCCATAAGAATTAAGGCAATAAGGTGACTTTAGACCTATGGAGTGAATCAAATCATGTAACTAACGATTTAATTGTTTTCCTAATTATGTATGCAAATTGACCTTGCTATAAGTACTGTGGGGTCACAGCCAATGGGCATCCCCTGAAGAAGTCATCTTTGATGACGAAACGCGTTGGGCGTGGCTAAGACGGAGGAGGCACTTTCCCACTGAATGCAGCTATCGCGGACTACTTGGATTGCAGTGTGAGAGCGGCGAGCCAGACAAGGAAAGCGGACACATCCTTACCACTCCTGGTAGTGCAGCAGCCAGACGCAAGCAAGCTAGGGCACAGGCTGTGGTTCCTGTGGTTCCCGGAGGGATTTCCTATTGCGGGGCACACGACCGGGAGGACGTCACTTCCGGTGAAGGAGACTGAGCCACACGTGTAGGACAGGTCTCCATTGCTGATCCGGACGCTACTGCTGGCATATGAGAGCCAATCTCATAACTGCTTTATTTTACCGTTTGACTTGTGAGTGGGCATTTGTCTTTTTTAATGTTCCATAAATTGTTTGTTTTACCTTAATGCACTAGGTGTGCGCCTGTTTTTTTCTCTTTTTCTTTCATAGGTATCTACAAGGGAGTTGTGATCCCTTTTAAACGGGCTGCCATTACCTGGATGCACTTTATTGGAACTGGACTCTATGTTTTTTAAGGTTTTGGTGTTTTTTCAATAATTTTTATGTATTTTTTAATATATATTTTTATATTTTTTTTTTTTTTTTTTTATAGTAGTATTCATTAAAGTTAAATTTACTTAACATGTGTTACCCCTATAACATAGGATCCATTTTATAATTAATACCCCCTCTGGCCACCCCATAGGTTGTCTCAACACAGTAGCTAACTTGCTCACAGTTAGGCAGGTTGTAATAATAGGCGCTCCTTAATTTTTGTTTTGTTGTGATATATATATATATATATATATACACACACATACAGTTAGGTCCGGAAATAATTTGACACTGATACAAGTTTTGTTATTTTGGCTGTGTACCAAAATAAATTCAAGTTGCCGTTAAATAATGAATATGGGCTTAAAGTGCAGTCTAGCAGCTTTAATTTGAGAAAGGATTTAGGAATTACATCTCTTTAATATGTAGCCCCCTCTTTTTTCAAGGGACCAAAAGTAATTGGACAATTGATTCAAAAGCTGTTTCATGGACAGGTGTGGGCTATTCCTTCGTTATTTCATCAACAATTAGGCAGGTAAAAGGTCTGGAGTTGATTCCAGGTGTGGCATTCGCATTTGGAAGCTGTTGCTGTGAACCCACAACATGCGGTCAAAGGAACGCTCAATGCAAGTGAAACAGGGCATCCTAAGGCTGCAAAAAAGAAAAGAAAATCCATCAGAGAGCTAGCAGGAACATTAGGAGTGGCCAAATTAACAGTTTGGTACATTCTGAGAAAAAAAGAACGCACTGGTGAGCTCTGCAACACAAAAAGGCCTGGACGTCCACGGAAGACAACAGTGGTGGATGATCATAGGATCCTTTCCATGTTAAAGAAAAACCCCTTCACAACATCCAGCAAAGTGAAGAACACTCTCAAGGTGAAAACCATTCATAAGCCTTAAGAATAGAAAGGCCAGATTAGACTTTGCCAAACAATATCTAAAAAAGCCAGCCCAGTTCTGGAACAGTATTCTTTGGACAGATGAAACTAAGATCAACCTGTACCAGAATGATGGGAAGAAAAAAGTGTGGAGAAGGCTTGAAACGGCTCATGATCCGAAGCATACCACATCATCTGTAAACACGATGGAGGCAGTGTGATGGCATGGGCATGCATGGCTTACAATGGCACTGGGTCACTAGTGTGTATTGATGATGTGACAGAAGACAGAAGCAGCCGGATGAATTCTGAAGTGTATAGGGATATATTGTCTGCTCAGATTCAGCCAAATTCAGCGACGTTGATTGGACGGCACTTCACTTTACAGATGGACAATGAGTCAAAACATACTGCGAAAGCAACCCAGGAGTTTTTTTTAAGGCAAAGTAGTGGAATATTCTGCAATGGCCGAGTAAATCACCTGATCTCAACCCGATCGAGCATGCATTTCACTTGCTGAAGACAAAACTTATGGCAGAAAGACCCACGAACAAACAACAACTAAAGACAGCTGCAGTAAAGGCCTGGCAAAGCATCACAAAGGAGGAAACTCAGCGTTTGGTGATGTCCATGCGTTCCAGACTTCAAGCAGTCATTGCTTGCAAAGGATTCTCGACAAAGTATTAAAAATTAACATTTTATTTATGATTGTGTTAATTTGTCCAATTACTGTACATTTGAGCCCCTGAAAAAAGGGGACTGTGTATGAAAATGGTTGAAATTCCTAAACGTTTCATACGATATTCTTTTTCAACCCCTTGAATTAAAGCTGAAAGTCTGCACTTCTATTGCATCTCAGTTGTTTCATTTCAAATCCATTGTGGTGGCGTACAGAGCCAAATTTATCAAAAATTGTGTCAGTGTCCAATTATTTACGGACCTAACTGTGTGTATATATATATATATATATATATATATATATATATATATATATATATATATATATATATATAAACGGAAATAGCCGTGTTAGTCCAGTTGCGATAGTGCAGAATAAATGAGTTCTTCAGTATTAGGTGATACCTTTTTTATTTGGACTAACAATTTATGTCATAGGACAAGCTTTCGAGAGTTTTCCTCTCTTCTTCAGGTCAGCAATACTGATATACAAAGGTTTCTACGACTTAAACAGGGATTGAAAAAAAAAGAAAGAATAAAGAATTCCAGGCACTGGGAGGGTGTTAAAACTGAGATAAGAAAGGTGAGAATTGGGGATTAGGGATGGGGGGGGGACTGTACATCCACAGCAGCACAGAGGGGGAAGAGGATGCTGGGAAGGGGGGTTGGGGGGAAGGTATGGGATGGCACAATGGCAGGGAGGACCATAACAACAAAAGATGGCAAACTACACACATCTGTATTCAAGAAATCAACAGACAGATGCAGTTACCTCCACAACTCCAGCTTCCATCCTACTCATATGTGTTACACTGTTCCCAAGCGGGGACGTTAGTCTTTTCACCAGGGGGAGAATGTGGCCAGGTCCCCCTCTGGGCTACCCATGCCCCCCATACCTCCCGATCCGCTGCGGAGGGGTGCGTGTGCATCCGGCGGTTGCCGGTGGTTGCGAGAGAGGCAGGAACAGGTGCTGTTAGGAGCAGGGAGGTTGAGTAGATCAACTGAGTCGCCAGAGGCTCCTGGCGGCTCTCTTTTCAGGGTGCCGCCATGTTATTAATGCACGTTCATGTGCAGAAGGATAGCGGCGGCCATTAGGGGCATAGGCTCCGCGGGGACTATAATTCCCAGCAGCCCCAGGGGCTACACACCACATGCAGCCAAACAGCCAATAGGGCTGCAGAGATGACGGAGCTGCAATTTGATACATTTGGCGCGCTTGGGAGACGCTTGTCAGTCGGAGCTGGGACCAGGAGAGGGTAGGGTGTGTGCAGGGTGTCTGTGACCCTTGCAATTGGTGAAAGACCCCATTAGGCCCCAGCTCCCCCTAGGGACAGGCCCAGTAGTTTGGGACACTGCCCCTGTAGTACAAGCATGAGGGACACAGCCAGGATGTGACGGAGACCTGTCATCTGGTGGTCTGGGACCAGATCACCACACCAAGAGAGACTATTACGGTGGGACCCTCCAGCTGGATACCACCCCACGTGGAGGCGGGCTCGTCGCTGACGACGACGGCGTGGGACTGGACGGGCCCTTGTCTTCAATGGGCGCTACCGGATGCTGGAGCACCTGGCAGGTATCTTCAAGTGCACCAACAGATCACACTTTAGTTGTGGGCAGCGCTGTTGCAGGTGGGTTGAGTCTTGTGGATACCAGGGTGGTTGGGTACCCAGGGGCACCTCAGTACTTTGGGGGTATATCACATCCAAGTGTGGACACTGTGTTGGAGGGCACTGTGGGATTACGGCTGTGCGTGGCCTATTTGGTGTGGGTGTTATATTGTTATTCCTTTTTCATATGCATGCAATAAACTTATCTATATCAGTGTGTGTTATTGCATTGGGTCCTGTGACGGGGTTATCCAACATAGCAGGATCCCGCACAGGTGGAGGCGCTGTCTCCAGACGGATCAGATACACCCCAGGCTCCCAGCAGCGGAGGTTCAGGCCTCCTGTAACGCAACACACACACAGTTGCCGCCATATCTCCCATAGGGTGGGAGCACACACACAGTTGCCACCATACGTATCTCCCATAGGTAACGCAACACACACACAGTTGCCGCCATATCTCCCATAGGGTGGGAGAAACTGCGCTATATGTATTTAAAAAAATCATCCCTCAAAAAATAAAATAGCTACAAATCAGGAACTCTTTCTAGGTTGTTGTTTTGACATTGAGAATAGTGCTGAGTGGGAGGAACAATATAAAGTACCACTTGATGAAACTATTTAAAGGTTGTTTCTCTAGACACAGTTTTGCCCGTGATACAATAGCATCAGATTGCTTTTATGATATCATTAAATTAAAACCACTCGTGTTCCTGCATAGACCCTCTTAAAGACCATGGTAGTTTGTTCTGATGATATATCGCAAGAATTCATCATTAAGCTGAGTGAACTGATAGCACCATGCAGAAAAATAATGGTCAAAGAATTAATTCATTTTAATTACCGGACAAAGAGGTGCCCTTGTCATTGAGACATTTTTTCTGACGGAGAGAAGCTATTAGTTTAACACTTTTAGTGCTGTAACGTATTGCAGCACATTGTGCTAAAATAAAATACAATCAATGGGCTCATGGACAAAAAATAACATTCCATCGGGTTATAGGGTGTGTATATATATATATATATATATATATATATATATATATATACAGTATATATATATATAGTACATATATATATATGTAACGGGTTTTCCCCTCCCCCCAATCGCAGATACAGTGTGGGGGTGCAGGGAACATATAGTGTTACTCGGTGTTTGGTGCTAGACCTGTTGGCTCACAGGAGGGCTGAGCTTCCGCCACGGGGGAACCTGGGGCAATTACAATACTATGGACAACCACTTACCCGGTACAGCGCCTCCACCTGCGATGGCTCCCACCATAAGGGGAGTGGTTCCTCGCAGGACACATACAAATAATCACATACACGGTGAGGTATAATATAATAACTAATAGCATTTACTGTGAACAGCATATGACACAATACATATCATAACAGGTGTCCCTCTCTCGAGGAGACACTTACTGCGACATCCCGCAGGACACTTCCCCAACACCAGGTGATCCCACCCAGTGTCCAAAGAACCCCACCCAATGTCCCGCACTCTTGCAGAGAGAGTCAATGGGTGACTGCACAGTCACTATTTATACTAAGGGCCCGTTGGTGCACTTGTGTATTAGATAGTACCTGCCGAGCACTCCCGTGCTCGGATCTCCAACTGGCTTCATAAAGGATCAGTCGTGTGATGGTTTCGTCTGATCCTACACCGGACTCCTTGCATGCGGACCGCCAGGGGCGATCCCAACCTCAAAACAGTCTCTGAGGACCCCAACTTGGATCCGAATCTCTTAGCAGGAACCGCAGCGTCCGCTGTGTCCCTATCTAATCTACCCTACCGTGACAGGATCCCTAACATAGGACCTGTCCCTACAGCACTAAGTGACATACGCTATACTATAGGCCATCCCTACAGCACAGCAACCTGTAATGGCTTTGGGGGAAACTCCTAGGGGCCTACAGGGGTGAATGACCTGCCCCACTCCCCTAACTCTTCCCAGCCCTGACTGTTACTAAACTAATCTCAGCGCCTGCAGCAACAAGCTGTGACCCACTGGATGTGTGCAGCCAACGTGCTACACAACACTGTGCCTGCCTGTCAGACCTCACAGCACTAACAGCCGTGACTCTGACAAGGCAGCACTCTAACACTAAGGGCAGCGTCCCTATCTTGGGCCTCCCTCAGCACTTACCCACTAACCTAGTGGGGAGTTGGGGCCTACCTGGGGTGTGGGTACCTATCTGGGGGCAGGAGACTGAGACTTCCTAAGCCCTATTGGCTCCCTGGTATCACGTGGGGCACGTAGTCCCAGCTTATAGCCTCCCCTGGTAGGCTAGGGTTTCGCGGGCTTCCTGAGCGCTGTACTGCGCATGCGCGATCTCCCTGGTGCTGCCTTAACCTTCTCCTACCTGGTGTCGCACTCGCGCGACTTTGTCCCTGGCTCTAGAGGCTTCCCTGCGCATGCGCGACCACTGCGCATGCGCGAATCACTGGGCAATGGCGGCGCCCTCTTCGCCAGCCGTCGGGACCATAACGACATGACCGCGGCCTTAGCGACGGCTCGATCGCGTCCCCGGCAACCTGCCGCCTGCAGGATAAGACGCGCTGCTCCCTGCTCCGGCCCCCACCCTTGGAAGCAGCCGTCGGGTCCGTCGCTGGCTCCGGCAGCACCCACGATCGGGCTGCACCAAGAGAGGGGGGTCTCAGGGAGCTGCTGGAGACCAGGGCTACATATATATGACACACAAAGATGAATACGGCATCAAAACAACCAAAATATAAGCGCTGTCTAAACCAAAACAGAGAATAACTGAAAATAACAGAAAAACAACTGCTTGGCGGTGCTGGAGGAATAGAAATAGTATATAAACACAGAAAAAGAAACCTCACAAAAATACTAGTCTGAGTGCTTTTTGTGAGGTTTCTTTTTCTTTTTCTGTGTTTTTATATATATATATATATATAGTGACAGAGTCACTGACTCGGTAAGCTGGAATGGAGGATGTGTGTACTTTCCAGCACTAAACCAGTTAACCTACAGTTGGAGAACTGCATACACCTGCAGCCTAATTAAGCAGGATGCCTGAGAGACTGCAGGTTTAAAAAGTAGGAAGTGGCTCACACAAGGTGATCTTGTTTTTCCCAGGAGGGTGGAGAGACTTCTCCCGGCTAGGAAGCCCTAGCTGTTGCTCTGGTCCCCCAGTCCTGCGAGGAGCTTTGCTGCGGGGACCAGCTGGGACCCCAACCCAGGATAAATATTGCTGCGAGCTGGACACAGCCTGCTCCTCGGAACCGGCGTTCCTGTTTGCTATTGGAGCTACAATACAGATAAGACTTTATTGTAATACTTTGTGGTGCACATGTTTTGGGCATAACCAGATTAGCTGGCTGCCCTGTTATTAAGGGCTCAAGAATTTGAGTTAGTTTCCCTAATGGGAATAGGTCTTGTTTTCTATAATTTGGTTTCTTAAAGGGACAGGGCACCCGTACTTTATTTGGTTGTGGCTAATAAACCACTACTGTTAAAGTTTCCCATCGTGTCTAGCGTCTTACTGACCCCTCCGCGAGGCAGTCCTGCTGCAATATATATATATATATATATATATATCTCCCTTCACGTATATATATATATATACACACACACACACACACACACACACACACACACACACACACACACACACACACACACACACACACACACACACACACACACACACACACACACACACACACACACACACGTGTGTATATATATTAAGGTTATGGTGGGCAAAAAAAGTGACAAACCCTCCACAGTAAAGCACTTAGCAACTGCAAATATTACTGTATGTTCATTTGCATGTCTTAGACAGGTCTGCAACCCTGTCTTTCACCATTATCGCCCAGCACACAGCACTTCCACTGCAGTAAGGGATTCTGGGAAATGACATGCAAATGAGCACACAGTCCCACCTTTTATCTCAAGCTCCTATTACAGAGCGATCCTTAAGCCAATGCATGCTGCCTTCGCTTAAAAGCTGTGTTTAAAGCAGCATGCATTGGCTTAAGGGTCGCTCTGTAATAGGAGCTTGAGATAAAAGGTGGCACTGTGTGCTCATTTGCATGTCATTTCCCAGAATCCCTTGCTGCAGTGGAAGTGCTGTGTGCTGGGCGATAATGGTGAAAGGCAGGGTTGCAGATCTGTCTAAGACATGCAAATGAACATACAGTAATATTTTCAGTGTATATATATATATATATATATATATATATATATATATATATATATATATATAAAAATAAATATGTACACCATATAGTTGTATTCTCTCAGCGCCACTCGTTTATTAAGGGATCGTGTTATGATGCAAACTCTATAATGATTTATTTGTTTAATTTTTTTATTACCTTCATTTTTGTATCCTTTCAAGGAAGTCTGAGCAAATATTAAAGGTATTTAAAAAAAATAGGAACCTTTGTATAATAATTAATATAACAGCCAAATGAAATGGAAACATTTCCTTGAGCTGATCATTTTGATGCGAGTTCGAATGCAGAAGCACTGTACACGATGCACTACCAGGAATACTTTCAAATTCACTAGGGCCAGATCCACACTGGTCTGATAACTCGGGGCTCATAATGCCCTGTTACCAAAATTAGTAACGGATGTTAATTCCTGTGAGGGTAACACATATCTACAAAGCTAATTATAATCAAAGACAACAGCCAACATATATCTGATTGGCATACGTTTACCTGGCATTAACTTCAAATTACATGGCCTTAAGCTTGTTTTATGTAAAGTTGGCATTATTCCTATCCAGATCCTGACATCTAGTTTTTGTGTGACAGAGAGATACCCTGATCCCATCTAAACAGTGGTTGCAGTTTCTTCCTGATGTGCCTCGAGTCCCAGTTGAATGGTATAAGTACCGTTTAATAAAGGGTTCTACACCATTAGGGGAGTAGATGTGTGTGCTTCAATTTGATAGATTATATATTTTTTGTCAATGTTTCCCATAGAATTTTGTTTTGGAATTTCCAGTTTTTAACATTCAATATGCAAATTGCAGTACGTTTTCAATGTCTTGGAAGTTTGAACTGTGAGTGTGTTATATTGTGTCATCCGCAGATGCAGTTTCATAAGTTATTTAAGAATTCAGAGAAAATCAATGGAACTGGTAAATGTCCTTGAAAGACTTTCCAAGTTTTATAAAAATGACATGAGTGACAGACAGGTACATATTGGGAACGCCCTGATAAATAAGAGTGGAACCAGCAAAGAGCTTGTGGTCCAGAGCACTAATGGTTGAATTTGTCAAAGGCTTTTGCAAATATACATAACATTGATTAACTGTCCTACTTCACTGCTGAATGTAACTCATTACAGATATAGTCCTGGTCCCCGGGTCCTCCATTTCCCCCCCATTACCTCAGCTGCTGCAGGGATGTTGCGGGAGGTACGGGTGGCGGCGGCCTCGCCTGCGGCCCCCTCTGCAGGGCGCTGCCATGTTAATTGTGCGCACGCACGTGCGGAGGTTCGCGCATGCACAAAAGGAGTCCGGCGGCCATTACAGAGTTGCGCATGCACAAGAGATAGTGCGGGCCTTAGGCAGAGAAGGCTCGCAAGGGACTACAGCCCCCAGCATGCATAGGGGCATGCACACAACTGACCCAAGGCAGCCAATAGGGCTCTAGGATACCCTGCTGCAGGGAATAGATACATTTGGCACGCTGGGGACCATGTTAGTCGAAGCTGGGACACAGAGAGGTGAGGGTGTAGGTGCAGGGTGTCTGTGGCCCCTGCACTAGGCCAGAGATCTCTGATAGGCCCCAGTTAGGCCCCGACTCCCCTGCAAGTTTGTGAGGACAGACCCTTAGATAGGGACACTGCCCCATTAGCTGTTTGAGTTCAGGGACACAGCTGCAATGCTGTGCAACCCTGAGGATTGTGGTCTGGGACCAGATCACACTGCAAGGTCTAGAGACTATCTGTATGTGGGGCACTCCAGCTTGATACCACCCACGTGGGGGCGGACTCATCGGGGCTGA
Organism: Ascaphus truei; assembly: GCF_040206685.1. Lineage (NCBI taxonomy): Eukaryota > Metazoa > Chordata > Amphibia > Anura > Ascaphidae > Ascaphus > Ascaphus truei. The sequence goes on along the minus strand of NC_134483.1, from coordinate 42,400,053 downwards.
CATCGCTGGATCGGCGGATCCCATCGTTCTTCCAGTCGGCAGGTACCTACATCACTAAGTGCACCAACCAAGTAACACACACCATAGTGTCAGTGCTGACCACATACAGGGGTGGGGTTTAGACTCTTGTGCACTGAGACTGCACCCTAGAAAGTGCGTCTGAATTTCCAGAGGCCTGGCCCATGCCACACTGTGAAATTGAAGGGTTGCAATGACAGAAACCAGCGGGTAACCCTAGAATTCTTTTCTTTGTTTCTATGCATCCACAGTAAAGGTGCATGGTCTGTAAAGAGGGTAAAAGACCTGCCTAATAGGTAATACGTTAAAGTGTCTGTTGCCCACTTTACGGCCATCTCTTCTTGTGTTCCATATTTATCAAGGGTCCTGGATAGACCCTAGTGGGGTCTTTTGAGTCACACGAGGACATCTCAAGCATAACAAGGTTGTATTACACCTTTTTCAGTTTAATAAGATATTTAGATCTAACACAACCACGGTCAGAGGTAGCGCCCGGGTAACACACTACAACTCAGGTCCAGGAAGGCCTGTTCACACTCCGTAGTCCACTTGTCCCCGAAAGATTGTCGTGGGGAGGTTGCCTTTCGTCCCGTGTCGTCTGGATATATTTTGAGAAGACTGTTGAGGGGCTTGGCCCGACGAGAATATCCCTCCACGAACCTGCGATAGTATCCGCAGAACCCCAAGAAAGAGCGCAATTCTACCACATTATCGGGTCGCGGACAGCTTACTACGGCTTCTATCTTGCCGGGGTCAGTGGCTATTCCCTCAGCGGACACGATGTGTCCCACGTAGGTCACTGAGGTCCTACAGAATCGGCATTTATCCAAAGACAACTTGAGTCCCTCTTGAGCGAGACGATCGAGTACCTTCAGGAGGCGGGTCTCATGTTCCTCCAGTGTTCTGCCGAAGACGATGATGTCATCCAGATACACAAAACATTCTCTGGAGCTATCCAGAGGCGCTGCCTTTACGTAATACTTCCTCCAAAGCCATAGCTAAGGAATTGTAACAAGTATTCTCCCGACTCGGGATAACGAAGGAACTTTTGACAGATATGGGCACCCCGTTTATGTCTAAATTTATGCGGGAATTATGCATAGAGCGAAAGATAAAGTCCCTAAGAACCTCTGTTTACCATCTGCAAACGGACGGACTGGTAGAAAGATTTAATAAAACTCTTAAGATGATGTTGAGGAAGGTGGTTGCTAGTGATGGGAAGAACTGGGACACCTTGTTGCCTTATCTCTTGTTTGCTATCCAAGAAATACCACAGGCCTCTAAAGGTTTTTCCCTATTTGAACTCCTGTATGGGAGATGCCCAAGAGGGATTCTGGATAGCCTCAAAGAAGAGTCTCCAGGGAAGAATGCCATCCAATTTGTAGAAGATTTAAAAGAACGCATTGCTCATATTACTCCCATAGTCAGGCAACATTTAGAAGAGGCACAGAGGGCCCAACAGAACCTTTACAACAGGCATGCTACGGTTCGCAGCTTCCGACCAGGGGATCGAGTAATGGTGCTTGTTCCCACAGCCAAAGCAAGCTGTTATCACATTGACAAGGGCCATATGAAGTCCTAGAACAGGTCAGCCGGGTAAATTATAAAATTCGACAGCCAGATTGGAGGAAGGTAGAGCAAATCTATCACATAAATCTATTAAAATCCTGGAAGGATAGAGAGGTATGTCTGATGGTGGTAGCTAACAAATCCGGGAAAGTGGAGGATCCACTAGTTCGAATATCGGCAGAACTCACTCCTGAACAATATGGGGAACCTGTAGATTTGATAAATAGGAACAGAGACGTATTTTCCAGCATACCAGGGAAAACTAGGGTGGTTTCCCATGAATAATTTTCAGAAAAGCCCCATGCATCAAATCAAAATTGGCCCCTAGCGTCTTCAAAAAAAGAGACGTAACAGAGACACAAAGTTGGCTGCCTTCGCCGAAGGGCTTTTTTGGCTGTTTTGGCTTTAAGGCATGTAGACAGGTAACTAAAGGGGAGAAATCAGAATTTGCCTCCAATATCACGAAAGAGGTTTTTAAAATTAAACAAAATTTAAACTGCCGCACAGATCACATTGTGTACCTCCTGTCATGCCCATGTGGACTCCAGTACGTGGGCCGCACCACAAGACCTCTGAGGGTCCGCGTACTGTAACACATAGGCAATATACGTGAGCAGCTAATGACACACAGTGTCTCCAAACATTTTAGTCTGGCCCATGGAGGCAATCCAGGAGTTCTAACCTATAAAGGGATCGAGAGAGTGGATGCCCACTGGAGAGGGGGGGACAGGCTGTGTAAACTGTGCCAACGTGAAACGTTTTGGATTTACAAATTGAAGACGTTAACACCAAGGGGTCTGAATATCGATATAGACCTGGGGGCTTTTATGTAATCGCACCATATCTTTTGTTGGCCTCCATATGTATGTACCCATCCCGATAAACATTTTTAAACACTTTATTTACCTACACCCAGTTAAGTTTGGCCAATTTGTACCGTGGAACCATTCGTTTGGAAAAATGCATATTGGGTGGGGTGACATTTCAGAACCATTCTTAAAATCATTGATTACACTGTATTTGATTGTCTTTATTTTATTTATTTTATAATATATATTTTTAATAAAATTATTAAACGTATTACAACTGTTATCGTTAATATGAACTGTAAAAATAACAATTGGACAATAGCAATTTTAATTACATAACTAATAAACATCCCTATGCTAATAAAGCATCCCCCTTCCTGAATGTATTTCATTTCTATTTTTAGTTATCAGTATCCTTATTTTTAATGTTCATGAACATTTTGAACTATAATTGTAACAATTAACTTGACAGCAATATTACTTATAGAACTTTTAATATGTGATTATACAATTGAATTTGCAAGAAGATTTGGCATCTTGTAAATAACCTTTTAAGAAAGATTACATGTAGGATTAGATTATATTGTAGTATTTTTAATTATACGGGAGTTGTATGTACTGAAAATATACTCTTTTAACTTCCGTGACGGGTGGATGCAACCACCCGTCTGTGTATTGTAGAAGCTCAGAAACGAACTCAACATGATATCAATGCGCACACTTTACACCATCAAATCTAACTCAAGAAAGACTATGGGAAGCACTAACTCCAGGACCGCAGGAGAACCTGCAAAGCGCAGGCGCATTACTTTGCAGTAACAACACGCCTTCAATAATGAGGGCACAACCCACAGTCGTCATACCGAGCGCCACCCGCAGGATGCGCGCGCATCCCACAAGATGGCGGCTCTCCGTCGCGCAGGAAGATGAAGTTTTAATTGAAAATGATTGAGGACTGGCCTGGGTCTACTTAAGGAGACGGAAACTCAGCCATTCTACTTTCCACGAGCCTGAGGAAGCCCTGTTCAGGGCGAGACACGTAGCTCTTCATCGATCACAGCGTGCATCAATTAGAGAGGAACCAGAGGTGCTGTGGGAACTCTTTATCCGGACGCGGTGACAAGAGACTTTTGCCCACTAACCACCAATTGTTTCCCTAGACTGCTAGTATTCTCCACCTAGAAGCAGTAGCTGCTTCTTGGTTTTTATTCTTTAAATTCTTCACCTTTTATTATCTGTTTTTACCTGTTTGTTAAAGTACCTGTCATTAGTGTATGCTAGCTTGTTCAATAAAGACCTAACCACCCTAGTGTCAAGTGTCCCATAGTCCATCCATGATTGGATCTAGCCCCTAGGGGTTCTTAATCACAGCATTTGGAGTTCCAAAGATACCTCTACGAGTGTGCGCTCACACTGTCCCGTGTGAGTATTTTGACTTATCAATTAATTTATTTACCCTCTACCATTGTTCTACATTGGACCTCTGGTCTGTGTTTGCTTATATACCTGAAGACCTGTTATCTACACAAGTGCTTAACAAGACACGGATATAGGAGATCACTCACATTAGGCCGTGTGAGTGGATAATTATCATATATATGCAATTAGTTATTGCTTCATCTCCTTCCCTTGTACCGCAGCCGATCTGTGTATACATTTGTGTAACTGCCTTTTCCATTTGTGTTTACATCCACATGAGAGGCGAACTACTGTGAAGAATCTGTTTACCCAACGACATTCATCAAGGACGGAGTAAGAGGAAAAGACAAGAAGAGAGGATCAGAAAGAAAGAAGAACCATCTCCTAGAAGAAAGATACGAATACAAAAGAAACCTTGATGGGATACAACTTACACAAGGCGTGTAAGTTATCCATTTATTGATTTTAATTTGTGAACCTAGACACATTTACCCGTATACGTCAACTCCCCATCCAAGGGGTTGCCCATCTCTCTTTGAGGGTTCATTGAAGGTGTGAGCACCCCATTGACCATCAGCGAGAGAAAACACACTTTAACCCCATCTTTCCTCACGCTGTGCTCCCCCATCTCTTCTTGTCTTCCTGGACCTGAAATAGAGCTTGACGGCTGCCCCGGTGTTAGCCTATGCTGACCCCGAACAACCCTATATCCTACATGTAGACGCTAGTTTTAGCGGACTAGGGGCTGTACTACATCAAAAACACCCAGAAGGATTATGACCGGTAGCCTACATCAGTCGCAGTCTGACACCCAGTGAGCAAAACTATCCAGTGCATAAGCTAGAATTTTTCGCTTTAAAGTGGGCCATCGTGGATAAGCTTCATGACTACCTCGATGGAATTACCTTCGAGGTGCGAACGGACAATAACCCACTCACATACATCATGGCTTCAGCTAAACTGGACGCAGCTGGTCATCGTTGGTTGGCTGCCCTCTTTAACTTCAATTTCACCTTGAAATACAAACCGTGCCCTCTGAATGTGGGAGCCGATGCCCTCTCCAGAAGACCGGGGCTGGTCGCACCCCCGACGACGACCAATGGGAAGAAATCCCCGGTCCCGGGATGCGAGCCATGTGCTGCACCGCAGCCATAGTTAATGATCAAGAAGCATTCTCCGAATTAAGGGTGGCGGATTCTCTAGGGTGTGCATCCAAAGCCATCCCGGCTGTGTACAGTGACCCCAGCGGCATGCACATCACTCCTGACAAAATCATATCCTGGAAAGATATGATGCGTTACCAGATTCGTGACCCGATAGCCGGCGCCATCCGCCACACTATCCAGAGAAATCGTACCGACCTACTCAAGCACGCCCCTGGCGATGTGGGGGGTATTCTGATGAGAGAAGCAGATAAATTCGAAATACGAGACAATTTACTATACCGAGTTGTGGAGTATCATAATCATCCAAGTAGGAGGCAGCTGGTCCTACCTAAAATGCTACAATATTTGGTGCTAAGGTCATTACATGACGAACATGACCATCTGGGCATCGACAAAACCTTTGGACTCGTGAGAGATAGATTCTTCTGGCCAAAAATGAGAGAGGCCGTGGAGCATCATTGTCGACGGTGTAGCCGATGCATCCAACGCAAAACCCTTCCCACCAGAGCCGCCCCAATGGGCCATTTGAAAAGTATGGGTCTCATGGACTTCCTGTGTATTGAACCGGATAGCCGGGGAATCTGCAATGTGCTGGTCATCACAGGTCATTACACTCGGTATGCGCAAGCCTTTCCGACGAAAGACCAAAAAGCCATCACGGTAGCCAAGGTTCTTTGGGAAAAATATTTCATACATTATGGGCTTCCCAACAGACTACATTCAGATCAGGGCAGAGACTTTGAGAGCAAACTAATCCGGGAATTATTAAAGATCTTGCATATCACCAAATCACGAACCACCCCGTACCACTGTGAAGGAGATGCCTTGCCCGAACGGTTCAATCGCACTTTGCTAGACATGCTGGGAACCTTAACGGGGATTCAAAAGACTGAGTGGAGTAGACATGTCGAAACGTTAGTACACGCCTACAACTGTACCAGACACGAATCCACCTGATTCTCGCCCTACTTTCTGATGTTCGGGAGAGAAGCCCGACTGCCATTAGACATACGGTTACGGGTCTCCACTGATGGGGTTCATAACGCCACTCATTTCAAATATGTACAGAGACTACAAGAGAACCTGCAACAGGCCTATCAGCAAGCTGAAAGATCTACGGAAAAGCTGAACGCTGGTAATAAGAAACGCTATGACCACAAGGTCAAACACTGGGACATTCCTGGAGATGCGGTACTTCTCCGCAACTTGGGAGTACCGGGGAAACACAAGCTGGCTGACTGGTGGTGAGAAGGAGTCTATGAGGTATAGTCGCAAATGCCTGGTCTATCGTATCAAGGACTCTGAGGGCCGGGTAAAGGTATGGCACAGAAACCATTTGCTTCCTATCCCGCAAGTGGAAGGGGATGAGCCCGAAATACCAGCTACTCCATTGGATGGAGAAACGAACCGTGTGAGGTTGGCCCAGAGACTGCAATAATACGGCCTATGAAGACCCGCAGGAGGGACCCTCTCAAAGGGGCCCTCCGACACAACGAGCATCTTCCGGAGGAGCTACAGGTAAAGGGCTCGGTAAACAAACATCTAATACGGTGGCTCCCGAGAATTCTACTTTGGACCCGCAGAGTCCATGTTTTGTGCCGTCCAATGATCATGTAGAGACTGTAACCCCCACTAGGGAAGAGGCTGCGCCTCAGGACTATAATAGTCATTCTCCCGAGGGAGTGACAGAAGAACAGCTCCGACGGAGCCAGAGAGTTGGGCAGCCTCCAATGAGGATTACCTATGATCAGTTTGGGGCACCCCATTATGAGGCTCAGCAGTGGGCTCGCAATCGAGTAAAGTCCATTATCGTTATGTTCAGTGAAATGTATAACCTTATATAGAGTGTGAAATGTATCGTTGTACGTATTCATGCATTTTTATTATATAATCGTTGTGCCAGTTGTTGTTCTAGTATTCCAAGCGGGGACGTTGGAGTCCACAGGGGGGAGGATGTTGCCAGGTCCCCCAGGCTTACCCTTATCTCCATATGCTGGGACAATAGGGAAGGTTGCAGTGCGTGCAGGGAGTGCTTCGGTACATCGGAGGCTCCGCAGTGACCCGAGCGAGTAGGGCGCCGTCATGTTTGGTGTTCGCGCATGCGCGGTGAGCCCGTGGAGGTGGTGAGGGAGCAGAGCTCGCGCAATAGCAGTAAGGGGTTGTGAGAGCCCGCGAAACAGGAGCTACTCCTATAGGGTGGAGCGCACGGGACTACGAGTCCTAGGAGCCTTAGTGAGACTAGGTGACGCCAGGGAGGGCGGGTGGATTCGCGGAAGGAAGGGTTAGGAGGTTGCGCAGGGGAGCACGTTGGGAGAGCTGATCAGGAGGAGGAAGGAGCTCTGCGTGTAGGGTGGCCAGTAGCCCCTACACTAGGCCACATACGCCCGGCCCAGTTAGGCCCTGAGTCACCGTGAGTGAAGCGGACATAGGGACAGGCCATAAGCTAGGAACCAGACCCGTTTAGTACCAGTAGGAGAGTTGTTACACCCAGAGACTGTCGTATTATTATACCGGAGGTTTAGGCTCAGACCTCGGCCAGCACAGCAGTCGCCAACCGGGTGGGATCGCCCCGGAAAGGTATCCCTGGAGTGTCTTCATCGTCGGATCCTTTGTGAAGTTCCTTTGCAGGCCCAAGCGCTCAAGTGCACCAACTATAAGATCAGAACATAGTGGCTGCGCAGTCACACACATACCCTACGTTGGGGGTGGGGCAACTGTGGTGTGGGAAACTGGACACGGTGGGGTACACGGTGAAGGGGTCGCGTCCTGCGAGACGCAGTAGTATAGTGTCTCCTATACGGAGGGACACCTGTTTGATGATATGCAAGGTTATGGTTGCCATTAGTAAAGTCATTGGTTATTTTATATGCTGTGTGTATTGTATTACATTATTGTCCTGTGAGGAACAACTTCCACTCTGCTGGGAGCCATCACAGGTGGAGGCGCTGCACTTGGTAAAAGGTCATCGGTATTCATATGTGATGCCCCAGGCTCTCCGTGGCGGAGGCTTAGGCCCGGCGAACCAACAGGTTGAACAGCATTGGTAGCGCACTGTATTCAATAGGAAACAGGGCTACATGTGTAAGAATAATACTTTGATTTGGCTGTTCTTAATAATGTATACCAGCTAATTTGAATGAATCTGGTACTAAATGTACATGTCTTATAGTAATAATAGTATATTATTCTGGTTAATATTATTACTATACAGCTATCTGCCATTTTTAAACTGAGACAAAAATATTAAACTTAAATATGATTTATGCTACTTTGCATTGCTAAAACCAGATGCCAACGAAACAAAAATCAGACTATTCAAAATGTATTTGATGAATAAGCAAACATATAGTAGTCCTCATGCATACTGTAGATGCGGCATACATTATCTACAGTACTGTTGGCATAAAGTTGTTAAAGGATATGTCAAAGACCTGACACAAACTCATCTTTTACATCTGTGTCCAGTAGGAAAATAATAGTTGCTTCTTAAGGTGATATTCTCCTATGACCTTCCTGTATTACTGTCATCCATCATATGGTCACTCACCAAGCAACCTCAACCATTTAGAAACCAGCAAACACTAACCATCGAATTTACTGATTAAAATCGGCATCTGATAGATGAAAAAGAAATGCTTGGTAACTTGAATCAGAGACACTGACTTTCAAAGTTAAACGTAAAAATTTAAAGCCGCTCATTTGGTGATGTGATAGATTTCTTGTCGACGTACCATAATTATGTTTAAAAATGAATGGGTGATTCATCAGAGGTTTGTGACCAGTTATTATCAGTTACAGACTGACTTGATTAATTAGAGTCCTACCAACGTAGTTGTTAATTGCTGTTTTTTTTAAACTAATTTCCAGAATCATTTACCGGTTGTACTCATTTTACAGCAATAAAACTCAGAGAGTGTTTTGAGCATAAATAGTAAGTATCAAATAATGAATTGCATCGAAGCAATATTTTCCCATACCTGTACCCCTATTTTTAAGTTAACACACAAGATAAACTATAAAACAAATATACATATTCACCGCGCTTCGTCGTGTAATGAGCTGGTTAAAAGATTGGCCATACATATGTGAAAAAAACAGAAAGTGAATCCCTGCGCTTCTCCCATTGGGCTAACAATAAATGGGGAAATAAATATTACATGGTGAAACCTAAGTCTGTAAGACAAAGGAGACTTTTGGTTACATGTTTTGATCAAATAATGACAAGCCTGCTAACCAACATCAAGGTAAGTCGCAGTAGCAGGTCCCTGTGCTAAATGCATACAAATGTTCTGTGAAATATACTCTGAAGGAGTTAATAAACTAAGCATACGCTTATGTAACTTAGTGCAGTTAAAAACTGATATATACCTGTAAAGATACTTACATGTATGCAAATGTAACCCCGGTCTCTTTTTGGTCCCAGAGACCCCCTCTGTAGCGTGCCGAGCGATCGCGGGTGCCGCCGGAGGCAGTGACGGACCCACCGGCACGGCACAAAGGTGGGGGCCGGAGCAGGGAGCGCTCCGAGTCCCTGGAGTTCCGGCGGCACACCCGGCTAGCGGGGGCCGCCATGACAGGTTGCGTGAGCGTGCGCAGTGGTTGCGCATGCGCAGTAAGGTGCGGGGGTTGCGGCGGCCATTAGGGATTCGCGCATGCGCAGGGCAAGTGCGCACGCGGCCCCAATACAAAGGTAGCCTCCACGGGACTACAGTTCCCAGGAGGCTTAGAGCCAAACCCCCCAGGTGTCTGCAAGTGGCTAATGAGGGCCAAGGATTCTCAGGCAGGGAGATAGATACATTTAGCGGGCTTTGGAGCACGGCAGTTGGAGCTAGGAGCAGGAAGGGGAAGGAAGGGTGTAGGGAGCAAGTGGCTCCTACACCAGGTAAGGTAGTTCCCCAGATCCCAGGCAGGCCCCAATCCCCACCAGGGTACTGAGGGACAGCCCCTAGGTTAGGGACCCTGCCCTTAGGTGTGAGTGTGCACTCTTGTCAGTGTTTTGCTGGCGAGTCGTTTGGGACCAGACGGCTGGACATTGAGACCCAGGAGGCAGACCGCTGATTCATCTGATCCTTTGCGAAGAGGTACCGGTCACCGGTATTAGGTATTATTACATCAAGTGCACCAACACCGGTCAACAGGCGCTGATCCCGCCTTAGGCATAACTCTTTAGGGACACTAAGCGAGTGGCTAAAGAACTGAGCCTATACCAACCTAGTATCATACATGGAAAAATGGGTGGTTTGTAGGTGGCCACTGCAATAGGAACTCAGCCAAAAACGTGGATAAATAAAAACAGCTTTATTGCTGCACATCACAGAGAACACCTAGCCCCCCACCCAGGTTTCAGTTGGTTATCCCGTTACATGCCTCCTTGCCGTTTCCCTTCACACAGGATTCTTATGCCTGCTTAGTTGCCGTTCTCTTCCTTCATATGTGTCAGAGACTGTTTCTATTCTTATACCCGGTTTAACCTGTGGGCTTTTGGAGCACCGGACACCGTGGGGTTCATTCTCCCATACACCACAAATAGTATCATACATGGACACGGTGTGTGGGGCACGCGGTGAGGGGACGGAGACGTTTCTCCTGATGAGTGGCCGAGACCCTAAGGTTATACCGTTATAGTATAAGGTTATACGTTAAGATAAGGTTACCGTGCATTATTACAGTAAAACTGGTTGCATCATATATGTGTGTTGTTTTTCTTGCCCGGGGAAGCTCACATCACGGGGATCCTGGGTAAGTGGAGGCGCTGCGCTATAAGTGTTATCCCAGGCTCCCAGCTAGCGGAGGCTCAGATCTCCTGGAGCCGCAGGTGCGTGCAGTTACCCGTAGTCCCTTTGGGAGGCGTCAGAAAAAGGGCTACATTTGGAGGCGCTGCTGAAAGCTCAGACCTGGGGTGCCCTGTAAAAATTTTTTTCTCTCAATTGTGCTATTTTTGTTTCACCATGTTTGTTAAGCCCTCAAGGCGGGAGAGCCACGTGCTGATTGCCAGCCCGCGAGGGAAAATCTTGCAAACAATTATCCAGGACTGGCGGGAAAACCCGAGCCCCGCCCCCACCACTTGAGTGGCGCAGAGCCGAGCCAGGACCATTCTTTCATAGAATGTGCCCCTCCCCTGCATGACACGTGGAGAGTGTATGAGGAACTGTCGTCGGCAGATTCTGTTCTTCATAATAGAACCAATAGAACCATAAGATGCAGTGAATCACACCCTCAAGTGTTTGGAGCCTGGCTATCAGAGACTGGGAAGCTACTCTTTCTTTTGTGTCCGTGTATACAAAATTTATTGGACATGCCTGCTGGTATGATCTATGACCCCAACCTGCTGCTACTAGACTACAAGGATTTGTTCATAGAAGGGATAAGGTGTATGCACAACACTTGTGTTACTTGTGACTTCCCAGGTGGTGAAATGACTTGGGTACCCGGCTGTACCTGCTGCGGAGCACAGTTTCCGGAGCCAGTGTTGCTGGAGACTCTGGAACCTGCCAAGGAAGAAGCGGTCGACTTCAAGACTGGATCAGTCAATGCAGGTAATCAAGCTACCTACCTCTCGGAATTTTCGGAGAGCACGTGTACTCTAACCGTGGTTCCAGAGTCGGTTCTAGAGCCGAAACCAGAAGAGACAGAGGTGATTGGCCTCCACACACAGAAGTGGGGTACCACCTGCTCTGACTTTCACCCCCAGCTGTATAGAGTCATACGGGCTCCAAAGGCAGGCTTGCCACTGGTAGTGTGCCCATGTGTAGTAGCAGACTGGAATGTGACTGGTGACTGGATTGACGGGTCACCTACGTTACCCCTAGCACTCACGACAACAGTGGTAGACGGGGAAGGATGCCTGCACTGCTGCCTGAGTGGATGTGATTGCCCTGTCGGTGAATTGACCTGAGGGCCCAAGTGTCCTGACTGTGAGGCACAGTTCCTGAAACCCAGACTGACGCAGCCTACAGAACTGCTAGAGGACGACGAGGAGGAGCCTGACCTCTCTACTAAAGTGAGTTATGCTGGTAATCAATATGTCCTAATTCCAGTGGCCTCAGGGGACCCGTGTGTCCAAACCAATGTTCCAGACCCTCTCAAAGGGGACATCCTAGTGCTAGAGCAGGAACCTCTGATGGCGTAACCCGTGGAGAAAGAGGCGCCTGATTTCTCTACCCTGGTGGTCAACGCCGCTGCTAGTTCACCTACCTCAGCTATGGAGGTTGTGGAGGGCCCGTGTGCCCAAATGGACATTCTAGATTCAGGTCCCGAGCCAGAGTTGCCGAAGGCAGAGTCACAGATGTTGAAACCTCAGATGTTGGTTCCAGACCCGGGTTCCCGAGCAGGAAGCACAGAGCCCAGAACGCAGATTCCGGAATCCCAGGTTAAGGTGTCTATACCCCCATCCTCTTTTGGTGATTCTGGCGACCAACCACTTGTGGTGATGCGCCTGCCGGCGGACCACTCCTGCAAAGTCACCGAGCCAAATATCTCGGCGGAAACAGAGCCTGCTGTGGGTCCATGTGACCTGGATGAGGTGTATCCAGCTGCTGGCGCTTGCTCTGATGTGGGCCCATGTGACCTACTGTGGCCAGTCCGGTCTTCCATGATGGTACCAGCGGTCCCAGGCTTGGGATCAGTACCTGCCATCGACGACAGGGGTGAGTTGACTGCCCCAGGGGTGTTGGGTGTGAGCTCCCCGGTGATCGTGGAGCCTGGTAGCTCCAAAGGTAGGGTCACCCGGGCGATGGGCTCACCTCGCCATCGCGTCCTGGTGGAGGTGTCTCCCCTAGAAAATCTCTGCAGACCGGGGAGCAGATTTGATCTCATCAAGGTATCCGGTACAGCGGCCAGGAGCGACGCTTACTCCTGCGCGAGGAATCTCCAAGCCTTTTCTTCTCAAGACACGGGCCTGCACGTAGACATTGTGCTGTTCACAGAGGATGTCACCATTAAAGGGACTGCTGGAGCGGACAAAGACTGTGCTGTGACCGCTCTGGTAGTTGTGGCCTCTTCCATGCACACGATGGAGCATTTAGTTCGCCATGTGGTGGACCGAGGCAAGAGACTGAACCTCCCTGTCTCCCGCGAGATAAAACCGGAGGATCCGGCAAAAGGTCAATACCCAGGACCCCTTACTATTTTTTCTGCGAGGGGGAGGCGATGAGACTGTAACAGCTGATTTTGAGCTCCAAAAGATTCATGGCAATCAGAGGGGGATACCCTCACCCAATCTGTTTGGGGTACCCCACTATGAGACTCAGCTGGCCTCGGGTATCCACGTGATTATGTTGAGTACCGGTGAACAAAGCATGTGATGTGTTGTATGTCTTTTGCAATGCATTTTCATTATATAAACATCTGCTATGTTTGCTACCCAAGCGAGGTCATTGGGATTCTACGAGGGGGAGAATGTAGCCCTGGTCTCTTTTTGGTCCCAGAGACCCCCTCTGTAGCGTGCCGAGCGATCGCGGGTGCCGCCGGAGGCAGCGACTGACCCGCCGGCATGGCACAAAGGTGGGGGCCGGAGCAGGGAGCGCTCCGAGTCCATGGAGCTCCGGCGGCGCACCTGGCTAGCGGGGGCCGCCATGACAGGTTGCGCAAGCGTGCGCAGTGTTTGCGAGAGCGTGCGCAGTGTATTGGGGCAAGTGCGCACGCGGCCCCAATACAAAGGTAGCCTCCACGGGACTACAGTTCCCAGGAGGCTTAGGGCCAAACCCCCCAGGTGTCTGCAAGTGGCCAATGAGGGCCAAGGATTCTCAGGCAGGGAGATAGATACATTTCGCGGGCTTTGGAGCACGGCAGTTGGAGCTGGGAGCAGGAAGGGGTAGGAAGGGTGTAGGGAGCACGTGGCTCCTACACCAGGTAAGGTAGTTCCCCAGATCCCAGGCAGGCCCCAATCCCCACCAGGGTAGTGGGTAGGTACTGAGGGACGGCCCCTAGGTTATGGACCCTGCTCTTATGTGTGTGTGCAGTCTTGTCAGTGTCACGGCTGTCAGTGCGGTGTGCGCTGACAAGTAGGCACAGTGTGTGAGTGCAGTGTGGTTGCTGCAGGTACAGTGTGAGTGCACTGTGTTTGCTGCGGGTGTCAGGTTGAGTGCAGTGTGTTTGCTGCACGTATTAGGTAGAAGTTAGCGAGAGGGGATCCGGGAGGTGAAGGGAGAGGTAGTGTGGGTGCAGGGGGTCACGGACCTGCCTGCATAGGACAGTTCTACCCCGTAGGCCCCAGGAGTGTTCCCTGAAGTCACCGAAGGTTGCTGTGCTGCAGGGATGCCCCATAGTGGTAGCAAGCATCACCCCTTACTGTGTAGACAGCTAGGGACAAAGGGACAAGCGTGCGGAGCACGTTTTGCTGGCGAGTCGTTTGGAACCAGACGGCTGGACATTGAGACCCAGGAGGCAGACCGCTGATTCATCTGACCCTTTGCGAAGAGGTACCGGTCACCGCCGTGACCGGAAGGTATTATTACATCAAGTGCACCAACACCGGTCAACAGGCGCTGATCCCACCTTAGGCATAACTCTTTAGGGACACTAAGCAAGTGGCTAAAGAACTGAGCCTATACCAACCTAGTATCATACATGGACACGGTGTGTGGGGCACGCGGTGAGGGGACGGAGACGTTTCTCCTGATGAGTGGCCGTGACCCTAAGGTTATACCGTTATAGTATAAGGTTACACGTTAAGATAAGGTTACTGTGCATTATTACAGTAAAACTGGTTGCATCATATATGTGTGTTGTTGTATTTCTTGCCCAGGGAAATATCACATCACGGGGATCCTGGGTAAGTGGAGGCGCTGCGCTATAAGTGTTACCCCAGGCTCCCAGCTAGCGGAGGCTCAGATCTCCTGGAGCCGCAGGTGCGTGCAGTTACCCGTAGTCCCTTTGGGAGGCGTCAGAAAAAGGGCTACACAAGTAAAGTGAAAAGTGAATTTACAGGGACCTTACTGGGAGATTATATACCTTGAAAAGGAGGAACTAACCTCCCACAAGCTGTTCAATGAGCAGTTCATATAACATTTTACAGTTCCACAATTGCAAATCTAAAGGGGTTATTTATTTTTTTAACTTGTCCCTTATATACAGTATATAGGGATGACTACACGAGAAATCAGATTCCGTGCATTAGAACACACACGTAATATTCGTAACCCACTGTACAAATGAATGGGGGCAGGGTGGGTTAACCCCTTAATTACTGTCGCGATTATTATCCGCTATGGTAATTAAGGAGTTAACTGGCATTTGAAAATATTTGCTATGTTTTTTTTTGCCAACGGTGGCCGTTTGATGCCTGGATGCCCACCATTGCCAGGGGGTAAGTAGAACTCAATTTATTTATGCTGATTTATGTGCTTAATAATGGGCAAATAATCTATTATCCATATGTGGATAATAGTTATTTTGCCCATTACCGTATTGTATGTGTTAGGGGGTGGGGGGATGTGTGTTCTATATAGCAATGTTTATCGGAGTCAATTGTCCCCAATAAACATGCTATTGTGCCTTAACCCCTTCATTTCCTTAGCGGATACCCGCTAAGGTAATGAAGCTGCTTTAATGTATTTTTATTAATATTGTGCGGGAGCAGGGGGTCTCCTGAGCTGAACCGCATTGATTTTTGCCTCAGAGACCCCCTGCTTCCTGAGTTACAGGACACGGTTTGGGGCATTGGTGCCAGTGTCGCCGCCATCTTTAATGCATCCACGTCGCGTCTTGGACGCTATAAAGATGGCGGCGACATTGGCCTCTGATGCCCCATACCGGGGGTCTCTGAGACAGAAATCAATGCGGTTCAGCTCAGGGGACCCCCTGCTCCCGCACACTATTATTAAAATGTATATTAATGCAGCTTCATTACCATAGCAGATAGCCGCTAAGGTAAGGAATTATTGTTTATTGTTGTGTGTGTTTTGACAGTAGTGTAGATGTGCAGGGGGTCTCCAGAGCTGAACCGCATTGGTTTCAGCCTCGGGGACCCCCTACTTCAGGAGATACAGGCCCCGTTATGGGGTGCCGGTATCCCCTGCAGAATTTAAATGTTCCGGTCACGTGACGCGGAAGCTTTCAAAGTGCAGGGGATACCGGCACCCCATAACGGGGCCTGTATCTCCGGAAGTAGGGGGTCCCCGGACCTGAAACCAATGCGGTTCAGCTCCGGAGACCCCCTGCTCATGTACACTATTATTAAAATGTATTTATTTTGTGTACGATCGCTTGTATCAGCCTTGCATGGAGATGCAGAATCTCCATGCAAATGTTACAGGCGGCTTATTTTTTCTATCAGCTATCGTACGTGAAGTTTCAGTGCGCTAGCAGAGGGAAAATACATTGCACGCACGATAAGCCAGTTTTGGGCACGTCCGATAGAAAGTGGGCTCGGGACCTTAGTGAATCGCGCCACCGGCTTCATTTTTTATCAGATGTGCAGTTTTTTTTCAGGCCGGCGCGAAAGTTCGGAGCTTAGTGCATAGCCCCCATAGAATCAAAAATGGGCATCTTGAGCTCTGCACAGGAGGCATTGAGAAACAAACTTGCACTTCTCAGTCATTAAGGGGGAGCCCTAAAATTAGAAATCGAGAAACTAAACACCACAGAAAAAACAATGAAAAGTTAACGTGTCTTTAAAGCAGGATCCTTAGAATTCGCAATAGAGATATCAAGTACTGCAGGGAAGGCAGGGAAAGGGGGACTTGCTTTTGAAACTAGGGTTTTAGAATCGGTAATAGGGATATCACACATTGCAGGAAAAACGACGGGAAGTGATCTTGTCTTTGAAATGGGACCCTGAGAATCATCAGTGGTCATATCAGGCACTGCCGAGTAATCGGAGAAATATACGCTTGTCTCTGAAGTGGGAGCCTGAAAATCCACAGTGGTTATACCAGGTACCGTGGAGGAATCAGGGGAAAGGTAAGCTTGTCTCTAAAGATGTAGTCTTATAACCAGCAGGGGTTAAATCAGGCACTGGGAAAAATACGCTTCTCTCTGACGTGGGAGCTTTACAACCAGCAAGGATCACTGTGGGAGAGTTCGGGAAATGTGAGCTGGTCTTTGAAGTGGGAGCCTGAACATCAGTAATTGCAATAACAGACATTGCAGGGGAAACAGGGAAAGGGAAACTTGTCTTTACCGCAGGAACCATTGTGTCAACAATAGGGGGATCACTTACTCTATGGAAGGCAAAACAATAGGGGGATCACTTACTCTATGGAAGGCAAAACAATAGGGGGATCACTTACTCTATGGAAGGCAAAACAATAGGGGGATCACTTACTCTATGGAAGGCAAAACAATAGGGGGATCACTTACTCTATGGAAGGCAAAACATTAGGGGGATCACTTACTCTATGGAAGGCAAAACAATAGGGGGATCACTTACTCTATGGAAGGCAAAACAATAGGGGGATCACTTACTCTATGGAAGGCAAAACAATAGACGGTAAAGAAGGAGCACCATAATCCGCAATAAGGATTTCACATAATGTAGGGAAAACAGTGGGGAAATTGTTCTTTGACTCCAGTAAGGTAATCTTAGTTTGGGTTCCCCCAGAATGGAAAGGGGATTGCTCAAGGAGAGGCAGGCAGACTGTTGGTGTGTGGACTCTGACTGACGAGTACGTAACTCCTGCAGCAGAGTCTCAGCATTATGAACCCTAACAAGCACCCCCCCCCAGTTGTTTTTGCAGGGATGTGACTACATGTATTAAGTGGGTTGCTTGTTGAGCCAGAGTTGAAGTCGTGTCCATGCAACATTTGCTTTTAAACTCCAAGAAAATAGTCTCAGCTTGGGTTACGTGAGAAAAGGAAAGTGGTCTCTCTGGAAGAGTCACTCGGGCCGCTGGCTGGAAGGTTCGGTTGAATTTGGCAAGTGTTAACCCTGCAGCTGATTCTCAATGCTGTCAAGCAGTGCTCTGCCTGCTTCTGTTGGTTCTGTAAGTCTAAAGCGAGAAAAATCAAAGGAAGTATCTAGGCGATATTTCGAAAGTGAAGATTGCAGGACTTCGTGAGGGACTGAATGTGAGGAATGAAAGAGAGATCAGATTTAAAGATGATCCCCAGACAGTGTGCTTGAGGTATTGATGAGATCGTGGTATTATTGACAGAAAGGGCAGTGTAAGGGGGAAAGAGTATTAGTTCTGTTTTGTACATATTAAGCTTTAGGTAGTGGTGAGATATCCACGAGGAGATTGCAGAGGGACAGTTGGAGACACAGGACAGAAGAGAGGGGGAGAGGTCAGGGGAGGAGAGATACGTGTGGGTGTCCTCTGCATGTTGATGATACTGAAAGACTGTATTAGTTTTCCAAGAGAAGTGGTGTAGCGTGAGATGAGCAGAGATCCAAGGAGAGAGCCTTGTAGTACCCCAACAGAAAAAGGGAGTGAAAAAGAGGAGACACCAGAGAAGGAAACACTGCAGGAGCGGTTGGAAAGGTAGGATGTGGACCAGGAGAAGGTTGTATCACTTAAGCTAGTGTAGTGGAGAAGGTCAGGAGAAGAGGGTCATCAACAGTGTCAAAGACAGCTGAGAAATCCAGGATAATTAGTACTTAGAAATGAACTTTAGATTTAGCTATGAGTACGGTAAGTCATTGGCTACTTTTGTTAATGCTATCTCAGTGGTGTGTTTAGGATGGAAACCATATTGCAAAGAGTCAAGCAGGGAGTTGGAGGAGAGAAAGTCAGTTAGAAATGTATAAACAAGTCACTCAAGTAGCGGTAGTTAGAGATGGAAGTTGGGTCAAGTGAGAGTTTCTTTTAGAATGAGAGTGATGAGTGCATGTTTGAAAGAAGATGGGAATGGGCCACAGGTAAGAGAGGTTAAAAAGGTGAGTTAGGGTCGGGCTTAGTGTGCCGGAGATGGTGCAGAGGATATGTTAGGCAATAGGATCAATGGTGAGGGCAAGAGGATGAGGAGCATGGAGGCCTGGTTCTCAGTCACAGGGGAAAATGAGATGAGGGTGGATTTAGGTGTGCAAGGGGAGGTAGTTGTTGCCTGTGGAGCTTGACATGAACAGATATCATGCCTGATTAACTTAATCTTGTCTGTGAAGTTTTTGTTGAGGTCCCGGGCATAAGGCCGTGCATGTGTAGTTGAACGGAGAAGGGAGTTGGAAGTGGAGAATAGGCATGGAGGTTAAAAGGACAAAGTTTGTATGAGTGAAGGGAATTAGGTTTTCTTGGCAAGGGAGGGGGCAGTGCTATAGTAGGAGAAAAAAGACAAGTGTGTGGCTTATTCTGAGACTCTACGTTTTTCTCCATTAATCAGTGTGTGCTGGAGCTTCTTTTGGGTTTATATACATACACATATATATACATATAAACCCAAAAGAAGCTCAAGCACAATTGATTAATGGAGAAAAACGTAGAGAGTCTCAGAATAAGCCACAAATTTAATAGCGTGAGTAATGCATAATTTCAAAAAAAGGAAATGCTAAATGACTGTAAATGCAGAGTATACTGCTCTGAAAACCACAAAGGTAGGGGGGAATACAGAGGGATGGGAAGTGTAGGATACAAAAGGGGTGGTTGGAAAGAAAACTGGTAAACATATAAAGACACTGGGGTAGGGTAAGTGGGGCAACGTTTCAGGGCAAGGACCCTTTCTTCAGGCCTGTCTGTGGGTTTGGTAAAGATATCTGACTCCAGCCTATTATTTACCACCCTAACAGTAGTGTCAAGGAAGTTAACAGCACTCTTATCATATATGCATGTAAACCCGATCGTTTCTCTGGCCCTATTGAGGCTGTGGCGTCCCTGCATTGTTTACACTAGCCATGTGTAAAGTTCTTTGCATATGCTGATGCATGCGCGCCTCGTTGCCCATACAGGAGGCAGTACACGAACATGGGCGGGACATTACGCAACGAGTGACGTCATTCAGGAAGTGACTATAAATGAAGTGCTCCGTGAGGTGTCCGGTCAGCCGCCGCTGCATTGAAAGGAAAGAAGAGTTGCCAGTAGCCTGTGAACACAAAGAAAAAGGACAGTTTGAGTTTCTCATATATCTTTACCTATACTACGGATGGCTGTTTACGGCTGGACGATATGATTTTGTGATTTTTCTCAATTTGCAATTGTGTGTCACATAGGGGGGACAAGGGTCAAGGGAAGTACCTTGAGGTTCCTTTGGACCCAAGGGAATGGGCCTGAAGAAAGGGTTCTTGCCCTGAAACGTTGCCCCTCTTACCCTACCCCAGTGTCTTTATATGTTTACCTGTTTTCTTTCCCCCCCACCCCTTTTGTATCCCGCACTTCCCGTCCCTCTGTATTCCCCCCTACCTTTGTGGTTTTCAGAGCTGTACACTCTGCTTTTACAGTCATTTAGCATTTCCTTTTTTGTGAAATTATGCAGTACTCACGCTATTAAATTTGTGGCTTATTCTGAGACTCTCTACGTTTTTCTCCATTAATCAGTTGTGTTGGAGCTTCTTTTGGGTTTCTATGATTTACAGTGGGGTTGTTTGGGCCCACTTTGTTCCGTGCACCCTGTACATTTTCAATATATTTTCGTTTTAGAGTGCTGTCTATTAGTGTGTATATACATACACACACATACACACAAACACACACAAACACACAGTATCTTCTCACAGCTTACAGCTCAGCATACACACAAAAAGCGTGTGGCACATGCACACGCGTTCGCACAGGCACGCGCATGCACACGGCCGCACACTCTATAGAACAGCCCTTAAAGGGCTCCTATCAGAGAGAGAAGTATCTGTGATTCACTATTCCTTTCAGCTCCATTTGTGAGTGAGACCTACAGTATTACTAGTATTAGATAGGGTTCATTTTTTTTACTGGCTATACCATATTCTGTTATTTTCTTTCACATATTACACTACGTGAATCATCAGCACTTCCCTTACCAGGAAGATGAACTTATAGTAGGAGAGCATGAATTTATAGTGGTTAAAGTCTGCTTTAGAGCAGGATTTCCTCCAGCAACGTTTTGCAGTGTGTGAGCACTGTGGAGGTAGTGGATGAAGTGTGTGTGACTCAGATTGTCGGGGCGATGTGTAATAGCAGGAGCAGTGTTGTCTACGACTGATTAGAGTGTACTGTGGTACGGTTGCTTGGTTGGGTAGAGGTGGGAGAGAGGAGAGGTTGTTGAAAAGTTAAAAATTGAAGGGGGCAATGTAGGTTTCTGTATGTGAGTGTTGAAGTAGGTGTTGTGGAGGATGCATAGGGTAGAGTGAGGTTAAAGGTTAGGAGGTGATGATCAGAGAGAGGGAATGGAATGTTACAGGAGTTAGAGACAGAGCAGCAGTGTGAGAAAACCAGGCCAAGGTAGTAGCCATTGCAGTGAGTAGGAGAAGTGGTCCACTGGGAGAGACAGCTGAAGTGGCATTGGGATTGCCAATAGCTATGTTAAAGTTTCCCAGTATGACAGTAGTTGTGTGTAAGAGATGTGTGCAGAGGTATGCAAATTGAGACCATTTAGGGTGAAACATATGGCTTTATTGAGCCTGTCCCTTTAAACAGCACAGCAAACAAAATATACAAAAAACAACAAACACCTATCCCTTTGTAAGGGCTAACTTACTTCCCCCAGTCCCTCTCTTACAAGACTGGGACGATAAGCCCCTTTCCAAGCTACCATACCAAAGTCTCAGTGGTACCTTAAAGCAGTGGTGTCCAGGTGTCTTGGTGTGCTTGAGGGTCCAGCCTCTGGCAGGTTCCTCGGTCTTCTGTGTCCAGGAAAAGAGGTCTGACCCCCTTGTGTCTTGCTGTCAATACACAGTCATCCAGTATATTCAAGACCCTCTCCTCATGTCAGCACGGTTTTGTGCTGAGGAAAATCTCTCTAGGTCTGTTTTAGCAGGAGTTTTAAACCTGTCTCAGAGTCCTAATTAGCCAGGTGGCGTCTGGTTAATTGCCTGGCAGCAATTACCCAGCTCCCTGCTGGATATAGAGGCAGTTTCTTACACAGGGATAATTCCCTGTTACAGCAGTAGAAGAACAGAGTTCATCAATAGTGCTCTAAATGACTATGGATAATGAAGATAACAATGTCTATACAAATATTCTTGATAGAAGATGTCTTGATGCAGGCTAATAATGTACAGGTGAGTATTGGGTATATAGGTGAGCGCTGTGTAAAGGACATGTATATTGAAGTCCTAGAGGTGTTGTGAATGAAGAGTGTTAAGCTCCATCACAT
Organism: Ascaphus truei; assembly: GCF_040206685.1. Taxonomy (NCBI): domain Eukaryota; kingdom Metazoa; phylum Chordata; class Amphibia; order Anura; family Ascaphidae; genus Ascaphus; species Ascaphus truei. The sequence continues at coordinate 42,377,915 of NC_134483.1, read as the reverse complement.
CACTCCTAATGAGGACAATGTCACACACGCTTGAACCACCCTAGTGTATACCTCCAAAATAGAATAAAGGATAAACTCACATGAAAAAAGCCTGGTTTCTTCTTGTTGGTGGCGTGCATCCGGAAAAGTGGTAGATAGGTGGGTATTCTGCTGGAGGCAGTGTGTCAGAGCACAGCCATAAATGATCAGGAAAGCAGCTTGTGGTTAAAAGATATTCTTTATTCGGACATCATGGTGCAGTCAGGAAAATGGAGGGAGCTCTTACGCGTTTCACGCCTCGTTGGCGCTTCGTCAGAGAGTGAAAAAGTAATGCTGGGACCCCCTTGATATAGTGCCTCTCATTGCGTTTCAAATTGCTCACAGCCGCGGCTCGATTGGCCGGAAGTGACGACACCGGAAGTCAGGAACCGGATGTGACGCGACGGGCTTGTAAACAAACCATCCAGGCATGGAGCCCGTCGCGTCACATCCGGTTCCTGACTTCCGGTGTCGTCACTTCCGGCCAATCGAGCCGCGGCTGTGAGCAATTTGAAACGCAATGAGAGGCACTATATCAAGGGGGTCCCAGCATTACTTTTTCACTCTCTGACGAAGCGCCAACGAGGCGTGAAACGCGTAAGAGCTCCCTCCATTTTCCTGACTGCACCATGATGTCCGAATAAAGAATATCTTTTAACCACAAGCTGCTTTCCTGATCATTTATGGCTGTGCTCTGACACACTGCCTCCAGCAGAATACCCACCTAATTCCCTGTTACAATGTGTCAGAAGAGAGGAAGTGAGGGAGTCGTTTTGATTTGTGAAAACCTCTAAACTTTTTCAGGCTCATTTACTGCACGTGATTTTGATTATCAGCTTTGGAACCGTTTGACACTAGATATGCTTTTTTTTACATAATACAATTGACTCAAATTTTAGCTGCTCAATATTTGAATCCAAATAGTGACATCTTCAGTTTTCTTCTAATAAAAATTTGGTCTGCCAAGATTATAAAAAAAATATTTATCTGGAAGGCATTTTACAGAGATTATGACACATTTTAATTAGTATTTCAGTAACAACGGTATTATTTTAAGAATGTACAGAATAATCAATAAATAATCACGATCCTAATAGAAAGGTACCATATATGAGTCAATCAATAGCTCTGGATATGGTAAAAATTCCACATTTTTGTAAATGTGCTCTCTAAATAAGGAATCCCATTGTAATCTCTTGTTCCATCACAACACCATCAGCTGAAAAACTGCCATTGACGTGTGAAGCTTATTGAGATATGGCCTATATTTACTAAGCACTCTTCTGTTATAAGACACTTTCTGAGACTGGAAGAGACTTTACAGCCCATTAAAGGTGCCTCGCCGCAGAGGACTGGTTAGTAAATACAGGCATACCTCGGTTTAAGGACACTCACTTTAAGTACACTCGCGAGTAAGGACATATCGCCCAATAGGCAAACGGCAGCTCACGCATGCGCCTGTCAGCACGCCCTGAACAGCAATACCGGCTCCCTACCTGTACCGAAGCTGTGCGCAAGCGGGGAGACTATAGAGCCTGTTACAAATGCGTTATTTACATCAGAAAAAAGGTAGTGCTTCACTTTAAGTACATTTTCGCTTTACATACTGTACATGCTCTGGACTCATTGCATACGTTAATGCGGGGTATGCCTGTATGGCCTAAACGGTATATCACAATTGCAGCATTATAGGTCTGAACCTCCTAGTTATTGGAAGTATTTTCTGAAGTTGGTCCCTTTGGTGTGCAGTACTTAGAAATACACCACACATCTATTTTGTATCTTTAGCGCTTATTTTCTTTTATCAGAGCTAACTGGAAGCATGCCTTCACTTCTGTTGTTACTACTTTTGCAGCTTTGTAAAATAACATTTGTTAAACATTTTCTTTGGTAAAATGAGTTTTTTTGTATATATTTATTTGGTTTCCTACCAAAATGTAGTGTTAGACTTTAGCTGTTGCATTAAAGCTCTATATTGTTTGGTTAATATATAGGGGTTTTTTTTGTCTGAGAAATGAAACTTTTTATATTGATCAATGTTGTGAGTTATAATATGTGTAACGGGTCTCTCCCCCCCCACCCAATCGCATATAGAGTGCATGGGAACCTATATGTTACCAGGTGTGGTGCATATACCTGCAGGTTCACAGGAGGCCTGAGCCTCCGCTGATGGGAACCTGGGGTGCTTCTCTGGAACATTCTCATCGGTCAGCCCCTCCACCTATGTAGGATTCTATAGGAATGTAGAATGGCCCTCACATAAGAACCACCCAGAAACCACATACACCAGGGTTATGGCTAAAAGGTTTACTGGACGAACAACACAACACACAGTATCATACTACAGAGTATCAACAGCTCTATACATAACATAATACACATCAGCGTACACAACAATATATATAGGCCACCTTCTGCCTTTAGCTGGTGGCTATACCTTGCCCCTACTACTGGGCTGTAACCTTCTTAGCCCCTAACTGGGCTATACCCTTACACCCCCTTCTCAGCCCCGTGTCCAGAGAGTTCAAGCCCACCCAAGTGTGTGAACAGGCCTGTCACATGTGAGGAGCAAGGTAAAGTTGGTGCACGTGTGGAAGGTTGTAAATACCTGCCTAGGTGTCCCTGCACCTGGGTGTCTTCGCAAAGGGTCAACCGGCGCCGCTTGGTCCAGCGCTGATCTGTACCTCCGCGTTGGATGAGATCCAGCCGGACGTCCCACCGTAAGGACAGTCTCTGGATCAGCAACACAGCATACAGGAACATGCAGCAACACTATCACTGGTCCCTGCACTAAGGAACTGCACAGGGTCTCTCTCTGTCCCTGCACTTAAGGAACAGCATCAGGGCCTCTCTCTGTCCCTGCACTTAAGGAACTACACAGGCACGGTCACTATGTCCCTGCCTAGCACACAGCTGAAGGGGCACAGGGTCCTTACCTAAGGGCCTGACCCTAGGAACACCCACCCTCACTAGTGGGGAGTCAGGGCCTCATCTCTAGCTCGGGGTACTTCTGGCCTAGGGCAGAAGCTCGCAGCTCTCTTCTCCCCTTCCTTCCCCCACTGTCTCCTCAGCCTGACTGCCTCATGTGCTTCACACTCTGCTTCCTGACTCTGCACACAACAATGTATCCATCTCCAGCAGGAGAAGCTGCAAGCACCATTGGCTGTCTGGCTGCCTGTGACCTGGGTGAAAGTGCAGTCCCCAGAGGCTTCTGGGAATTGTAGTCTTTTATGGCCCTCTTTAACATTGGGACCGCGTGCGCACTGTGTAATGGCCGCCGCTACTCTCCATTAGCCTGTGCAAACCTGTAATGGCCACCCGCATCGCCCTAACTGCGCATGCGCGAACTGGGGGATGTCCCTGACTATGGAGCGCCTCTTCTCTCCCTGTAATGGCCGATGTGTTGCTTCTGGGGCTATACTGCGCGTGCGCGAGCTTCCGCGCATGCGCAAACGCACACAAGATGGCGGCGCCCTGTAGCTGATGTCGCCGGGAGCCCCCGGTGACACGATCACCCCTGCAACTGCCCTCACGCTGTCGCAGGTAAGAGAGAGAGAACTGAATGTCTGGGGAGCCATGGGGGACCTGGCTACATATGCAATTGCTAAATGTTGTAACTTGTAAGGCCAAGCAATTCATGAGTTATTAATCAACTATCAAGAAAGCCTCAGAATTGCAGGTTCAGTTTTTATTGTGTCATAGCATCCAGTGTAAAAATAAACATGTAGCGGTCATGTAAAATGGCTACAGTCATCTCTCCTGCTGACAGTAAGGCCTGGTAAGTTGTGGGCATGCCAGCAGTAATTATGGAGGTTTACCCTCACACCCTGGTGGGGTGCCCTGTGTATGGATGGGAGTGGTCACATGCTCTGACTCCATGGTTAGTGATGTCAGAGGTGTGTCAGCTTCCAGAGTGTACATAAGGCACAGCACGGTGTCTAAAAGTTAGTTGTTGCTGAGTTGTGGCTGAGGAGTTCCTGTTGCTGTGCTGCTGTGTTCAGTAAGAGGCAGATGGAGGTCATTGTTGCAGTAGTCTGAATGCAGAGCTGTGAGTCTGGCAGCACAAGCAGACAGAGACAAGCTGCCTGAGAGAACTGTGACCAGGGACCTGGCACAGGGCTGAGATCCCTGCGGGGATAGGGAACCCACCTATTAAGGGAAGGCGTACCTTTCGGAGGGAAGCAGCTGGAAGATGGAGGGCTAAGTACACCCCATTGTGGAGGGCAGCTAGCCCACCTCAAGCAATAAAGATGCTCTTAATTACAAACCCTCTCGTGTACATGTGTGGAGTGAATGTACAGAGAGGAGCACCACAGAGGAGTTCCTCACCAGGACCATCCCCAAGTGACCGAAGGGACCCTGATGAGGTGGAGGCGCTGCACTGGAACTAGGTAGGACTCAGCATACTACCTCAGCTGCCTGTCTGGACGGGTCCTCCCCACACACCATCATGCGGGAGACTCAGGAGTCCTGTTGCCAACAGGTGCACCACCAGACACTATCACACTGTAATGGGGACCAGTTAGACCACAGGGGCCAATGTGAGATTGGGTGGGTCAGGCCGGGCCAGAAAAACCGTTACATTTGGAGGCGAGCTGCTGAGATCAGATCTGTCAACAGGACAGGCTCTAGCTAGGCACACTGGGAAACAGGGAGAGAGTCTGCTGCCACTCTGTGCTGCGTAGGGACGGACCTAGGGGTGGTCAGGGGGCTGACGGGGTATTGTCAGTTCGCAGGGACGACCTAGGGGCCTGAAAGGAGTGAGGGGTTTGGAGCCGGGCTATAGCTGACCGAGTCACCTTGAGGTAGTGCTAGTTGGTAGGATGCCAGAAGGGATAGCCTGTTAACGTGGTCAGGAATCCTGGAGAGGGTCTGCGCTAGGCTGACCAAGAGAGGTAGACGCCCCAAGTACTGCATGGCAGAGCCAGAGTACTCTAGCCCATTCCAGACACTTACCATAGGGAGCACAGACTGGGAGGAAGGAGTCACAGCAGACACTGAGAGAGTGAGCCTAGCCTGAGGTAGTGCAACATGAGTCCAGCCTAGATCAGGTACACATGTGGTGGTGCATCTGAAGCAAATCTTTATTGTACTGGTGTGGTGGCTGCCCCGCAGAGCGGAGCCCCATGTACGATAATTGGTACAAGAGCGTGACAACCCAAGGAATGGAGGATCCGCGTGGTGCGGAGAGTCCAAAATGGCGATCGGAGGCTGATGGGGAAGGCACCCGTGGCGTGCGCCCCACTGAAGAGCAAACTGTCGCTGAGCTGTCTTTTACAAGCCTGCTGTGGAGTGGAGCGAAAGCTGTAGCCACACCGTTTTGGCCCTGCCTAGGACCGCGGGGTGCTACCCTGAATGATAGTAGCGAGGACATTGAGATTGTATCTGGAGAACAGGACTTACAAAATGGCGGCTCCCGCTTCCCTGGGAGACCGCGTGGGCCATTTGCAGAAAATTCTGCACATGCGGGACTTGTAGAGAGTTGGCCAGGATCGGCGCCAACAGGAAAACCCCGCCCTGATGGGGGGTATGGCGCGAAATCGGAGGCCGCGCCCCCCAGGACTGTGAAAAGTTTAGCCCCTGTGCCGGGGCATCCAATTAACTTGTGGGACCTCCCCCTAATCTCAACCAGGGGGAGTGGTTTCCAATTATGCCCCGTGGGCATGAATCCAGCGGAGCAAGGAGCTGGTGAGCCGGCGGTACTGTTACAAAAAGTAGTTCCTGCCGCTGATACTGCATGCAAGAAGGAAGGGTATTTTGCACGCAAGGCAGCTGAAAGAAAACGGCTGGAATTGGCGGCAAAAGAAGGACCCCACCCTGTTGGGGATAAGGGCGCGAAAGCTGAGGCCGCGCCCTCTAGGACTGAAAGAGGTGCGGCCTCAATTAAAGGACATCCTATCCCGTTGTGGGACCCTCCCCAAATATTCACCAGGGGGAGTGGTCTCTATCTCTGCCAGCCAAGACCCAAGTTGTCTGAGGGAGGAGCTGGGTGTGAGCTTCCTGTCCCACAGTTGCGAGCTGGTGAACAGGAGAGACCATTGTGCAAAGTGTCTCCCGTAACCAGCACAACAAAGAGCGAGATGGACATTGGGGTATATCCCTACTCATTGCCAGGATGCTCCCTGGTAGTCAAGGCGGGGGCGGACACAGCCATGCTGACGGCTGAAGCCCCGCGTGCGGCCTGCACCGAACCAGTTGATCCCGGAGAATGGGGATCGCTCCTAATGATCAGAACGGAGCCTGAAGAGAGAGGGGTCTACAACCGCGGTGAGAACCCGGAACCTCACCGTCGGTCCCCTGCGGCAGTGCCACTCCCCGAGTCGGAGTTCGGCCCCTCGAAAGAGGAACAAGCGACCCTAACGACGGTGGTGATGCGCCTACCGGCGGACCACTACAGCGGTGCTGGAAAAGAACCGGCACTTACCTGTGTCGCGGCGGAGCGGAGTCTCGTGTCGCCGGTGCAGAGACAACCGGAGCGGCGGAGTCCCATGGCCGTGGTGACTTACAGCGCGGAAGGAGGAGAAGATTCCATCCCGAGCCGACGGAGCGGTGAGATACATCCTTACCCTCCCCAGGCGCCGGTGGTGGCAACGGCGGAGGAAGGCCTAGCCCAGGCCCGAGCGGAGCGGAGAGCAGAACCATCACTTCCGGCGGCGGATGTCGTTGTGGAGGAAGAGATCCCGCATGGGGATCCATCGCAAGATGGCGGAGTATCCGGTTCCGGTGATGACGTCACTTCCGGCGGAGGTAGCGGAACGACCAGAGAGAGAACCACAACGCCTCGGCGATCGGGCAGTGCTTCCCGATCACCTGTGTCAACACAGAGCTGGCAGGCTGCGAGGAGAGCTGAGACGGGTGAGGCTCAACCAGCGGCACGTCCGCACAATGATACGGGACTATCCGAAGGCAGAGAGCGGGTCGGAACCCCGCGGATGCCCATTACCTGTCCCTACGCCCAAACCCATGCCCTAGATAAAGCCCCTGTCCCAGTCACCTTTTCCCGTGGGTCCACGTCCAGTTTGGGAATGTCGGGAGGGTCCCAGGGAACCGGTGAGGAACGGACTGGGGAGAGACTGAACAGTTACGCTTCAGAGGGGGGTTCCAGGGGTGGAGGGCAACTGGGTATGGCATCGATGGCCCGGTGGGTGCCTAATGTAACCGATTCGGCAGAGGCAAAGGTACCGGTATCATACCTATGGTCCAAGCCTCGCTCGGAAAGAACCGCAGGGATATCTTCTTGGGGGAATACAGAGGAGGGGGACTCACTAGAGTGGGGGTCTGAGGAACGTAAGGAGACCCGATGGTGGGCGGTGGGGGAATTTACACCGGCCCAGAAGAAGAGGAAGATGCAGGAACGATGGTTTCAGATAGGTCAGCATAATATAGAGCCTATGGGGTCTGGGATATTATCTGACCCCGTGGACACAGACGAGCCCCTGTCATGGGTGTTGCCAGGGAGGGCAGGGAACGCAGAGCTGACTAGGAGCAGCCGGGCCGAGAGGGCTATTATAGCTAAGTACAAAGCGCCCCACAGGTTGGAGTACCTGTATGTCCCTGAACCCCTCATGGAAGGAGAAATTGAGTTTAAAATGGGTTCCACTGGTGAGGATAGGGGATATGGCACTGATGAGGAGGAAGGATCAGGGGAAGAAGATTGGGATCCTGGCGGGTTAGATGAGAAGTGTCACCCAGAGGGTTACAGCATTGCTGCTTTAAGCCCAGTGGACCATGCTGTGCACAAGCCACCGTAAGAGGGTATGGTAGTATCAGTAATGGATACTCCATCAGGGAGTAATCCGGGTTGTTATCATCCAATGTTAGGATGTACACTGGCGACACAGTTTATTACACTGCGGCCAGATCCGCAAGCCGGGAGATTTCCCGGCTTGCTAGTGGCCGCCCCTCGGCGTGCCGCGCGTCATAGACGCGCGGTCACGCGTCTTCGGGAGCGTGCGCCCCCTGCACGCGCGTCCAGGGGCTCCCCGAGGGAGCCCTGGTGTCCCGCGATCGCGGGACAGCGGCAGGGGGTTCCGGGGGACCCGGCGGACCCGGCAGCGGTAGGGAGAGCGCCCCGATCGGAGGGCGCTCTTCCACTGCTTCGGCGCGCGCCCGTCACTCTCGGGCGCGCGCCAGGCTACTGCTGCGGCACAGAACGGGCAAATGCTCGAATAAACTGTGCCGCAGCAGTACCTGTTATGTTAATGATGAAGATATGTACTGTAATGTTGTGACTAATTATGTATGTCATTCATTTTACAGTGCTTCCTGCAGAAAGGTGTTCAAATTTAGGTCCCAGCCGGGGCCGGTGGGATTCACCAGGGGGAGAATGTAGCGGTCATGTAAAATGGCTACAGTCATCTCTCCTGCTGACAGTAAGGCCTGGTAAGTTGTGGGCATGCCAGCAGTAATTATGGAGGTTTACCCTCACACCCTGGTGGGGTGCCCTGTGTATGGATGGGAGTGGTCACATGCTCTGACTCCATGGTTAGTGATGTCAGAGGTGTGTCAGCTTCCAGAGTGTACATAAGGCACAGCACTGTGTCTAAAAGTTAGTTGTTGCTGAGTTGTGGCTGAGGAGTTCCTGTTGCTGTGCTGCTGTGTTCAGTAAGAGGCAGATGGAGGTCTGCAACATTGTTGCAGTAGTCTGAATGCAGAGCTGTGAGTCTGGCAGCACAAAGCAGACAGAGACAAGCTGCCTGAGAGAACTGTGACCAGGGACCTGGCACAGGGCTGAGATCCCTGCGGGGATAGGGAACCCACCTATTAAGGGAAGGCGTACCTTTCGGAGGGAAGCAGCTGGAAGATGGAGGGCTAAGTACACCCCATTGTGGAGGGCAGCTAGCCCACCTCAAGCAATAAAGATGCTCTTAATTACAAACCCTCTCGTGTACATGTGTGGAGTGATTGTACAGAGAGGAGCACCACAGAGGAGTTCCTCGCCAGGACCATCCCCAAGTGACCGAAGGGACCCTGATGAGGTGGAGGCGCTGCACTGGAACTAGGTAGGACTCAGCACACTACCTCAGCTGCCTGTCTGGACGGGTCCTCCCCACACACCATCATGCGGGAGACTCAGGAGTCCTGTTGCCAACAGGTGCACCACCAGACACTATCACACTGTAATGGGGACCGGTTAGACCACAGGGGCCAATGTGAGATTGGGTGGGTCAGGCTGGGCCAGAAAAACCGTTACAAACATTTGCCCATTTTACTTCCCCGTGTAAGGGATGAGCTTGTGCCATTACATTACTCCTCCAGTTGATCCTTGATTATCTTTTGAAATAAAACTGAAAAGCTAACATTTTTTTAACATGATTTTAAAGATGTTTTTCCTGGTCCTCCAAAATTACCCTTTTACCTGTTTTGTTTGGGTTTGGTGTAGATTGATTGTAGGTTGTATTAGCTTTTAGTAGACAAAAGATGTATGACTTTGCAGAGGTCACTGCTTCATGTTCACTATAACAGAACAGTGGGAAAGAAGCATTCAAACATATATAGTATTCTCCGAAGTATGCAGAAGAGAACATCTACTGTACAGTGATACTCTCAGGGAAGTCTTATGGAATCACAGCATAAATGATGTAAGGTTTCTCTTGTATTGTTTTTAAAAAGATTATTTTAGGCATATCCATACAATTGTGTATATGGGTATGGGTCCCTTGTTGCTAGGTGCCTGATGGCCGCTGAACGTCCCTGCTGCCCAGATCACTGCACACCTCCCATTGCTGGATGTGCATTGCGCAATTGGCCCACACAGGACGCCAGGCATTGTGGGTATACGTCATCTGTTTTGGCGCAAAATTTGGTACCAGTTAGTGTATAAATAGCTTGTTTGTTTGTAGTGTCAGGTAACTCCGTGATAAAGTGCCTCACAGCGCGAAACACGTAGGAGTGGTGCTCCCTCCACTGTTTTTTTAATGCAGCATTAATAAATGTTTCTCATTTACCACATGACCTGTTCCTTGTTTGCTGTGCGCCACACACATCATTTGGATATCCATACAATTAAGTGTTCCTTTTGGGTTTTAGAAAGAATATACTTTACAAATTCAATTTTTAATTTTAGGTAAGTTACAATTTTTGGGCCTATAGCAGCAGCAAACAAAATCCTATTTTATAGAGAATTAAGAACAGAAAAGGGTTCATCGAATGATTATATTTAAATATTTGATTCATCATTTAGTGCCAGGATGTGGATAATTTTGTTTCACCTTTGCATATATATTGCATCATTGCTTCTTCTACAGTATTATTATACAGTGAAACTGGGGAAGTTTCCAAATAGACTGTGGTTTCGTGATATTTTTTGAACACTCAACCATCAGGCGTCTGCAGAACACAAGTCACTCAAGAGTAACTGTAATAAACTTTAATTTTTTCTCTCTTGAATTACTTTGGCCACCACAGTGTCACAATTTCCTGAGAGATCTCTATGTAGGCTCCATTGATCATTCATAAGAAGTCAGGTGGCATACAGATGGGAACACGAGCATATTGATTTTCCAGTAGTAGCTTTCTTCCATTGTACAAAATATTCGTAAGTCAATCTTGTGTGGTTTGCTACTTTACCAAGAATACTATCTGGGCTAAATTAGATTGAAAATAAATTTGACTGTTGAAGGAAAAGCAGATTTTTCAGAATTGGTCGCCAGCTATTTTGTTAACGTACGGGGTAAAAACAATCTCTTTAAACTTGATAAAAGAACAGAATTCACCTAGCCCTAAATTGGCAACACATACAGATCTGCAGGGTAGCAAGACAAGATAATCACGGGGCAGCAAGATGAGTTCTTATCAAGTGCATTGACTTGGAAAATGGGCAAAGTTTAGGGTTAGCCGCATATGTGTCCTCAAGGGAACACCTGCTATCAAAACCTAGGAGTGAAAGAACAATTCATCTTGCAATATGATTATAGATTTGAAAGTAATTTTCTATATGTCTGCCTTTTACAGAAAATTTCAAGTGCCTAAAAACCTACAATTCCAAGTTACCCATGTGGTAAGAGTGATAATCACTTTTATTTTTTTTTAAAGAGCTTTTCTTGAAGATAAAATGAAGTACCCACAAATAGGAAAAGAAAATATTTGAACATGAATCATTATTCTATGAATTGCACAATAAAATAAAACGTGCTAATCATATAAAATGATCTTTAGAAGTGTTGCATGAGAGCTGTTAAAAATCAAACATAATACTTGATACATAAAAAAAAAAAAATTCACATGAAACCTGGGACACCAGCTAGATTAAAAAAAAAATACATAGTGTTGATTTGGCTAGTTTTTTACTACCTTACACTGATGAGACCCAATAGGTCCAAAAAGCTGTTTGTTTGCAGGCTATGCACTTCTTTAAACCATACTGTGCTAAAAGCTGTGTAATGCGGCAGGCATACGCTTATGTTATAAGCCATGTTAAAATAGATAAGCAAAAGGTGACACTGTGTGCTCATTTGCATGTCATTCCCCAGAATCCCGGGCTGCAGTGGAAGCATTGTATGCTAAGAGTTCATTGGGGAAAGCAGGGTTGCAGACCTGTCTGATAAATGTACTCCCCAGTGATATTTGTACTACAATTCTGAAAATGTATTTATTTATGCATTCACATTTATTCTTACCATGACGTGGAATCAAGTGCTTAAATATCAAATACATTTTTAAAAAGTAAGCAGGAGTATGAAAAACAGATTGATGAACCCATGTCCCATTATTCAACATTTAATTTACAATTACAACTGTATATCAATTCTCAGATATTTTTCTTTGGATCAAGAGTGGATCAACATAATAGTCTGGTTTTGTGGTCCCACAAACAAGTCATGAAAACTGATTTCTTCATGCAGTCTACAGTTCAGATGTTCCTGCCTATGTGACTCACAGGAGGATGATATTCTCACAGCTGGTGACTTCTTCTTCTTCCCCTGGAGAGGGAGTCCTCTATTTCAAGCTGAGGGATTCAGAGGTTACTTAAACATTAATACCAGGACTCATATTCACAGCACCTGCTTCCTTCTGCCAATCAAGTTTACTTACCGCTTGGCAAAAATAGCTCAGATGGGGAAACGGCAACAAACCATAACTGTTGATAATGGAAGGGTTTTAACCGCAAAAAAGGAGACGCAAATGTGATAAGAACTGTTCACAATGCTCGCCTAATCAGAACTGAAGCACAAGAAATCCGTTCTCCATTGGTTTGTCTGTGTGCACTTCCAAATGCTGGAGGCACAGATATTTGGGGACAGATTTACAGTGCGTTATGGACAATGGGGTAACTTATGACTCTATTAGGCATCCTATTACTTCCTCCATATTTACTAAATCTCCATAGGGTGTCATTCAGCAGTGTTATGGTTACACAAGAAATTAGTTTAGAAAGACGTATTTTAGGTAAAATGCAATATGGCTTTCTACGGAATGAGTTCATTAGGAAAGGTCTTCCATTCAAGCCTTTTATACTATGCAGAGGTAGCCATACAGCTAGAGTCAATGTGCTGTGGGTGGGTTGGACTTTTAGCAACAAGGTAAAGCTGCAGTCCCACCTACAACCAAAAAAATAATAATCATACTACTTTGTTTAATAAGGTGAAGTATTCGTGATTGCTGGAATAATGTAAGGATATTGCATTATATAAATTGAATTCACATTTTTAATTAGAAGTGCTTGACTGATGTATATTTGTATAAATGAAATAATGTAAAAATAAAATAAGAAAATAAAACACAACAGAAACATGTATGAACAGGGTTATTAACCTACTTTAACACCATCCCTGCCAGTTTGGCTAGCAATTGCTTGACCTCAGAGCCTCCAATGCACCCCCCCCCCCCCAGCCCCTGAAGCAATAAAACCTGAGAGGGCATCCCATCCCAGGCAAGCACCAACAACTCGACTAACCATTGATCCCACGTTAAACACCCTAAAGCTCCGCAAGGAAACAAAAAACATAAAGCAAACCCCATAGCTACCCATCTCTCAAACCAACAAACACATCAACTCTCAAACCTGATAGGAAGCATCTGTCACTGCCAACTATTGGGTTAGAGATCGTAAGGAATCGGGGAACACGTTCTACACGGCGTGTTCCCTCCTTACCTGCTGCAGCGCGCCTCCCCGCTCTGCTTACAGAGCGTGCGCACACCCGCAGCTCTTCACTCCGTGCCACGGAGCTTGGATCCACCCCCCTGTCGTGTGGCGCTTGCACGTGACGTGTGCACCGCTCCCCAGCTGCGTGTCAACAGTTCTAGTGCCCACTTGTCTCCTGCAGCCTATCCCTGCCTCCGCAGAGGCCGTCCTCCCCCGCCCCCTGCCTCATTGGTTCCTGTTACATTTAAAAGACTTTCACTTTCACTTCCTCGTTGCTGAGCATAACCTGTGTAGCCTTGTGTTCCTGCGTTCTGTTTTGCCTTGCCTTGTGCCTTGCTGTTTCTCCAGTTGCTTTCTTGTGTACCGACCCGGCTTGACTATTGGACCCTTCTCTGGATAATCAGTAAAATGAAGAGTACAAAGTGATTGTACCCCAAAGGAAATTCACTTAAATGCACACCACTAATTCAAATATAACCTTTATTGGTATAACTTAAAACATATATTACCGAGTGTGTATGTAACGGTGTTTAAAAAGAAATTAAATCAAATAACACATGCACCAAAGTCCCCTCTCATATATAACCACTCCTACTCAGTAAATAATTGTAGGGTGGTGGGGATTAAATGGTGCGATCAGCAAAGGTGGAATAGCCACCAAATCAGTGAATAGCACAGATGGTATAGTAGTGGTATTGACAGTGGAGAGATTAGTTAGTAAATGTTATGTAGCCCTTTTTCTGATGCTCCCCAAAGAGACTACTGGTCACTGTACACAACCTGTGGCTCCAGGAGATCTGAGCCTCCGCTAGCTGGGAGCCCGGGGTAACACTTATAGCGCAGCGCCTCCACTTACCCAGGATCCCCGTGATGTGAGATTCCCCTGGGCAAGAAATACATACACACACACATGATGCAACCAACTTTACTGTAATAATGCACAGTAACCTTATCACTGTATATTATAGCAATCAACGCATAACATATACCTTATACTCTAACGCTCATATAACCTTAGTGGCTCAGCCACTCTTATCAGGAGTAACGTCTCTATCCCCTCACCGCGTGCCCCACACACCGTGTCCATGTATAGTACTATTGGTATAGGCTCAGTTCTTTAGCCACTCGCTTAGTGTCCCTAAAGAGTTACGCCTAAGGCGGGATCAGCGCCTGTTGACCGGTGTTTGTGCACTTGATGTAATAATACCTTCCGGTCACGGCGGTGACCGGCAACAACTTCACAAAGGTTCAGACGCCTCCAACACGTAGCCTCCAGATATCACGGTGTCCAGCCGTCTGGTCCCAGATGACTGCAACCGCTGCAACTCTGTGCTTTGTCCCTAACTGGTACTCAGTAAGGGTGATGCTCGCTACCACTATAGGCCGTCCCTGCAGCACAGCAACCTATGGTGACTTCAGGGAATACTCCTAGGGCCTGCGGAGTATAACTATCCTATGCAGGTGGGTCCCTGACCCCCTGCACCCACACTACCTCTCCCTTCACCTCCCGGATCCCTTCTCACTAACTTCTCCCTAACACCTGCAGCAACCCACTGCACTAACTGTACCTGCAGCAACCCACTGCACTAACTATACCTGCAGCAACCCACTGCACTAACTGTACCTGCAGCTACACTGCACTCAGCCCTGTGTCCTTCTTGTCAGCGCTCACAGCACTGACAGCCGTGACACTGACAAGACTGCACACATACTCACACCTAAGGGCAGGGTCCCTACCTTAGGGGCCATCCCTCAGTACCTATCCACTACCCTAACAGGGGATTGGGGTCTGCCTGGAACCTGGGGATACCTTACCTGGTGCAGGAGCCACTTGCTCCCTACACCCTGCCTTCCCCTTCCTGCTCCCAGCTCCAACTGACTCGCCCCTAAGCCCGCGAAATGTAGCAATCCCTGCTCTAGGGAATCCTGGCCTCTCATTGGCCACTTGGGGACACCTGGGGTCTTTGGCACTAAGCCTCATGGAAGTTGTAGTCCCCTAGAGGCCTCTACAGCATTGGGGCCGTGTGCGTGCTTCTCCTGCCCATGCGCGAGTCCCTAATGGCCACCGCAACTCCTGTGTTCTATCTGCGCATGCGCGATCACTGCGCATGCACGCGCAGTGGTAATGGCAGCCCCCGCTAGCCGGGTGCGCCGCCGGGACTCGGAGCGCTCCCTGATCCGGCCCCCACCTTTGTACCATGCTGGCGGGCCCGTCGCTGCCTCCGGCGGCACCTGCGACCGCTCGACACGCTACAGAGGGGGTGTCTGGGACCAAAAAGAGACCAGGGCTACATTCTCCCCCTCGTAAAAAATCCCAACGACCTCGCTTGGTAGCAAACATATAACAGAGAGTTATATAATGAAAAATGCATGGCATAGGTCATACAGCAAATCACATGCACTTGTTCAACAGTATCCAACATAATCATGTGGATACCCGAGGCCAGCTGAGTCTCATAGTGGGGTACCCCTAACTGATTGGGTGATGGACTCATGGAAGTCTTTTTGAACTCAAAAACAGGTGCCACAGTCTCTACTGCCAAACCATCGCCTCCCCCTCGTAGAAAAAATAGTAAGGGGTTTTTGGTATTGACCCTTGCCGGATCATCCGCTCTCGTCTCGCGGGAGACATGGAGGTTCAGTCTCTTGCCTCGGTCCACCACATGGCGAATGAGGCGCTCCATCGTGCTCATGGAAGAGGCAACAACTACCAGAGCGGTCACAGCACAGTCTTGTTCACTCCAGCAATCCCTTTAGCGGTGACGTCTTCTGGGGACAGCACAATGTCTACTGCTGCGGCCAGCTTTATTCTTATATTTACCCGTGGCTCGTTTTGGCTGGTGCCGAACTTGGCCGCGCGCCAGCCGCATCTTCTCCTCCTCCGGTCCATGACGTGCGACCCCCTGGCTGCTCCGCCTCTGCTTCTCCTGATGCACAACGCAGGGACAGTCACTGGGCCTTACCCCGCGCCTTCCCCGCCTTCAACCTGCATCTTTGGGCCATCTTCGGGATGCCGGCGGAACCCTGGCATGCACCCTGGCACACATGACCGGTGCACCAGTGACGCGCGGCACGCATCAGAAAAAAACCAAATCAGCCGTGTCTGCCCGCACATTGCGGTGGCGGACGTAGGAGAATAAAGGTGGCCGCCACTGTACGTGCAGGTCCATGTCTCGAGAAGAAAAGGCCTGGAGGTTCCTTGTGTAGGAGTAAGCGTCGCTCATGGCTGCTGTACTGGATACCTTGATGAGGTCAACTCCGCTCCATGGTCAGCAGAGATCTTCTAGGGGAGACACCTCCACCAGGACGCGATGATGAGGTGAGCCCATCACCCGGGTGACCCTACCTTTGGAGCCACCAGGCTCAATGATCACTTGGGAGCTCACACCCGACACCCCTGGGGCAGTCAACTCATCCCTGTCATCGTTGGCAGGTACTGATCCCAAGCCTGGTACCATCGTGGAAGGCCGGACTGGCCACAGTAGGGCACATGGGCCCACAGCAGAGCCCGCCATAGATGGGGCCATCAGCCCGTTGTCCGCAGCTTCACTGGAGTGGTCCGCCAACATGCTCATCACCAAAAGAGACCGGGGCTACAGTTACATAACTAGTTATTAGCTCACCACCAATGGAGTACTTGATATATAATGTCATGCCAGGGTGCTAAAAGGAAGTTGCTATTAGGCACATGAATATCACATTGATACCTTTTAGCATTGCCCACACTGCACTTGTATGAATAATAAATGTATATATGTGAATTGCAGTGGAGTAAGTTAATACAGACACAGGTGCCACTTGAACCCACACCAGTGAGCCCTTAGCACCCATTGCACAGCATGTGTACACTTAGAGCGTGTTAACAGCACAAGTGCATCAGGAGGCACAATATAAGACTTCAACAACACTTGGTAGAGAGCAGATATATTTCCCTCCCTGTTGAAATACCAATAAGCACTAATCTAATAGCATATACAGTATAAGCTATAACACTGATAAGCTGACTGAGAAACACTGTATTAAAACAGCTCCATAATGGAGACTAATGACGACATCACATGCCCAACGCACGTTTCCCTCCAGCTACGGAGCTTCATCAGGGATAATTGTCCCTGACGAAGCTCCGTAGCTGGAGGGAAACGTGCGTTGGCACTGTGTATTTTTGTCATGTTGGATGTAGCATTGGGCTTCTCTGTTGTCTGTTGTATACATATGCCACGCTCAATATCACTCCTTTTTGACACTTATGTACATATATATATATATATATATATATATATATATATATATATATTTTGTGGGGGCTCAGGGGTTCCCAAAAAGAGCGTGCTGGGGTTTTGTGTTTTGTCAACATGAAACTAGCTACATTATACTAGGGGCCTGTACAAAGATGTAATCCCTTAACTCCCTGTAGGAACAAGGAACCCACTAAAATAACTTAGCATACCCCTAAGGGTGCTACACAGACATGACCTTAAGCAGACAAAAAGTGAAACATGAGATATAAGTGACAGGTGATTCTTTTGAGTAAATGTATCATTTAATAATAATAATGTAGTATTTTAGTAATGTTAATTAACATTGATAATATGATAAAGATGTATCATATTTACCTTATTTTTTTTATTGATATGGTATTTGTTGTACTGAACCTACATGTACTGATATAGCACTATTCACTCTAGTAAAAATCTCTTCATGTTCTTGTTGGCTTACAGACCTTTGCTTAGCATAGTTATTAAGATATTTAGGGACCCATTACAATGGGATTTTGAGGCACTGAACCATAAACTACAAGTGTAATGAAATAATTTAGAATTCAAAAAGTGACTCTCCATTGAAGTCAAGAAATTAGTAAAATGATTCAGCCAGAGGTAGAAAGTCCAGAAAACAGCTTGTCTAATAGTGGAACCTTCAGTGAAAAAAATCTCAGCAATAGCTGCAACACTGTTTTTTTCACACATTGTTTTTTACTATCTGAGACCACCAGGCTATGAAGGCCAGGAACATAAATGCAATAAAAAAAATGCAATAATAAACTGTACCAACTGTACCAATGACAATTGTCAAACATCTAAACATAGGTATGTAGCACCCGTGCTAATTTACTTCAGCGAGTCGTGGTCCCTACAGGCAGTATAGAGGTTACTTCTTCCCTAGGCCTAGTTATGGCACATTTGTGTATCTAATATGTTTCACGTTAAAGATTAGTGTCTGGAGGGGGAGATATATTTTTAAGAGTCCTTGGACTTCAACAATGTGTCACTGAGCAGGCTTAAATCCATAATGTTTGGGGCCCAAAATGAATCAGACTTTTAGTATGGGTTTTAATGTTCGCTGAACTTGTATATTAGAATTATTTCTTAAGCTAACAAGTTTACGACAAAACAATTCACGCGTTAAGATTTTGGTGGAATCAAAACCCTTCCCCCAAATAGTCAATGTCAGATTTCTTGAATGCGTCTTGGGAATACTTGTGGTTCAGCTAAAACCAAGCCATATTGGAACCAAAACAAAACCTTATACTAAGTTCCCCCTCCATAAACACTCTCCTCTATTCCCATGCCGCCATTTTGCATTGACGGGGAAGGGAGTGGATGGCAGAATACTCTGCATGGCAAAAAATAAAAAATTACAAATCCAAAGAAAGTGTGAAGAATCAAGAGAGGGAGTGTAACAGGGATTTAACCCTCTTTTAATGAGGATCATAGTGATAAGCCTGTAGTCGTCTGAGGAATCCAGCAAGGAGCTGGTTAATTGCTGCTAGACAATTAACCAGTCTCCACCTGGTTAATCAGACAAATGTAAAAGCCTCTTGCTGGGAACTAATAGAGAGACTCTTGAGCACACAGGAGGGACAGTGTGCTGCTAGCAAGACACCAGGAACTAGACCTCTATTCCTGGGCACAGCGAGTCCTGGAACCTGCCAGAGGCTGGCCCCTCACCAGACACCAACCAGACTCAGAGACTGACACAAAGAGCCCCTGCTTACAGGTACTACTTTAGACTTTGGGTTAATAGGCTGGTAAGAGGCGTATCCTCCCAGCCCTGCCGATGGGGACTGGGGAAGGGAGTTAGCCCTTACAAAGGGATAGGCTGTTTTTGTTTATTTTTGGGATTGCTGCATTGTTTAAAGATCCCGATCACGTGACCGCGGCCTGTAAACCAAGCAGAGCAGAGGGATACCGGCACCCCCTAAAGGGGCCTGTATCTCGGGGGGCACGGGGTCCCCAGACCTGAAACCTGTGCGCTTCTGCTCTGGAGACCCTCTGCACATGTACACTATCAATAAAACACATACAATATACAGTATAAATAAACACTCGTTCTTTACCTTAGCGTCTATGCGCTATGGTAAAGAAGCATTATTTTAATAATATTGTAAAGTGAGCAGGGGGTTCCCTGAGCCAGAAATTAATGCTCAGGGAACCCCCCCCCCCCCCTTGCTCCTGATCAATATTATTAAAAATACGGAAAATGCTTCACGTCTGTGTTAAAACTCCCTGCCTTCTCTCTAATCTATGTAAAACCCCCTCCCCCTATTCTCGCTTTTAAAACTCCCTGCCTTCTCTCTAATCTATGTAAAACCCCCTCCCCCTATTCTCGCTTTTAAAACGCCCTGCCTTCTCTCTAATCTATGTAAAAACCCCTCCCCCTATCCCCCTATTGTGTGTGTGCGTTAAGCTTCCCTGCAAGCTATGTAAAAAAACCTCCCCCTATTGTGTGTGTGTGTTAAATCTGCCTGGCCCGTGTTTCTGATTGCTGAGTGCTCTGCGTTTAAAGGTCCCGATCACGTGATCGCGGCCTGTAAACCAAGCAGAGCAGAGGGATACCTGCACCCCCTAAAGGGGCCTGTATCTCGGGGGGCACGGGGTCCCCAGACCTGAAACCTGTGCGCTTCAGCTCCGGAGACCCCCTGCACATGTACACTGTGAATAAAACACACACATCATTAAAGAATCATTCTTTAGCTTAGCGGCTATGCGCTATGGTAAAGAAGCAGCAATTCTGTCTTTTTAATAATATTGTACAGTACAGTGAGCAGGGGGTTCCCTGAGACAGAAATCTAATCTCAGTGGACCCCCTGCACAATATTATTAAAAGTTCAGAAACGAGGCTTCATTAGCATAGCGTATAGCCGCTAAGGTAATGAAGGGGTTAAGGCATAATAACCAATAAATACATTCAATACACTACCCACTACCCATGGCAACCTCCGCTGCTGTACAGTAAAACAGAGAAAAAAAATAACACTTTCAAAGTAATGTCCCCTAACCCCTTAATCACCATAGCGGTTATTAACCGCTACAGTCATGAAGGGGTTAACCCACCCTCACCCACCCACCACTCGGGATGCCTACATACCCTCCCACACTAACCCCCCCCACCCGTGAGGCCTAACCACCCAGTCAGTACCCACAAGGGAGGCCTACCCACATACCGTTGGGGAAACACCCCACCCCCACCCCAGTACCCACAATAAAAACAGTACAATGACCCACAATAAACAGCATTCTATTTATTAAATACATTACCCACCCCCTGTGCCCCCCCCCATAAATACAAGATTTATTCTTTTACATTCAGGGTCCATAACGCAGCCCCACGCTAGTCCCCGGTGGGCTGGCAGGGCACCTGGACAGACCTACAGTTTACCAGCAGCATTCCACAGGTTCTGGAGGCCTGCTGGTGGATCCTGCCAGCACCATGGCACCCAGGTGGTCTCCTTGGGTCACCGTGAGCCACAATTGGGTCCACACGGTAGGCCCAAGGATGTCTGGGAGCCCCGGGTCAAACCCACAGGTGTCTGCGGGGCCTCGGGTGGTTCCCATGGGGGTCTGGGGAACTCACGGGTGCTCACTACGGGTCCACACATCATCATCCCCGCACCTACGGGTCGGAGGTGCCCCCACAGAAGTGGGACCACACATCGTCATGCCCGCAGACTACGGGTCCGCGGTGCCCCCACAGAAGTGGGACCACACATCATCATCCCCGCATGTGTCACCCGTGGAACCACCAGTCTGCTACCCTTTAGGATACCCGAGGATTCCCCGCGGGTGGTCTCCAGAGGTCCCACGCAAAACCACGGAAGTAACCCTGAATGTAAAAAAAATAAACCTGGCCTATACATTCAATACATACACCCTCCCCCCCAACACCTACAGTACAATAATGTGCAAAATAACTATTATCCAGATATGGATAATAGATTAATTGCCCATTATTAAAAACATTAACTAGCATATACAAATAAATAAAGTACTACTGACCTCATCAATACGAAGTGTCCGATGCCAGCGCCTTCCTTCTCTTGCCCACACAAAACATAGCCAAAACCAAGCCAATACATTGCAATTACATTCAGATATCAATTAACCCCTTAAACACCTTATCGGATAATAACCGCAAAGGTAATTAAGGGGTTAAGCCACACAGGCACGATACCCACCCTTCACCCATGAATTTGTACTGTGGCTTCATCATGCAACTATATATATATACTGTATATATATACATACAGAGAGACAGAGAGAAAGAGAGAGAGAGAGAGAGATATATACAGTATATATATATACACACGTTATATACACACCCATGATAAACCAATATACTGTACAGTACAAATAAATGTAGAAGGGTTATCAAAAGCACTGTCCTACAACCAAACTCTTCTCCATACTGTACATACACACTAAATTAAAATTAATTTCCTTTAATATTCATAACTGATCTCTCAATCTACTGTAAATCATCACTAAACCTCTGAAAAGCCATTTAAACAACTTACATTCCAATATAAATGATGCCTAAATATCTACTGTATGCACCATATACATTCTGCAAATTACTGTAATCAACCAAGTAAACAAAACTCAATTAGCAATCATTATTTACATCCCTAAACAATTCACACTAGATCCTGAACAATAAAATCATTAACAAATTCACGCCTAGAGCAGAACAATTAAGCCTTTGAAAAAATATAAGTACCGACAAAAATACAACCTTTACAGTACAACCAAGGCTATCTATCCCTGACCTTCCTCAAACACACAATACAATACCAAGGAATAATACATCTATCTAATTTTAAAATACTTTAAACTCACAAAATAATTAAAAACACATCCAATCCAGCTTTTAAAACATCATCATTTCTTACCCTGAATGTATACTGTACAGTATATCTCTCTAGACATATATATTGTACATACATACAGTGGCAAGAAATGATATACCACAAAAAAAAAAAAATACACATGTTAAAAAACCTTTTGACATAATTAACAAGTTAAATAAAATACAATTCTTTACTGTAGTTCACTTACCATTACTTGCCCCCACCGACTCCCGTTGCCCAGCTTACTCACGAACCAATCCACGATCAGGAACCCATAAAATAATAAACCATTCAAAATAATAAACATTAAACTAAAAATCCAAACCAATCCACGGGTCTTCTACTTGTAATACATCTTCATCTGTATTCTTCTATCTCCTTCCGGGCGGGGCGGGGCGTGGTCTTCTTTCCATCATCGGCCACGCCCTTGTCTTTTTTCTTCTCCGGAGGTCCTTCCTCCGCGGCGTCTGGTTGCAAAATGAGACGACATAGGCTTTTAAAGGCCTATGACGTCACATTTTTTGTCATGGTTCCCACGGTCCTGATTGGGCCGTGAAAACCATGTGTTTTGGCCGATAAAAAAAAATGATGACGTCACTTAAAGGGAATGAAAGCACAGCCAATCAGAATGGCTTTGCTTCAATTGCCTTTAAGTTGACGTCATGAAAAGGCACATGGCCGTGCACACATGGTACTAGAGCCAATCAGAGCGTGGGAACGTTATCCCTACTCTGATTGGCTCTGGTATACCATGTGTCAGGGGCTTGGGGGAGAAAGGATGTGACGTCAATAAGGATAAAGTTCCCACGCTCTGATTGGCTACCGTACCACGTGACAGGTTTTCATTGACGTCACATCCTTTCTCCCCCAAGCCCCTGACACATGGTATACCAGAGCCAATCAGAGTAGGGATAAAGTTCCCACGCTCTGATTGGCTACCGTACCACGTGACAGGTTTTCATTGACGTCACATCCTTTCTCCCCCAAGCCCCTGACACATGGTATACCAGAGCCAATCAGAGTAGGGATAAAGTTCCCACGCTCTGATTGGCTCTAGTACCATGTGTGCACGGCCATGTGCCTTTTCATGACGTCAACTTAAAGGCAATTGAAGCAAAGCCATTCTGATTGGCTGTGCTTTCATTCCCTTTAAGTGACGTCATCATTTTTTTATTATCGGCCAAAACACATGGTTTTCACGGCCCAATCAGGACCGTGGGAACCATGACGCAAAATGTGACGTCATAGGTCTTTAAAAGCCTATGTCGTCTCATTTTGCAGCCAGACGCCGCGGAGGAAGGACCTCCGGAGAAGAAAAAAGACAAGGGCGTGGCCGATGATGGAAAGAAGACCACGCCCTGCCCCGCCCGGAAGGAGATAGAAGAAAGAAGAATACAGATGAAGATGTATTACAAGTAGAAGACCCATGGATTGGTTTGGATTTTTAGTTTAATGTTTATTATTTTCAATGGTTTATTATTTTATGGGTTCCTGATCGTGGATTGGTTCGTGAGTAAGCTGGGCAACGGGAGTCGGTGGGGGCAAGTAATGGTAAGTGAACTACAGTAAAGAAATGTATTTTATTTAACTTGTTAATTTTTTCAAAAGGTTTTTTAACCTGTGTATTTTTTTTTTTTTGTGGTATATCATTTCTTGCCACTGTATGTATGTATGTACAATATATATGTCTAGAGAGATATACTGTACAGTATACATTCAGGGTAAGAAATGATGATGTTTTAAAAGCTGGATTAGATGTGTTTTTAATTATTTTGTGAGTTTAAAGTATTTTAAAATTAGATACTGTAGATGTATTCCTTGGTATTGTATTGTGTGTTTGAGGAAGGTCAGGGATACTGTAGGTAGGCTTGGTTTGGAAAGGTTGTATTTTTGTCGGTACTTATATTTTTTCAAAGGCTTAATTGTTCTGCTCTAGGCGTGAATCTGTTAATGGTTTCATTGTTCATGATTGAGTGTGAAATGTTTAGAGATCTAAATAATGATTGCTAATTGATTTTTGTTTACGTTGATTAATTTGCAGAATGTATACAGTATGGTGCATAGATTTTATGCATTTTGGAATGTGACTTTTTTCATTGGTTTGTGATCATATACAGTACAGTAGATTGTGAGATCAGTTAGGATTTTTAAAGGAAATTGATTTTAATGTAGTGTCTGTATGGAGACGTGTTTGGTTGTAGGGCAGTATGCTTTTGATAACCCTTCTACATTTATTTGTACTGTATATTGGTTTATCATGGGTGTGTATATAACGTGTGTGTATATATATATATATATATATATATATATATATATATATATATATATATATATATACATACTGTATATATATCTCTCTTTCTCTCTTTCTCTCTGTCTCTCTGTATATATATATACAGTGTATATATATATATAGTTGCATGATGAAGCCACAGTACAAATTCATGGGTGAAGGGTGGGTATCGTGCCTGTGTGGCTTAACCCCTTAATTACCTTTGCGGTTATTATCCGATAAGGTGTTTAAGGGGTTAATTGATATCTGAATGTAATTGCAATGTATTGGCTTGGTTTTGGCTATGTTTTGTGTGGGCAAGAGAAGGAAGGCGCTGGCGTCGGACACTTCGTATTGATGAGGTCAGTAGTACTTTATTTATTTGTATATGCTAGTTAATGTTTTTAATAATGGGCAATTAATCTATTATCCATATCTGGATAATAGTTATTTTGCACATTATTGTACTGTAGGTGTTGGGGGGGAGGGTGTATGTATTGAATGTATAGGCCAGGTTTATTTTTTTTACATTTTTACATTCCGGGTTACTTCCGTGGTTTTGCGTGGGACCTCTGGAGACCACCCGCGGGGAATCCTCGGGTATCCTAAAGGGTAGCAGGCTGGTGGTTCCACGGGTGACACATGCGGGGATGATGATGTGTGGTCCCACTTCTGTGGGGGCACCGCGGACCCGTAGTCTGCGGGCATGACGATGTGTGGTCCCACTTCTGTGGGGGCACCTCCGACCCGTAGGTGCGGGGATGATGATGTGTGGTCCCACTTCTGTGGGGGCACCGCGGACCCGTAGTGAGCACCCGTGAGTTCCCCAGACCCCCATGGGAACCACCCGAGGCCCCGCAGACACCTGTGGGTTTGACCCGGGGCTCCCAGACATCCTTGGGCCTACCGTGTGGACCCAATTGTGGCTCACGGTGACCCAAGGAGACCACCTGGGCGCCATGGTGCTGGCAGGATCCACCAGCAGGCCTCCAGAACCTGTGGAATGCTGCTGGTAAACTGTAGGTCTGTCCAGGTGCCCTGCCAGCCCACCGGGGACTAGCGTGGGGCTGCGTTATGGACCCTGAATGTAAAAGAATAAATCTTGTATTTATGGGGGGGGGGGCACAGGGGGTGGGTAATGTATTTAATAAATAGAATGCTGTTTATTGTGGGTCATTGTACTGTTTTTATTGTGGGTACTGGGGTGGGGGTGGGGTGTTTCCCCAACGGTATGTGGGTAGGCCTCCCTTGTGGGTAGTTAGTGGGTGAGGGTTGAGGGTGGTTAGGCCTCACGGGGTTGGGGGTTAGAGTGGGAGGGTATGTACAGTAGGCGTCCCGAGTGGTGGGTGAGGGCGGGTTAACCCCTTCATGACTGTAGCGGTTAATAACCGCCATGGTGATTAAGGGGTTAGGGGACATTACTTTGAAAGTGTTATTTTTTTTCTCTGTTTTACTGTACAGCAGCGGAGGTTGCCATGGGTAGTGGGTAGTGTATTGAATGTATTTATTGGTTATTATGCCTTAACCCCTTCATTACCTTAGCGGCTATACGCTATGCTAATGAAGCCTCGTTTCTGAACTTTTAATAATATTGTGCAGGAGCAGGGGGTCCCCTGAGATTAGATTTCTGTCTCAGGGAACCCCCTGCTCACTGTACTGTACAATATTATTAAAAAGACAGAAATGCTGCTTCTTTACCATAGCGCATAGCCGCTAAGCTAAAGAATGATTCTTTAATGATGTGTGTGTTTTATTCACAGTGTACATGTGCAGGGGGTCTCCGGAGCTGAAGCGCACAGGTTTCAGGTCTGGGGACCCCGTGCCCCCCCGAGATACAGGCCCCTTTAGGGAGTGCCGGTGTCCCTCTGCTCTGCTTGGTTTACAGGCCGCGGTCACGTGATCGGGGCTTTCAACGCAGAGGGATACCGGCACCCCCTAAAGGGGCCTGTATCTCGGGGGGCACGGGGTCCCCCGACCTGAAACCAGTGCGGTTCAGCTCCAGAGACCCCCTGCACATCTACACTATAAATAAAAATGTATTTCAAATGTATTTATTTGTATTTATTTATTTATTTATTGCGGGGATGCTGTGTGTGATTATTTTTTATTGTGTTTAGCGGGGGTGGGTGACGGGGTTTATAAATGTGAGTTTATAAATAAAATAAAGAATATTATTTATAGGGGCCTTAGAACAGAAGTTCCCACGCCAATTGCGCGCTCATTGCTCTTTTGTTACAATGTTGCTGGTCTTGCGGGTTTGCAGTCTGGCAGCAAAAAGCAGTTTGTAGTACTGAGTGTGAGATAAAGTAACCAGTTCTTTTATTGCTGAAGTCGCCACCAAAAACTTTTATT
This sequence comes from Ascaphus truei, assembly GCF_040206685.1. Lineage (NCBI taxonomy): Eukaryota > Metazoa > Chordata > Amphibia > Anura > Ascaphidae > Ascaphus > Ascaphus truei. The sequence continues at coordinate 42,351,065 of NC_134483.1, read as the reverse complement.
TACAAATACAGTACAAAAACCGTGCAACACACAACAACATTCAGTATCCTTTGTTTAAGTACAGCAGGTACTATAGGGTAAAACATGTACTGTACAGTACAGCACAATATTACAGTATGGTTTCACTGAAAGTTCTCCCCATTTTCCAGCCATGGCCGATGCCTTGCATGGCGCAAAACGCCATTAATGCAGTCTCTAACGCCTCTCATTACAGGATCTGTAACAGGGTAATAGCGCTGCATTTCTTCCACAATCTTTTTCCTTAAATTGGCAGGAAGGGCATTTTTTTGGCGATTCCCATCATAGTTCACTTTGAACACCCACTCGCAGTACAATGTGTAGGGAACATGGTGTTTAAATATGATCAAGGCATACTTGTGTGGTATACCAGCACTTCTCACCCTATACTTCTCCCTCAGCGCCGGTGGCAGATCGCACAGGGAGATGTCGGGCACTGTTTGTATGCGAGCGGGTGTAGGAAGTCTTTTGGGAGCGGGTGTACTTGAGGCGATGGGCAATGGTAGGGTGTCTGGGAGGAAGCTTTCCTCCGGTAGTGGTCGCCGGGTTGTCTCCTGGCGTGGTCTTGACGGGGTTGTCATGTCCTCCTCAATAGCATAGTACACTGTATCTTGTGGTGGAGGGGGTGTGCTTGGTGATGGAAGGGGGTCGAAGGTACCATGCATCACATCCATGTCACCCCCCTGCTCCAGCGTCGGGGAAACAGGGGCATTAACACCGAGCAAATAATGTATGCCCGCTATGTCTGCCTCTATCTTGTGCATCCGTTGATCCAGCCGCTGCTCCATTTGTAGCATCCCTTGCTCCATATGTAGCATCCGTTGATCCAGCCGCTGCTCCATTTGTAGCATCCCTTGCTCCATATGTAGCACCGACTCCAGAAGCAGATCTAGCTTTGCCAGCACACTAGAATTCCCGGGGAGATCCACACTTAGCCCATTCAGGATCCGGTCCAACGAGCTGCTTGTGCATGGCATCTGGAGATCTGGGGGGATGGGTGCAACGGAGGATGAGATGGGGGTTCCCTGGAGAGAAGCGGCATCGATGGAGAGTGGAAGAGGTGACCTGGGGATGCCCGGTACAGGAGAAGCTGCAGCGTGGTGGAAGAGGGATGGAGAAGGTGACCGCTGGATTTCCGGGCGAGAAGCAGAGTCGTCCAAGAGCAAAGGAGACAGTGACCCGTTGATTTCAGAGGCAGCAGCATCTTCAGATGGAACCGGAGAAGATGGGGGTGGAGAAGCCGGGCTGAAGATTTCCGGGACAGCTACAGCAGAGTCGTCGAAGCTTATGGGAAGTGGTCTGCGGATTCGGTGAGTTGGCTGCCATGCGTCTTGCGAACCGAGCACAGTACCGTATTTCTTCTTCACATAATAAGGCTGACGTGTTTTAAAAGCCTTAGCCTTTGGGGTCAGCAGAAGGTTTTCTTTGTTGGCCTTAGCCTGTCGCTTTGCCTTTGGCTTGGAAACGGTAACTGCCTTTCTCTTTTTCAGTGTGGCAGGCACAGCAGAGGTGAGATGATTCTTTCGTCCATAGAACCGGGGCTGCTCCATGTAAGCGGGAGACACAATGCAGTATCTGGACAATGGCTCAGATAAAGATCAGCAAGTGGTGGGCTATGCAACGTGTACAACCTTTTATGCATGGCTGCCAGGTACAGGTGTTGAAAGTGGGTGGTCTGTTATGTGAGTCATTAACATATAAATACACCATCCATTTTGTGGATTCACTGCACATTGAATACACATCGACTAAACATCGAATATACATTCTTGTGTTTGTTTTTCTTTCTACAGTACTCGCAGCAATGCCTGTTAAGAAGATTTCAAAGGATCTCAGCATGAGAATGAAGGAGATGTACACGAGCGGAAAACGAATTGCAGATATCCAGCGCTGGTTAACTGCTTCTGGCCTCGTTGTGCCATCAAGCACCGTGTGCTATCATGCACAAGGAAAAAACAGAGACCGCAAAAAGGCACCAAAGATAACAAATGCGTAAGTATACTGTATTTATAAAACTTAACCAAAAAAAATATAGAAAACTGTAGTGTACATCTACAGTATACCGTATTTATATAGTATATTTATTATATTACAACAGTATATACTGTAGTGTACTGTATGTGTGGTCAATTTATATTTTTTGTGCAGCAGTATACACTTTTGGTATATTGCAATTCATCTGACAACGAATATACAGTATATGATGTGTATTTATTATTATATAACAACAGTATACCGTTTTTATATAGTATATTTATTATATTACAACAGTATATACTGTAGTGTACTGTATGTGTGGTCAATTTATATTTTTTGTGCAGCAGTATACACTTTTGGTATATTGCAATTCATCTGACAACGAATATACAGTATATGATGTGTATTTATTATGATATAACAACAGTATACCGTTTTTATATAGTATATTTATTATATTACAACAGTATATACTGTAGTGTACTGTATGTGTGGTCAATTTATATTTTTTGTGCAGCAGTATACACTTTTGGTATATTGCAATTCATCTGACAACGAATATACAGTATATGATGTGTATTTATTATGATATAACAACAGTATACCGTTTTTATATAGTATATTTATTATATTACAACAGTATATACTGTAGTGTACTGTATGTGTGGTCAATTTATATTTTTGGTGCAGCAGTATACACTTTTGGTATATTGCAATTCATCTGACAACGGAATATACAGTATACAGTATGATGTGTATTTATTATAATATAATAACAGTATATTTATATAGTATATTTATATTACAACAGTACTGTATACTGTATATTTTGTCTATTTATATTTATAGTACAGCAGTATACATTTTTTGTATATTTATATTTACTGTATATTACAACATTACATGTACAGTATACAGTATACATTTTATATTGCTGCATATTAATAACACAATATAATTTCTTTGCATTGTAGGGAGACTACTCTTCTGGTGGACAGAATAAGTGAGGAGAATGATGAGAGGAGCGCATTAAGGGTTAAAAACACTCTTCAGGAAAACCACAATCTGACTGTATCCGAGAGCAGCATAAAGAAGATGAGACGCAGAATTGGATGGAAATATGGACGTGTGAGGTTAGTAGTGGACAGTACAGGAGGTACTGTACTGTAAAGTAAAAGTGTTGTTTTGCAAACTGTACTGCGCTGTGACGCTAACATTTTTTATTCATTGTCATTACAGAGCATACCCCATGATACGGGACGCAAACAAAATCAAAAGAGTGCTCCAGGCCCAGGCATGGATCGACAGCGGTGAGACTTTCCAGGATTGCATCTTCACTGATGAGTCTACTGTGTCGCTGGAGAGATTTGCAAGATTTGCGTTCCACAAAAAAGGCCGCATAACTTTGAAGCCGCGGCCAAAACACCCTGTGAAGCTGCATGTGTGGGGTGCCATCTCTAGGCGTGGACCGGGATGCATTGTCGTCTTTGAAGGTACAATTTCTCAAATATAATGCCGCCTAATGCACTGTACTTGACTAGTGTTGCCTTACCGTATGCACTGTACTGTACTATTGAGCACTTTTCTTTTCTTGCTATAGGAATCATGAATAAAGATTTCTTCCAAGACAACATTGTGCCCGTGATAGTGCGATACATCACACAAGACTTTCCCAATGGTCATCGCTTTTACCAGGACAATGATCCCAAGCACACCGCGTCGACGGCGCATATGCTTGAGCGCGGCATCAACTGGGTGAAGACGCCAGCGGAGTAAGTGCAGTAGACCGTGTCCCATTTATGTTCCCCACTGTTTGTACTGTGTACTGTATCTCTTAAACTAATTGTCCTTTCTTTCCAAACACAGATCGCCAGACTTCAATCCGATCGAAATGGTCTGGCATCAGCTGAAGGACCACATCCGTAAAGTGGCGAAACCCTCCAAGAAGGACGAGTTGTATACAGCCATAATGAGTTTTTGGAACGATGTACTCACCGAGGAACGATGCAATAAATATATAGACCATATTGCCACTGTGTTGCCCATTGTCATCGCGCGCAATGGACAAGCATCAGGAAAGTAGTACAGTGCTGTAGTATTGTACAGTAGGTACAGTATGATACAGGTAAGTATGGCACAGATTTTAGCTTTCCCAATAGTCAGAGTATACAGTAGTTCCAGTATACAGTACAGTAGACTAGTTTGACATACTACAGTAAGTGCCTACTAACTGCTCCATTTTTTTCTTTCCAGAGAAAGCTGCACCAGCCACCTTCTGTACAGTAGTTCTACCATAATACAGTACGCACATACAGTACAGTACAGTAACTGAACAAAGTTTTTGTTTTCTTGTCGTTCCAGGAAAAAGGGTGCACCAGGGGGGAGGGGGGGCCTTGTGTTCGTCAAATCTGCTTGTGCAGTCAAATGTACAGTATATAAACAGCAGTAATGATGTACACAAAACCTCTCCTCTCTCAATGAACTACTGTACCGCAGACACAATGAGGATACTGTTACAGTATGAAGGGAAAAAGAACAGGATGGGTTATTTAACATTACAGTATACTGTGCAATATTTATACTGTATATTTATATATACTGTATTTTTATTCTAAAGGTATTCGAGAATGTACTCTACTAGATGAGGACCTGGTGACTTTCAACCCTCTCAGACACACAGAAAGGATTATTTCACATCACTGTATATTTATCCTGTATATTTTCAGTAATTTAGAAGCAGTGGCTGTTCTGAACAGCCCAGGGCCAGATTAACAAAACAATGGCTTGGATTGGATTAGCCAGACGATTGATGCTTGGCCAGGGAGGGATTAAAAACTCTAAGGGAGGGGGTGGGTGGTGTAGCTGTAGGATTGTACTGTGTCAGTATTTCCAACGCCAGGTCACCCTAATAATTGCATGAATAAACCCCCAAAGACAAGGCCCAAATATACTAGTACAGTATACTGTACAGTACTGTAAAGTATGTATTATTGTGTGTTGATGTTTTGAATTGCTGTTAACTTGAAAAGTTTCACCATTGTATTGTACTGTATTTGTAAATAAAAGTATTTTGTGGCGACTTCAGCAATAAAAGAACTGGTTAATTTATCTCACATAAAGTACGTGAATACGACCGCAATCACCATTGTACAGTAAATGGGTGCATAGGATGGAACGACAGGTGCTAAAGGGGTATAAATATGATACTGTATTTATCAGTATTGATCAAAGAGAGTTGATCAGAAGGATTCCCCTTATAAAGTATACAGCACTCTATTGTCATTCATACAGTACAGTATACTGTAGTAAAAGGTAGACAACACATGGTCTTGCAGTACAGTATACTGTATTACTAAAAATCTGTCAGGTTGACCAGAATCACTGCGGATATCGGAAAATAATACAATTTTATTAATTCTACGTACTGTATATAAGGGGAATCCTTCTGATCAACTCTCTTTGATCAACACTGATAAATACAGTAATTTATCTCACACTCAGTACTACAAACTGCTTTTTGCTTGCAATAAACAAACAAACAGGGAAGCGCTATACTGTATGAGTTAGGATCAGGCCCAGCAGCCACTTTATGTTGAAAACCACATACAGTATGAAATGAGCATAAATTTGCATGAATAATTACACAAAAATATATAAAATAAATAGCACTAGTCTCTGACAGAGAGAAATTGTCCAGGTGGTGTGGATACAGGTTAATGCCCCTGTCTGATAGGACAGACTCGGGCAAGAATGGCCTGTGAGAGGTGAATATCCAGAATGGTAGCTGGGATGGAAAGCGCTACCAACTGTGCAGACATTGAAGTGTGTAGAAATGGGAAGGTGCCGTAGGCATCAAATGTGGAAAGCGCTCACCCAGACTTCATACTGTACACTTTGCGCTTTTTGCTTGCAGACTGCAAAGCCGCAAGACCAGCAACATTGTAAAAAAAGAGCAAAAAAAGAGCAATGAGCGCGAAATTGGCGTGGGAACTTCTGTTCTAGGGCCCCTAGAAATAATATTCTTTATTTTATTTATAAACTCACATTTATATATAAAGTATATATTTATTTCTCTTCATGTATTTATTTAGATTTATTTATTAATTGTGGAGCTGCTGTGCGTGAGGGGCCATGGCCAGGATGGGGGGGGGGGGGTTAACGGTACAGTATGTGGGTAGGGGGTGAGGGTGGTTAGACCTCACACTACATTATGCACATTGGGCCCCCCCCCTCCCCACATTTACATACTGTACACTGCATGACATCAATGCAGGGAGGGTTTACCAATGCAGGGAGGGTTTACCAATGCAGGTAAGGCTTTAGGCCTTTATATCTCTCTCCCTTCAGTGTAATCTGTTTAACAGAAACATTAGGGGGGAAGGGGCTTTAGGCCTTTATATCTCTCTCCCTTCATTGTAATCTGCTTAACAGAAACATTAGGGGGGAAGGGGCTTTAGGCCTTTATATCTCTCTCCCTTCAGTGTAATCTGCTTAACAGAAACATTAGGGGGGAGGGGGCTTTAAACAATGCTGTGTATAATGTATAATGTATAAGGTTTTTTACAATTAGATAGATGTAATCCTTGGTATTGTAAGGGTTAGTTTGGTTTTAAATTGTCTTTTCTGGTTGGTACTTACAGTATATATTGATTTTGGTTTAATTGATTGGTTAAAATACTGTAGTTGACTTGTTTGGAAGTGTTTGTACAGTATTTACTGGTAGAGTAGCTTGCAATTATATTGTTAACATTCATTTGCAGAATGTACAGTACTGTATATGGTGCATAGATTTAATGCTATGCATCATTTACAGTATACAATGTACTGTAAATGCAATGTACTGTGTGGATTGTAATGTTATGTTTTATACTGTATGCTATTCATTAACTTCATTGCTCTACACATCTAGGGATTTCATTCCACCTTACCACCTTTCCTACACATGATTTGTGCTGTAGGCATTGGTTATATCACTGTCTGCTAATGCAGATGTGTGATGCTTTGAGACTGTCATTTATACTTTGACAAGTCTACCTTTTGGTGTGTAGTGTGCATTATCCTTAGCGTTGTATACTGTAGGTGCCTTTGAACCCAGTAACCTATTGTGATTCACTTTGATTCTCCCTAGTGTTTTTTGAGTCACTATCCTTTTCATGTTTAGGGTCGACAGTGTGTGTCGTTCCCTAGTGCTGTTCATTAGTGTTTAAGGGTCCATGCCTCTTTTTTAAGTGTTTTTAAATCATGTACTGTTTATTCATCCCTTTTTGCACTGTGTCAAATAAATAAACAAATATATCAATTGCATACCTGAGTGCTCCCATACGGGTTACTTTTTTCTCTTTTCACTCACATACAGTATGTATGTATATATATATATATATATATATACTGTATATACTGTATATATATATATATATATATATATATATATACAAATATAGCTGTATGATAAATATATATATATATATATATATATATACTGTATATATATATATATATATATATATATATATATATACACAGTGTATATATGTACAGTATACTGTATATATATATATATATACAGTGTATATACTGTACAGTATATATACAAAGTATATACTGTACAGTATATATTTATTTCTCTTCATGTCTTTATTAATTTATTTATTTAGATTTATTTATTAATTGTGGGGCTGCTGTGCGTGAATTTTTTTTTATTGGGGGTGAGGGGGGTGTTTGGCCCTTGGTGTGAGTTTACGACTTGCAGCAGCAGCAGCAGCAGCACAATTAATAAATAAATCTAAATAAATAAATAAATGACAATAAATACATTTGAAATACATTTTTATTGATAGTGTACATGTGCAGAGGGTCTCCAGAGCAGAAGCGCACAGGTTTCAGGTCTGGGGACCCCGTGCCCCCCGAGATACAGGCCCCTTTAGGGGGTGCGGGTATCCCTCTGCTCTGCTTGGTTTACAGGCTGCGATCACGTGATCGGGACCTTTAAACGCAGAGCACTCAGCAATCAGAAACACAGGCCAGGCAGATTTAACACACACACACAATAGGGGGAGGTTTTTTTTACATAGCTTGCAGGGAAGCTTAACGCACACACACAATAGGGGGATAGGGGGAGGGGTTTTTACATAGATTAGAGAGAAGGCAGGGCGTTTTAAAAGCGAGAATAGGGGGAGGGGTTTTTACATAGATTAGAGAGAAGGCAGGGAGTTTTAACACAGACGTGAAGCATTTTCCGTATTTTTAATAATATTGATCAGGAGCAGGGGGGGGGGGGGGGTTCCCTGAGCATTAATTTCTGGCTCAGGGAACCCCCTGCTCACTTTACAATATTATTAAAATAATGCTTCTTTACCATAGCGCATAGACGCTAAGGTAAAGAACGAGTGTTTATTTATACTGTATATTGTATGTGTTTTATTGATAGTGTACATGTGCAGAGGGTCTCCAGAGCAGAAGCGCACAGGTTTCAGGTCTGGGGACCCCGTGCCCCCCGAGATACAGGCCCCTTTAGGGGGTGCCGGTATCCCTCTGCTCTGCTTGGTTTACAGGCCGCGGTCACGTGATCGGGATCTGAAACGCAGAGGGATACCGGCACCCCCTAAAGGGGCCTGTATCTCGGGGGGCACGGGGTCCCCAGACCTAAAACCAACGCAGTTCAGCTCCGCAGACCCCCTGCACATCTACACTATCAATAAAAATGTATTTCAAATGTATTTATTGTCATTTATTTATTTATTTTTTGGCGGCTGCTGTGTGTATTTTTTTAATAATATTGATCAGGAGCAGGGGGGGGGGGGCTCCCTGAGCATTAATTTCTGGCTCAGGGAGCCCCCTGCTCACTGTACAATATTATTAAATCTCTCTCTGCTGCAAACACATCTCGCCCCCAGTACAGTATGTGCAGTAATTTACTGAACATGTACTGTAGAATAAATGCATAGTTTTATTTATTTGGGTTTATTACACAGTATACTGTTCGGCTGGAAAACATCAGCATACTGTACAGCACAATATTACTGTATCCATCGAAATCCCCCCATTAGCCGTTTTCTTTTCTTTTCTGAGGAAAAACAAAATGAAAAGTTTTAATGTACAGTAATGGTCAGCCCCCTAAAGAAGTACCCAGCCAGCCCCACCAAAATAATAGTACTCACCATACTGTATTACTGAATTTCCCATTCAGCTTGCGCCGGCGCCGGCCCACTTCCAGTCCAGCTTTCATCATCACCCACGTCGATAGTTTGCAGAGGGACTAGCCCACCTGTAGTCAGCGGGAAATCGCTTAGGTACATGCAAGCTTCATCAAAACTGGCTGCGAAATCCATCTCAGAATTGTCACCGATGGAGATGGCATCATGATAAGCTGGTGCTGCTGCTGGTTCTGGTTCTGGTTCTGGCGCATTGCTTGGCAGGGACTGTCGCTTCTTATTTCGTTTTAATACGACCCTTCGCCTTTTGCCGCCTCCATTATCATAGATACGGGAAAAACCCGGTGCCACACACCAATACCCTCCAACAAATTGGGGCTCAATACGGTGAAAACAGGGGTCACTACATAACCTTTTCCTTATTGCGCGCTTCCACAAATGAGGAGTTGGCGAAAATCTGTAAAAGTCATAATTTTCGATAAAATACTGATAAATTTGAACAACTGTTGCCATCTTATCCTCTGTTGCATTAATAGCGGCCCATATCAAATAAGCATAACTTCTGTCAGGTTTTTGGAAAGCGGGCTCCACTTGAACACTCATGTCTCTGTAGAATAGTGTAAGCGAAAATGATCTTTGTCTTTATTTAATACAGTACTGTATGTAAAGCCTAAATTGATACATTTTTTGCAACTCTTCCTTCAGTCTCAAGGACAAGTTACAATACTGTAGCATACTGTACTGGGATAAAGTATCTTTTTTGGTATAGTAAACGAAACAACTTGCAAAGTCCACACATTACTTAAGTCATGAGTTTATGCCATCTGGTGGACAAACGAAACATTGCCGCCTAGTAAATTCTTCTGTTATCATTTAACAGATCAGATCCCCCGTCAGCCAGGCATGAACCGTGGCTGGGAAGGCAAACGCAACGCAGCATGCAAGAGGTGAGCAGCGGCGGATTCAAAGTATCTGCCAGGTACAAATCGGGCATTTGCTCGAATAAAGTGTGTCGGTGCAGTAAGTAAAAAACTGAACTAATGAGCCAAAAAACATATCTCAGTAAATATCCAATAAATAAATGGAAAGATACAAATCGGCCAAAAAAGAACAGACACCCCTTAATAATCCTAACTACCAGAAAATAAGAAAGAAGAAAAGCTAAATACTAAACTCCTAAACTGTAATATTCAAATCAAGAAAAATTGGTAGAAACAGAAGAAAAATATAAATTACAATAAACTTATATACTAAAAATATAGTACACAGAAAAAATATATGTAGCCAAGGGGGAGACACAGGGGAGAAAAAAGATGGAAAAAAACCTCATACCCTGGACAAACATAGCATGAGAAAAATAGTAAACATATCCATGAACAAATGAAGGTGCATGAGAGGATCCACAAAAAGTGCTAAATTGAATGTGGAAAAACTAGTCCCATAAAGATAAAACCCCTAATGACAAGCAGGGAAATACTCAGCTCCTAATGGAGATGATGAGTCCATAGGAATCCTGATGGTAGAGATTTCCTCCAAATGTCCATATGTCAGGATGGTAAATACAATTCACAGGGGGTGCACCAAAAAAAGTTCATCTTGCAACAAATAGTGACATGGGGTTAACCAAGAGACACACTCTACTAGTTTCGCCCAGCGGGGGTACTTCATCCCGGAGTGAAATTAGTAGAGTGTGGGATCTTGTCAGTCTTTTTTGTGTGTTTTCATATTATTTTTTATCCCTTAGCACCCCCAGGATCTTATTATTGGTTTGCTTAAGTTAATCTTTAAACACCGATATTATATTTATTTTTGGGTCCTGGGTTAGCCTTTTCTATTAATACAGTGTTAGCGACTTTTCCTTTTTGTGTGCGTTTTATATATATATATATATATAGCTCCTCATATATATATATATATATATATATATATACATATATATATATATATAAGCTCCTCATATATATATATATTTATATATATATATATATATATATATATATATATATATATATGAGGAGCTTATATATATATATATATATATATATATATATATATATATATATATATATATAATCAAAAAAATAAATAGATGATACCGTTCTGTGGCTAACGAAATGCTTTTATTTGTGCACAAATAAAAGCATTTCGTTAGCCACAGAACGGTATCATCTATTTATTTTTTTGATTATTGAAGCTCGGCTAACACGGTACTGATACCTCTACATATATATATATATATATATATATATATATATATATATATATATATATATATATATATATATATATATATATATATATGAGGAGCTTGAGCGAAGAGTCCTCCACAAAGGTGAGGAAGCTACTGTAAGCACATCATGGAAAGATTGTGCTTTTTTTGTAGGGATTTAAGCTCGCCCCTCTCCACTTTCTAAGTTAGCAGTTCTTATTCATGTTCCTGTGTTTGGACAGACCCCAAATAAAGGTAAATGAGGATTTTAACCAGGTAGTGTTAGGACCTGCCTTGATGTAGCTTGCAGGCTTATAAAGCTTTGGCCAAAGGTTTTAAAGCTGCAGTTCAAGCTGCCATTTAAAAAAATATATATATATTTTTCCCCCATTCAATATGTGCATCAATACAATCTGCACACTGACAAGTGATTTGCTAAGCTGCAGATCGATCCGTTCTCCTGTAATCGATCGCTTGCTCAGGGTTATTTAATTCAGTTCTTGCACAGCATTTTGGGCAATGTAGTTCCTAGAATATGATTGACTGGGCAGTTACTAGATACAATTGGTTCACTGCTAGAGAGAGGGTGGGGCTCAAGAGCCAGAGCCTATCAGAAGGGGAAGGTGCTGTCACTTTGGAAATGCTTCCGACATTAGAAACATTAAAAATGTCTTTAAAACATTATTTATTTATTTATTTTAAATGCTATAAGTATTTTCTCATGGTACAGAACTGATTTATTTTTAAAAAAAAACACACATGTAGGATATTGCTTGAACTGCTGCTTTAACTAAATTACCCTTTTTGAAGAGAATATATAAGTTTTTCACTGTATATTTTTGTCACATTGGATGTAGCATTGGGCTTTTCTGCCTTTTGTTGTATACCTGGAGAAAGGGCTGAAATCCTAGCTTGACTGGGGGCTCTCTCCCTCCACCCACTCATTTGAGCCGCAGGTAAATCTCGAGTGAGAGTGGAGGGATGGGCTTCAGCCATGGCTAACTTGAGCTACTCACAAAGGGGGGTGGGCTGTGACAGGGCCTTTCACTGGTTTAAAAAGGCAGCATACTTAAAGCCTGTCTGTAGCTGATGAGTCCAGCAGGGAGCTGGTTAATTCAGCTTGAGTCAATGAGCCAGTCTCCACCTGGCTCATCAAGCAGGTTTAAAGGTGTGCTGCACAAACTGCATGGAGTTCTCTAGCACTGAGGGTTCTCTATCACAGAAGGACTGTGCTGACATGGAGATAGCAGGAAACCAGACCCTCTATTCCAGGAAGCAGAAGATCCTTGAACCAGCCAGAGGGTACATCCCACGGACACAAACCCAGACCCGGACTGATGTAAAGAGTCCCTTATAACAGGTATCTCTTTGGACTTTGGGTCAGAGGTTGGTAAGAGGCCTATCCTCACAGCCCTGCAGATAGGCTGTTTGTTATGCATGCTGATATACTGTAAAGCTTTACTGTTTAAAGCCGCGGGTTAAATAAAAGCCAATGTTTATTTTCCCTTAAATACGTCTCCCTTGTTGTACATCTGCACTTGTCTCCTACATGGACTTTGCTTGTCATTGACACCGTCATCCTCAGTGTTCGCAGACAATTGAGCTGCATATTGCAATGTACTTATGACAGAAATAATTCTTAATGCAGATGGCGGCAATTCCAAATAATATTCCCGCAATCCATTTTTTAATAACACCAAATGATAATTCATATATGTTCTTTATAGTGGCCATTTGGGTTTATTTCTGCTGAAAATCCCCACTGAAGTCAATCGTGATTTGTGGCCCAAAACAGACTGAGCAGCCACTTTGCACTGTATGAATTGACCCACTTGGTGTTATGCCCTACCCTGCAGGAGTGTTGTTAGGGGTGTGGTTTGGGCTAGGTTATAAGAGGGAGGTCAGTGCTAGGAATCACGAGTAGGGGAGCCTAGCTGAGGCAACCTGGACCAGGCCTTCCAAGGGAGAACCAGGGTCACCAAACAGTGGGCATTGAGGGGGACCTGAAGGAAGAACTACACTGGTGACACACTTTATTCGAGCTCGGCTAGTCCCACGAATTCGGGTATACTCGGGTGTATTGAGGTTTGTGACTGTTTTCTGCCCGAGTGCATTGCGTTATTTTCCAGGCAGGGATTGAAGCATTTTATTCCCGCTGGCTGCAATACTGCACAGTATATATATATATATACTGCATTACAATTCATGAATTTATGCCATCTGGTAGACACGTGAAGCATTGCAGCCTATTAAATCCTAATCATTATCATTTAACAGATCAGCCGCCCGTCAGCCAGGCATGAACCATGGCTGGGAAGGCAAACGCAACGGGGCATGTCAGAGGTGAGGAGCGGCGCATTCCAGGTATCTGCCAGGTACATACTGGGTATTTGCTCGAATAAAGTGTGTCGCAGCAGTACCTTTTGTATCCCCATTGCCATTAAAGAGATCCACCTGACCTACCTACAGTATCTGGGCATAAGTCTTCACCCATCCCTTCAACACTCCAAGTCAATGCCCTTGTCAGATGGGGAACCCAGGTGCCCCTCTGGCAGGAGAAGCTTTTGCAATAAAATACAATGTTTGTAAAAGTCCCTGCTCTAACTCCTTCCTCATGTTCCAGTGCACGTTCCTGTGCCGTGCTGTCCCCACGGTACTGCTAATCAGCTAGTGACCAAACTCCTTCCTGGCCATATTAGTGTTGCTAGAAGCTTAATAACTATCCCCATGCGCTCCTGACCACCACCTCTGGCTACATTTGTAAGGTGCTCTCGGTCTGCATAGAAATGGTCTCCAGCTCTATTATGACATTTGAAGAAAAAAGTCCTTTTTATTTGTTGATTTAAAAGTTACAACTGTATGTATGTAACTGTTAAAATATCTAATTTTGTATTTCAATTTGTAATATACATAAAATCAAAATAATTAATGATAAAGGTAGAGGATTTAATTCCTGTATAAAGAGAAGAAATCAACACAAAAAGTATAATGATTCAAGCATTTTTTTTTTTACCGTATTCAGGAAATCATTTTTAAACAGGTTGTATTCTTACATTTTTGGGGGGATTGTTTTTCATTACAATGACTTTTTGGTTCAAATGTGTACAATCCCAAATTGGTCTAATGTCTCTATGGTGCACTTAATCTGCCTGTGACAAACAAATTAAAATAAATGAATGGATATTGCCATTTTTGTCACATAAAACAACCCCACAAAAAAAAAAGAAACCATTACAAATGTTTTTACTAAAAAAGCATATCAAAAAAGGGTTACTGTTATTGGAAGTATTGCCTGCCACAACTTGTCAGAATGTGTTGTTCCTGAGAAAAATAGAAACATATATTTTATCGGTCTAGAAAACGGCTGTCCTTCTACAGTATGGGCAAATCAATACACGTAGAGAAGTAACATAATAGTGGAATTTGATTACAGAGAGAGCAGAAAAAAAGAATGCAAACCTGTTTCAATAAATTAATTAAAACCTCTGAATGCTGGACACAATAGGAATGGTATGGAAATATTTAATCTCTGTTACTCTCTTGTGACTGAGGCCTTTGACCTCAGTCACAACCTTTGACTTTACCAATTCCCATAGAACGCAGCTAAATATAGCCACATTGTTTTATATAAAGAATAGCTTCATATATCTTTTTGTTAGGGTTGTATTGGTTTTCTGCATGTTATATTGCCAGCGGAGATGTGCAAACATCTTCAAATTTGCAGTGCATATGTTTTTTGCGTTTTTATCTTGTATTTTACGTTCTTGTGAACATTTTTACAAAGTTCACATTGCTCAGAAGTTCACCAATTTTATCCGAATTTTTACACTTTTGCCAGACTTAGCGAACATGGCATTGACTTTTAACCTTTTCAATGCCAGAAAACAGGTCACACTCAAGTTTCCGCCGGCTTCTGGACCGTGACCATGTGTTAGTGATTTGTTAGTGCTGTCTCTGTGGAGTGTAGAGGACGGAAAAGAGATTGCAAAGAGTCAAGCAGGGAGTTGGAGGAGATAAAGGGAGTCAGGCGGTTGATTACAAGATGCTCAAGTAGCTTGCAGGCAAAGAGGCGAAGAGACATACAGTGTTAGTTGGAGAGGAGGTTGGGTCAAGAGAGGGTTTCTTTAGAATGGGCATGATGAGTGCGTGTTTAAAGGAAGATGGGAATGTGCCAGGGATGAGAAAGAGGTTAAAAAGGTGACTTAGGGTAGGACTCTAGAGAGCGAGTGGAATAGATGTGAGAAATAGAATTATGTTGTAGGGTGAGGATAATGAGAGTAGCATGGAGACCTTGTCCTCAGTCACAGGGGAAAATGAGATGAGAGTGGATGTAGGTGGTCAAAGGGAGGTAGGTGGTGCATTTTGAGTCTGACATGAAGAGATGTCATGAGTGATGGACTCAATCTTATCTGTGAAGTTCGTGGCACGGTATTTAGCCAAGTGGGTGACGGTGCAGTAGGGCAGAGAAGGAAGTTAAAAATGCCAAATAGATGTTGAGGGTTATAGAACAGAGTTGGTATGAGTGAAGAATGTAGGTTAGCTTGACAAGGGAAAGGGCAAACATAAAGTAGCATACAGGAGGAGAGTATGAATTTATAGTGGAGGAAATCGGCTTTAGAGCATGATTTCCTCCAGAAACGTTCAGCAGTGCGTGATTATTTTTGAAGGTAGCAAGTACATTTTGTGTTTCATGGTTTGGCTTAATTTGTCAGGGGCGCCGTGTGGTGATTGGAGCTCTCTTGTCTAGGGCTGATAAAAGTGTACTGTTGTATAGAGAGGTTGCTAGCTCTGGGCAGGAAAGGGTAGAGATTGAATGAAGGAAAAGTTGTATAGATGTTGAAAATTGGACGGGGTGTAGAGCATGTCAGTTTCTGCCTGTGGAAGTAGGTGTTGTGGAGGGTGCAGTGGGAAGATTGAGGCTTAATGTTAGGATGTGATGATCAGAGAGAGGGAAGGGTGTGTTGGAGGATTTAGAGACTGAGCAGAAGTGGTAGAGAACCACGTCAAGGTCAATTGCAGTGAGTAGGAGAGGTGGTCCATTGGGAGATACCGTGGGAGGAGGTTAAGGAGAGTAAATGGGTGACTGAAGTGATATTGGTGTAACCCATTCCCCCCCCCCCCCGGTCGCAGACTGGACCCCTAGGGTGTAGTGAGGGCTGGCTACGTGTACTATGGTGGTGCGTACCTGTGAGGAACAGGAGGGCCTGAGGCTCCCGCGATGGTATAGGGGACAACAGGGACAGGCTTCTGGGGTATATGCCTTCATCTTGCTCAGCAACGGTGCAGCGCCTCCATCTCTGGCAAGCCCTTAAGAAGTAGGGTGAAATCCTTCCAGAGAAGCCCTGGTCTCAGGGCGAGAGATTTCAGTCTCACACAGTTTTTGTATAAAAGCAGCAATGTCTTTATTCTCACACAGCAGATCAGTAGCAGCACACAGCAGCACACAGCACACTGTACAGGGTCTGTCCTCCTCTCCTTCTCCTCCAGGCTGTACCCCTGCAGAATGGGCTGTATGGGGCTTCAATACCCCCGACACCCACCCCAAGGGTATACCCTCTGGGTGAGGCAAGATCCCCCCCTCACCCCCTGAGCAGGGTGAGGGGCATTGGTCCACCGCACTATAGTGCTATCAGCTCTAAACAGGCTGGTCTGTAACTTCTCCTCCAAGCACAGGCATCACTCTAATCATGACCTCTCAGGTCAGTCACTCCAACACTCTCTGCTCCCAGGACAGAACTCCTTGTCTCTTACAGGAACAGGCACTAAGTTTAGTCAGCCCCACCCCTCATGATGTCAGCAGGCCCCTCCCCTGTGTCTCATGCCTTCCACACAGAGTCAGGGAGCCATCCTCCATCAATCAAGGCAGGGCTTGAAGCGGGGGAAACCCATGATAACTACTGGCGGCCTGCCCTTAGCAGGACTTACACCAGTAGGAGAAAGATATATAGCCCCCATTTCTTACCGGGGCTACTTTGGGATTGTCAATAGCTATGTTAAAGTCTCCTAGGATGACAGTAGGAGTGTCGGAAGTGAGGAAGCACACCGGCGAAGTTGTCAATAAATATCTTGGATAGGTAAAACTTATTCCCTCCTCTGCTCAGGTACATTTTTTATGAATCTGCAAATTAATACCAGTCCTATTTAAACTACAGGGATAGGCAAGGCCAACGTTATTCACACACAACTCTACTTCACTTAAGTTATTTCAGGTTGCGATAGTACAAACAATTTTGGTTTTGCCACTATATCATGAAGACAGTAGTGGCTATATGGATTCCCAGAATCCCTTGCTTTTTTCATGCTCAGATTCCTTCCCAAATGAAGACTACGCATTAGGGCACCTTCGCTCCCATTCAAATGAAGAGGCGTAAAGACATAGAACCTTTTACTAAATAGCGTCCGGAAAATGGTTAGAAGGGTAATGCAGAGATGTAGAGGCTATAAGGGATCTGTTCAATACCTAAGATGGCCACTGCCATGAAGTTTCATCATCCTCACAGAAGCAATCATTACCATCTTGCTTCCTGGCAAATCCTGCCCTCAGTTCCTGACAGGAAGTTACTTCATTCCCACTGAAGCAAGCATGGTCATCTTACTTCCTGGCAAATACTGCCCTTACCCCCTTGACAGGAAGTAAGCCTCACTGTGACTCATTGCCAGCAGCTGTTGTTGGCCTTTAAATAGCAGGTAGTTGCTACCTGACCTTGCTTGTGCAAAGTACTCTATGTCTTGCTCTGCCTTTGATCCTGTTTGTCTTGACCCTCGCCTGGACTAGATTACCTCATGCCTTGTTCCAGTCAGTAGCCATTGTCTTGTTCCTGCCTTGTTTGAGTCCTGACACTTCCTCGGAACCGGACCAGTCTTTCCCTGCATCCCAGGCTTCAGATCCCAGGCCAAGGTCGGTGTACCTACTCCCTACCTCTGCCCGGTGGGTCCGTATCCTGTCCTGCAGTCAGCAGCGTTATAGAGGCATAGCTTTCTAAAAGGCAAAAGTATTTCAGCACTGAACTGAAAGTATTTCAGTACTGAACTCCCTCTGGGAGATCTTGGCCAGGCTACTGCTACGTGTAGTGCTGATTACCTGTGATGGTACAGGAGAGATGAGATGCCCGCGATGTTGTGGGGCCAAGACAGGACAAACCTCTGGGGATTCTTCTGGTTCTTTACTTCTTGGTAAAGGGGTAGTCTGGAACTCTCTCTCACTGTGACTGAAGGTCTCACCCCTAAGGGGCTGAACTCCAATCTATAATTTAGCTACTTCTTTCCTGAGGCTCAAGGAGGGAGGACCCAGTATCTGCACCACATTGGCTATTCACAGATCTCTGTGTCACCATCACTCAGGAAGTCACCGTGAGGAGGGGGAAAACCCCATAGTTACTGTCTGTATCTTACTAGAAATTACGTGACAGGGAAGGTAGAGAGATACAGTAGCTGGATCAGCCATGGCTATATATACTTATTAATTAATATGTTAAACATGTTAGTTAAAAACATAAAGATATAGTAGGTCAGCAGCAGTTATATATTGAACTCTGTTTTGATTATAAGATGGGATATTAGTTGCTGGTTGTACCAGCCAGTTTGGTTTGTGAAATAACTGCACATGGTTATTTGTAACCATTATGCTAACAGAAATCAAATGACTAGCATCAAAGTTGTGGATTCATTTCAACAGCCTTTTCATAATATCTATGTTAAATCAAATCTACAGTATATCAACAAAATGATTCTAACGAAGCCCATTTCATGAAACAAAAAAAATATTTTGGTCTGTGAGATGACATTGGCAAAGTCAAATGTCTCTGGATTAGGATTTGAGTGTAAATTTTTAATGCAATAATTTCCTCCATTCTTCTAAGGTTTCATGAAGTGTCTTGAAGCGTTTGGAAATCTTTCTATGCCTTGTGAAGTATTCAGAGATTGTGACTGCTTTGCTAATCCCTAAGGAGAACCATGCTTTTCTGCTGCATGTGAATACCCATACTTCCGTGTATTTTCAGTTTAGTCTCAATGTCCCTCTCTCAGGATAGCTGTAAGGATTTCATTGCACTTGACATTGCATCACTTGTACATGTTTATATACCATTAGTTTTCAAATTATCAAAGCCCTTTATTTTGAACTAGTACAGACAGTGCTTGGACAATGAATGAATTCCCCCAAAGAGTTTGTATTGTAGTGTATTTTTAGGCAGACTATCTAAGTGGCCTTCTACTTTTTTGTGATGTAGAGTTATTCTTTATCCACCAAAACGACCAGAGGGATATAGAATGAGCTCTATTAGGTTGCTGCTCATATAAACATGGAAATCGCAATATGGCCCATCGAACCATAACACTATGATTACTTTAAATTCAGCATCTTGCTCAGTTTATTCAGTTTAATTGCTAGTGCGTCTTTACAGGCGTAGACCCCTGCTGAGTCTGGGTCTATTAGAAGGTACTGTATACAGTATGTGTCTAGTTTAAAGTACTTTGTGGACATTGAATGTTACTGTTGCTGAACTACTTCTGTCAGAATCCGTGGTCAGTGGGAGGTTTTATTTCCATTGACCATGACAGACACTTTCAAAGAAATGCTTCTCTGACCAATAGAGTGGCTGAATAAGAGAATCTTTGAAGATTGATATACTATCCAATCCTGACACTACGTACAATCAGATAGAGATGAGGAATATACTGTATAAGATTATAAAAGGACCAGTCACTTAATCACTCTCTTTCTCTCTAGCTCTCTGTGGATGCCTGAACTTGCAAACCTGCAATTTGTGTGAGGTTGCTGTGTTTCCTGCTTGTGATTCCGGGGAGCTTCCGACTCTGTGCTGCAGCTGGAAAAGTATGAAGCCAAGGCTTCAAGACCTCAATTCCAGCCAACTTGGGTTGTCCGTTTCTTGCTGCCATATATTTGGTGTTGTATCTGCCTTCTCACTCAGACACACTTTGCTGCCATCCCTAGCTATAAAGCTGCACCTTAAGCGTGAGCACCTCGCTCTGATAGGAAACATCTACCTGCATCTATCACACCTATGCTGTCTCAAGTCCACACTGCTACTGTACCTCTACACGTTGTGTAATACCCAGGATTGCCATGGTTCAAGGGGGAAGAATGTTCGGGGCCTGCCGTGGTAACAATAGAATTCTAAAACGTTTAATCTGTTTTAAAGAGGACCGTTAGTTACAGGTAGGTAGAGATAATTAAAAGAGACTGCTAGACCGATCAGGAGTGTGGAAACAAAGAATAAGGAGGTAGACATAATAATAACATTGGGAAAAATGTAAGTGCAGAAGATTTGAGTGGTAAAGTGAGTGAAAGTGTAGGAAGAAAGATGAGTTGAAAGAGTAAGAAAATAAATTGTGAAGGAGAGAAAGGAGAAGAAAATATACTGTATCTAAGAAAATATTAATAGTTAATTGCATTAACAGATATTGAGATACAGATGTTTTTGCCCGACTTTACCTACCGTCCCTGGAGCCCCAGCAAAAAACAAAAAATGCCACTGCTTCGAAGATGGTACAACCGTGTCAACCTTGGGGATGAGAGAGGAGTCCATACTTCAGTATCGGCAGAGGAAAATATGCATGATCAAGAAATAAGTATGTTGCATCACATGACAAACATTTGATGAGCTGGATATAAAAGGGATGCAGAGGCATGCCACGGTTGCATTTCCGTGGATTTCCTTCGGCAGCAGGGACAGTAGGTCTGGTTACATCTGTAGGTAACCAGAGAATTAGCTAGAGAGATAGGTAAGGAGATGCTCCATAGTGTAAATCTATTTAATTAATGTTAAAAATAATGGATATCAGGATCAAATACACTCACATACAAATCGTGATTAATTCGCTTAAGTTGAGAGTAACAAATGAGTTCCACCATGGAAAATTAAGGAAGCACTTGTAGCATGGAGCCGCTTCTTGATTCAATGTATAGCCCAGCTGTATTGGGATCTGAAAATGGTGATTCCACATGTAAAGAAGGGCAGCAAAAACAGTGTCTCAGAGGTAGATGAATCCAATGCTCGCTATGCTCTCTGCGTCTCGCATCAACCACATTTATGGGCCCATCTTCCACACACTGGAATGCTGTTCTAGCACTAATTTTAGCAACATTCCGGCATTTCTAAGGACTCCGGGCGGGAGAGAGGCCTCATCTGTGGAGCGGTTGTGGTGGCTGGAGCCTACCAAGGAAGTCCTAATATTGAAGTTAGGTCCAGCCGGAAGTCAGGTCCAACTTCAACAAACATCTCCTGGGTGGACTCCCGCCATCACAGCACCCGCTCCACATGTAAGACCCGAGGGGAGAAGGGGCCCATTAAAAAAAACAAAAAAAAAACTTGCTCTAGAGCTCACAGGTGCCGAATTCCGCTACTGCCTCAAGAATAAAATATATTGAACAGTAATGGCCCTCCTTATCCAGAGGTTGGACTGTCCCTGAGCTTGACCACGTTCAGGAAGAAGGCATGATATCAATGAACAGTGGAAAGACAACGTTTCAGGTCCCATATGAACCTTTCACTGAAGAAAGGTCCATATAGGACCCGAAACGTTGTCTTTCCACTGTTCTTGGCTGTCACATTAAATGGAGAATTGCATGATGAACTTGTGAGCAGAGCTATACTTTTTATCTCTGTCTTAGAGGAGACCTAAAGAAGACATTTTTTGTTAATTTTTGTGCCATAGGGCAAGGATTATTTTGCATGGTTTTTGTGTTTTTATTTTTATTGGCCATCGGACAGGGATTGAAGTTTGATGTATCTGGGACATCAGGGTTATCCCTCTTTAGGGCTATTTACTGGAATTTAAAAGTTAGTTAGCCATTTAGAATATTAGCATTTTATTCGTATCTACCCAATATAGGTGGAGGATCCCTTTGTCCACAGGATATATAGGGTACTCAGACAAACCGAGCGGGAGCTCAAAAAATGCTCAAACTCAATTTTTTTTGAGAAATTGAGCTATTCACGTCATGGCTGCAACACACACAGTCTCACCTCGCCACCTCAAGGGTGGCGAGATTGGATCCATGATGTGACTGAAGAAATGTTTTATTTTTACTACATTGGATTGAAGCCAGGTGTCTCCGGAGCTGATGGGGATTAATTTAAGCTCTGGAAACCCCCTGCTTCCATCCTAATAAAAATACATTTACAGGCAGCTTCATTACCTTACCGGCTAACTGCTAAGGCAATGAAGGGGTTAAATACCTGTGCCGGTTTGTTAGGGGTAGAGGGGTGGCCGAAGGTTGGATTTGCCCAGGGTGGGTGTTTAGGCCTACAGGGAGGGTTGTGGGAGGAGTTAACCCCTTCACTACCTTAGCGGTTACGACTTACTACCACTAAGGTAATAAATCATCTGAGATCTGACTCCAAAAGATTGTTCATGGTCCCAAGACTCAACAAAGTATCCGGCCGCTCCTCCTCTTACCGTCCACTCCAAAACTGGAACAACTTACCAGAGACTCTCACATCCACCACCAGTTTAAGTTCTTTCAAATCTAAGGCTGTCTCACATTTTAATCTGGTCTGTAACTGTTTCATACGCCCATAATATATATATATATAGATATATATAATCAAAAAAATAATAGATGATACCGTTCTGTGGCTAACGAAATGCTTTTATTTGTGCGAGCTTTCGAGATACACTGATCTCTTCTTCCGGCGATGTTACAATGAATGAAGCAAGGATAACTTAAAAACAGTGTCTCTTGGAATGTTATCTGTGCTTCTCCTTCCCCCGGTGTGGATGTGTTTTATGGCTAGAGGTGTCAAAGGGTAACTGAAAGCAAGTGAAGAAAGAGTGTGTATGTGTATCAGTGTGAATAAAAATGAATGGAGAGCCCACAGTATAAACAGTGCTCTACACAAGGTGTGTGTGGAGTGAGAGGGATATAAATGGTGTGGGTGGGTGTGGAAATGTGAGAGTTCCACACCCACCCACACCATTTATATCCCTCTCACTCCACACACACCTTGTGTAGAGCACTGTTTATACTGTGGGCTCTCCATTCATTTTTATTCACACTGATACACATACACACTCTTTCTTCACTTGCTTTCAGTTACTCTTTGACACCTCTAGCCATAAAACACATCCACACCGGGGGAAGGAGAAGCACAGATAACATTCCAAGAGACACTGTTTTTAAGTTATCCTTGCTTCATTCATTGTAACATCGCCGGAAGAAGAGATCAGTGTATCTCGAAAGCTCGCACAAATAAAAGCATTTCGTTAGCCACAGAACGGTATCATCTATTTATTTTTTGATTATTGAAGCTCGGCTAACACGGTACTGATACCTCTATATATATATATATTCTATAACTGTGCATGCAATGTCTTGTATATAATGTATACCCTGTTCATTTATGTAACTGTATTTGTAACCATGTATTATTTGTCTTAACTCTGTGTCCAGGACATACTTGAAAACGAGAGGTAACTCTCAATGTATTACTTCCTGGTAAAACATTTGATAAAAAAATAAAGGGGTTAACCCCTCCCGCTACCCACCCAGTAGGCTTAAACACCCACCACGGGCCAAATAGCACCTTCACCCAGCCCCTCTACCCCCAACAAAAATGATGTCATGGAAACTACAGTCTATGATGTATACAGTATATGACTGTTAAAATAATGTTTAGTTGGTATTATAAACCTTATGTGGAATATTCTTTGTATTTTAAGCAGAATGCAGAGACTCGTCCAATTTAATAGGAGGGCCAGAGGGCCAGTGTAGTGGAGCTTTTGGAGATGTAGGTGTGTAGCGCACAGCATCCAAACGTGAGCAGGTCTGGCGAAAACTTTCTTTATTGGCAAGGCATAAAATAGAGGGACGCAGCCCTTCAACGCGTTTCGTGCAAAGCACTTTGTCAAGAAGTGCCTTTACACGATATACAGCCACTTAAATACAACAGACTGGTCAAATCTCGCGATATGTAATGACGTCATCAAACCGCCACTATCCAATGAGGAAGACATTCCCCGCGCATGCGCGCCACGATCGAGCCCCGTAATAACAACAACCACCGCATACCACCCCTCTCACTGTCACTGCGACGTGCACCAGCTGGTAGACACAACGCTGATCAGGAGACCAGCCCTGGATGCGGCAATTGAGTACACCAGACCCTCCGCCACGCGCATGCGCATATGGATATTCTAATGTGCCTTATCAATTGACGGATCGGCGCACCTGAGCTGTCAAAGAGTAGAAGAAGCAGACTCATATGCATCGCTCCCCCAAGAAAGGCAATAACAAGTTGATGCAAATTTACCTAAAAAAAGCGGTCTATGTCCACACAGATTTGCGATTGGTTTGGCCCTCAATGTTACTTACATCAAAACAGTTCAAAAACATACAATTTATTATCTAAAAACTTAACTAAACTAAACTAAACCAGATACATCCTTAAAATACAAGTATACTGCTATACTCATGTAAAAACAATTGTGCTCCCTCCTGATGACTTGTGATCATTATGTCTAAATAAAGCAATACTTGAATATTAATTTATTTCTACTGTGGAGAACCAAATAGAAAAAACAAAAACGCATACATTTTGGCAATTGAGCACTAAAGGCATTAGTATGAGCCATTATGCTACAAGGAAACAACAATAGGAGACAACCAGATGTTGTATATTGTGCCCGGTTATGAACGATTATTTCATTATTTTGGATTTGTCATTCATACAGTTCTTATCCCAAACCAGCCATATAGTGAGTCATTAGAATATTGAGTAATTATCTGTATACAATTTATGGAAATGAATTTTTCATATCATACCCACACAGTATGTTGAGAGATCAGGTCAGTTCCCAAGGAGTGCTGTCATTATGTGATACACATTTATTCATTTGGAAGCGTAATAACAATTTTTTTAAAAACATGGATAAGGACAACTTCTGTCATGAAGTTCGCATTTTTATTTTAAGAAGTGATTTATAGTCCATTCCACGTTAATTCCTTCTGGGAACCTTGTTCTGAGCGTAAAGATCCAAAAGGACTCTCTACAATTCAGAGTGTTAAGAATATCACCCCCTCTCTCTTGTCTTTTGATTTTCTCTAAACCTATGAACGAAAAGTTCTTTATGCTGCCCTTACTGCATTGCGTAAAATGCTTGGATACTGGATGCCCCAGATCCCCTTTGCGGATTAATCTACAATGCTCTTGCATTCTTATTTTTAGAGACCTCGTAGTTCTCCCAACATATCTCTTCCCACAGCCACAACTAATTAGGTAAACTACAAAGTTTGTATTACAATTGATATAGCTACCGATGTTATATTTTTTATGTGGACTGTGGGAAAAGAAATGCTGCGAGGGCCTCATGAACTGACACATGTTGCAGCTATTGCATCTATAAGAGCCTTTGGTCAAGAACCGGTCAGGCTCACCCACTTTGGTGGATATCACACTAGGTGAAATAAATGCGGCCAATGTCTTAGCTCTCCTGTATACACACTTCGGGCCTGACTTCGTATACTCACTCAGAATGGGATCCATTCGTAGCAGTTCCCAATGTTTGTTTATGATCTCTCGAACCTGACCACTTGATCTATTGTATTGAGATATAAATAGGGGGCACACCTTGTCATTTTGGTGAGTAGCATTCTTCCCCTTTTGCTCATTCCTCACTCTGGACCCCGGGGGTAGAGTAGTTTCTCTATCTATCTTCATTACCTCTTGTACAGTGGATTGGAGGGTCTCCCGGTCATACCCTCTTTCTATAAATTTGTTGGTCAGCACCTCAGACTGGGCCTTGAAATCACTCATTGTAGAGCAATTCCTCCGTAGTCTGAGGTACTGACCTTTCGGTATTCCTTTTACCACTGATCTGGGGTGACAGCTGTCCGCTCTAAGAAATGAATTCCTTGAATTTGTTTTTGTGTATACATCTGATTGTATTTTCTGGTCCATATCAATATAGAATAGAATGTCAAGGTAGCTGATGTGTTGTGAGTGATAATTTATCGTGAAATGAATATCCAAAGTGTTGTCATTAATATAGTTAAAAAATTCTAGTAGTGTTTCAGTGCTCCCGTGCCAAATAAAAATTAAGTCGTCTATAAAACGTTTGTAGAAAATAATATTGTGTCTGAACATATTAGTGCTATAATAAATGAAAGTATTCTCCCACCACCCCATAAACAGATTGGCATAGGAGGGGGCAAAACTTGTCCCCATTGCCGTCCCCCGAAGTTGTAAATAAAACTTGTGCTCAAAAAGAAAATAATTGTGTGTGAGAAGAAAAAGAATAGATTCCATAATAAATGTTGTCATTGGTAATGAGCTACCAGGACATTCTATAAAGTGTCGGACAGCCGTCAAGCCCAGATCGTGTTGTATTATCGAGTAGAGGGAGACCACATCCATAGTCACCCATAAGTATTCCTTATTCCAAGAAATCTCTTGTATTTTGGTAAGCAAGTCCCCTGAGTCCAGAATGTGGGACGGCAAAGTCCTAACAAAAGGCTGCAGATAGGAATTGACATATCGAGACAAACCATCTCCCAAAGATCCAATACTAGAGACAATCGGCCGACCAGGAGGGTCGACCAAAGTCTTGTGGATCACCCCAGATCAGTGGTAAAAGGAATACCGAAAGGTCAGTACCTCAGACTACGGAGGAATTGCTCTACAATGAGTGATTTCAAGACCCAGTCTGAGGTGCTGACCAACAAATTTATAGAAAGAGGGTATGACCGGGAGACCCTCCAATCCACTGTACAAGAGGTAATGAAGATAGATAGAGAAACTACTCTACCCCCGGGGTCCAGAGTGAGGAATGAGCAAAAGGGGAAGAATGCTACTCACCAAAATGACAAGGTGTGCCCCCTATTTATATCTCAATACAATAGATCAAGTGGTCAGGTTCGAGAGATCATAAACAAACATTGGGAACTGCTACGAATGGATCCCATTCTGAGTGAGTATACGAAGTCAGGCCCGAAGTGTGTATACAGGAGAGCTAAGACATTGGCCGCATTTATTTCACCTAGTGTGATATCCACCAAAGTGGGTGAGCCTGACCGGTTCTTGACCAAAGGCTCTTATAGATGCAATAGCTGCAACATGTGTCAGTTCATGAGGCCCTCGCAGCATTTCTTTTCCCACAGTCCACATAAAAAATATAACATCGGTAGCTATATCAATTGTAATACAAACTTTGTAGTTTACCTAATTAGTTGTGGCTGTGGGAAGAGATATGTTGGGAGAACTACGAGGTCTCTAAAAATAAGAATGCAAGAGCATTGTAGATTAATCCGCAAAGGGGATCTGGGGCATCCAGTATCCAAGCATTTTACGCAATGCAGTAAGGGCAGCATAAAGAACTTTTCGTTCATAGGTTTAGAGAAAATCAAAAGACAAGAGAGAGGGGGTGATATTCTTAACACTCTGAATTGTAGAGAGTCCTTTTGGATCTTTACGCTCAGAACAAGGTTCCCAGAAGGAATTAACGTGGAATGGACTATAAATCACTTCTTAAAATAAAAATGCGAACTTCATGACAGAAGTTGTCCTTATCCATGTTTTTAAAAAAATTGTTATTACGCTTCCAAATGAATAAATGTGTATCACATAATGACAGCACTCCTTGGGAACTGACCTGATCTCTCAACATACTGTGTGGGTATGATATGAAAAATTCATTTCCATAAATTGTATACAGATAATTACTCAATATTCTAATGACTCACTATATGGCTGGTTTGGGATAAGAACTGTATGAATGACAAATCCAAAATAATGAAATAATCGTTCATAACCGGGCACAATATACAACATCTGGTTGTCTCCTATTGTTGTTTCCTTGTAGCATAATGGCTCATACTAATGCCTTTAGTGCTCAATTGCCAAAATGTATGCGTTTTTGTTTTTTCTATTTGGTTCTCCACAGTAGAAATAAATTAATATTCAAGTATTGCTTTATTTAGACATAATGATCACAAGTCATCAGGAGGGAGCACAATTGTTTTTACATGAGTATAGCAGTATACTTGTATTTTAAGGATGTATCTGGTTTAGTTTAGTTTAGTTAAGTTTTTAGATAATAAATTGTATGTTTTTGAACTGTTTTGATGTATAGTAACATTGAGGGCCAAACCAATCGCAAATCTGTGTGGACATAGACCGCTTTTTTTAGGTAAATTTGCATCAACTTGTTATTGCCTTTCTTGGGGGAGCGATGCATATGAGTCTGCTTCTTCTACTCTTTGACAGCTCAGGTGCGCCGATCCGTCAATTGATAAGGCACATTAGAATATCCATATGCGCATGCGCGTGGCGGAGGGTCTGGTGTACTCAATTGCCGCATCCAGGGCTGGTCTCCTGATCAGCGTTGTGTCTACCAGCTGGTGCACGTCGCAGTGACAGTGAGAGGGGTGGTATGCGGTGGTTGTTGTTATTACGGGGCTCGATCGCGGCGCGCATGCGCGGGGAATGTCTTCCTCATTGGATAGTGGCGGTTTGATGACGTCATTACATATCGCGAGATTTGACCAGTCTGTTGTATTTAAGTGGCTGTATATCGTGTAAAGGCACTTCTTGACAAAGTGCTTTGCACGAAACGCGTTGAAGGGCTGCGTCCCTCTATTTTATGCCTTGCCAATAAAGAAAGTTTTCGCCAGACCTGCTCACGTTTGGATGCTTTGCGCTACACACCTACATCTCTGGAATTCATTATATATAGCGGCACGCATTGGAATGGAGACTCTGGAGGTGAACAAGACAGTGAGTACTTACAAGGGGCTATCCCAATGAGGTGAAGGAGGGTGTCCTAGGACAACTTCCCCAACCTTCAGGGCTTTCTGGTGCCCCCCCCCATTACTATGGACTGAGTATATAACTAAATGATACCTTAATACCCAGTGTTCTCCCTCCCTTCAGAAGCACACACACAGCACTTTGAGCACCATTGCTCTATCCTAACCTAGTGGAGCTTTTGGGAAGATACATTTGCTGGAGGGTAAATGTAGTAGCTTGTTTTGAAATAGAGCATCCCTGGAATAGTTAAATTTGCCGAATTACTGGAGCTAGCCAAAGGGTTAGTTTTGAATTAGAATAGCCATGCTGGAGTAACCTAAGATCTACTGAGGTTTGCATTTTAACAGAGGTCAGTGTTGCTAAAAGTTTTTTGTTTTTTTTAGGATTTTCAGGGGTGGTTGCACTGTAAGTCTAATAGAGTATGTAGAAAAAACAGTGGAAGTGGCGGTCACTGCTCACCGAACTCCGGAATCAAGCAAGCGCAGTATAAATAAAAAATTATTTATTCATCCAAGTGAAGAAAGACATACACAGTGTGTATAACTCTGACGCGTTTCGTCTCGGTAAGGAGACTTTGAAACACGTCAGAGTTATACACACTGTATGTCTTTCTTCAGTTGGATGAATAAATAATTTTTTATTTATACTGCGCTTGGTTGATTCCTGAGTTCGGTGAGCAGTGACCGCTACTTCACTGTTTTTTCTGCATTACCTACCGGCTGGAGCACGCAGTATCAGCATTCTACGGGGATCCTTTGGCATTAATCAGTAACAACAGGCGGACATGGACAGGTTATCGTGAGTATCGGCCAGCTGATCGCAAGGTGTGGGACACAGGATGCGGTGAGGGAAGCTATTGAAGACTCCGTGAGTTTCTTGTGGGACGTGCTGCAGCGACGCTTTCAGGATACTTTGGACTGTTATAAGCTTATTAGCCCCCAACCCTGGGTGAGTCCATTATAAACACACCAAGGACATTTACAAGCCTATTTAGTTCATTTACCCCCACACGCTGACACAACCGAGTGAATCAAGTGGATGTTTGCTGTATGATATATTTACTACATCATTGCTATTGATAGAGCACCAGTCTTTGAGGTTTATTCCTCATTTTTTTTTCACTTAATAGAGTATGTAGCCTATGGAGAATGTGTGGGCCTGGAGACTGTAAGAACATAATGCAGACTCAATTCTCCATGCTTAACCCTTGATTCTCCAGTGTCCTCCTAAGATTTGCGCCCTTTGCTACAATATTGTACTTCTATAATGGCAGCAAGCCCAGATAAAAGTTAATTAATGCTATGAACTTGCATATTCATTGACTTTCATATACTAAATCATATTTAATCTTTTGTTCTCAGGAGAAGGAGCGGCTCAGTGAGTAAAGACTCTGACTCTGGTACTGAGTTTGAAGCAGGGGAACATGGTTCAATTCCCGGTGTTGGCTCCTTGTGACCTTGGGCAAGTCACTTTATCTCCCTGTGCCTCAGGCACCAAAAAAACCCATAGATTGTAAGCTCTACGGGGCAGGGACTGTGTTTGCAAAATGTCTCTGTAAAGTGCTACGTAAAACTAGCAGCGCTATACAAGAACAAACTATTGTTATTATGCCGATTCAATTGTGGCAGATTTTTAGAACATCAGCAAACACAAGTATTCATTAATTAGAGTGAAACGTTTCACGAACGGAACCTGGCAAATATCGGACAGTTGCAGCTTTGAAAAAGTAGATATGAAAGTTCACCAATGGTTGGCACTGACAGAAGCTGAGGGATTTTGATGCAGCCACTATTTACGGTATCAGTTTTGCAACTGAGATCTTGATTATGCTTACACCTATACTATGTTAATTATACTCCTACTCATAATGGGAGATTATCTCAAATAGAAAGTTAACGATATGCAAAAATACACTCCGAACTACATCTCAATAGCACAGGCTTAAAATTATGTTATTGGAGCATAATCAGTGATGTTATGCCAGTCTTGGCGTTACTCCCAACCAGACCCCGAAACAGGGCTTTTGCTGAAGTGGATAAGAGGGAAGTTATGCTGTGAAATTATGCTGTATTTAAATTATGCCTAACAGTGGCGTTTTAAAGCCACCCAGACACTGCAAAGTCAAATTCCAGTGTCTGGATAGGCGGAATGCCTAGGTTAACTATAACTTAACACTATGTTATTTAAGTCCCCACGTTACTTTTAACAGACTTTAGTGCAAATGTGATGTTGTGTTAACGAACGTTTATGAAGAAAACAATACAGACCGGCGCCTTAAAGTCCAAATGGGAGATATAAAGTTCAATTGATGATTGGAATGATCAATGAATGTAGATCTGGTCCAGTGGACAGCAGGTTCCTCGGTATCAGAGGTGTTAGGACATGCAGGGGAGACAAGAAGATATGATCATAGTGCAACACTGTATGATAATAACAAAAATCACATGGACTTAAACAAACAGACACACACAACACTGAACAACACTAAACAATAGGCTGACTAATAATGAAGATAGTTTAATGAACACAATAAAAATGCAGATAACTGGTGACGAGCAGGTCAGGGATCCAGTGTGTAAAAACTGGAATCCTACTTACAGCAGGTCCCTAGGATATGCGCAGTGATTGACTGAGTGTCCGACAGACGATGTTAGTGGACGCGTGCCACGTGGGAGTGCCTGCAGGGGCTGCCTTGGCTAGCTGCCAAAGATGGCGCCGCTTCCTTCTGCTCCACGTGGCGTCCTTCGTTGGCGCCCGGAAGTGCGTCACAGCGGGTGGGACGGGACACCAGGTATCACTTGCCGATACCAACTCCTGAACACTGCGGCTCCAGGGACTGTTTGAATGATCTGCTCCTCTACCAGTGCTGCTATTGAATGATATCTCAATGGCCCAACGCGTTTCGTGCGCATGCGCACTTCTTCAGGGGCTAAATGAGCACAGTCCATGGTGACTTTAAATACAGACAGAGCGCTCCTCATTGGTTAAAAGAAGCGTCCCTCACAGTTCATTCATGCAAACTGTGATTGGATATGTTGCCTGTCAATCATGTCCTGTGTATAAGTCAGCCTAAACATACAACTAGACAGCATGTAACTAAAAATAACAAACATATACACCATAAAAACACATAAAATTAAACAGTTGTTACTGATCATGCCTATTTACAGCTTATTAATCAGAATCTAACCAATATTATATACACTTAGTAACATTTATAATGCATATTTTCATAATGATGTGAACTCATTTGCACGCTATTGGCTTTTAAGATTGCAGCAGCTAATATTGCTGAAGAACCCATTATTATAAGAGTATGTTAAAAATAGAAATATGTTATATAGAGATTTAAAAATATATGTATATATTAAAACCCTATAATTTATTAAATATAACTTAAAAAGATCAATTCAAACATCTTATATAAAAATGTTTATATTAAAAATGATTTTAAAATAATCATTTTAAAATCACTTTAAAAAGACGCCTAGATCGAAATCAATGTTGAGACCGTTAGGTGATAGTGTCTTTAATTCGTAGATCCAGTAGGCTTCACGCCTACTGATCTGCTTCACGAACATTTAAGAATAATTTATGATATTGGCATAAAAATTAGGTGTTAAGTTATGATCTCTAGGGGGAAAAAACATGGTCTAACCTTATGTTATTGTCTATTAAAGCTACACCATTAGTCTTAATGTGACGTTCATTTAGGTTAACTCCATGTTAAGTGACTTAACAGAGCTTTGTAGATATGTCCTTAGTACTCGGACCTTGTACCATAAATGCATTGTCTGTTGGATGGAAGAAAGATGCAGCCCATATCCAAGTGGCCCATTATAAGTGGCATGAATACTGAACAACTGAAGTTTAAAAGGAAGGAACTCTTACCCTAATGGATCTTATCCTTCTTCTCTCCTCAGGTAAAAACCATCTCTAAATCATCATTGAAGCCTTTGCTGTGTGTATTATATAGTATATGCAAGTGATCCAATGCTAGGTAAAAACCATCTCTAAATCATCATTGAAGCCTTTGCTGTGTGTATTATATAGTATATGCAAGTGATCCAATGCTAGGTAAAAAACATCTCTAAATCATCATTGAAGCCTTTGCTGTGTGTATTATATAGTATATGCAAGTGATCCAATGCTAGGTAAAAACCATCTCTAAATCATCATTGAAGCCTTTGCTGTGTGTATTATATAGTATATGCAAGTGATCCAATGCTAGGTAAAAACCATCTCTAAATCATCATTGAAGCCTTTGCTGTGTGTATTATATAGTATATGCAAGTGATCCAATGCTAAGTAAAATCCATCTCTGAATGCTGTTTTCTGTCTACCCCTAATCAAATTAAGTGTTGCCACCTAGGCTGGGAACACCCTGTGTAGAAAACCCTTTGTTTGAATGTGCCTCAGATGTGCTAATTAAGCAGACAGAACCACACTGTCAGGTGACTTTTTAGGCCTATATAAACCCAGTCAGAACAGCTAGTCTGCCTGCAGCCCATATCCAAGTGGCCCATTATAA
The DNA here is from genome assembly GCF_040206685.1 of Ascaphus truei. Classification (NCBI taxonomy): domain Eukaryota; kingdom Metazoa; phylum Chordata; class Amphibia; order Anura; family Ascaphidae; genus Ascaphus; species Ascaphus truei. The sequence goes on along the minus strand of NC_134483.1, from coordinate 42,317,411 downwards.
GTGGCATGACTACTGAACAACTGAAGTTTAAAAGGAAGTGGCACATTATAAGTGGCATGACTACTGAACAACTGAAGTTTAAAAGGAAGTTCAAAAGAAGTGAAGAAGAAGTGGACACCCCATCTGGCCCTGATTCCTGCATTTGAACTACGCTGGAAAGGAGGATATCATCATTACCAGACTGCATCATTACTGCTGTGATGCTGCCTTTACCATTTATATTTGCTGTGACTTCACTTCTTCTCAAATTATGCACTTCTTTTTACCAGCCTCAGTATGTCTCTAACTTTTTCATATATCTCCATCTCTCCTTCCTTCACCACTTCTCTGTTCACATGAACTCCTTTCTTACTTGCGTCCTCTGACACCATACAGCTATATCCCCTGCACTAAAAAACACCCCTACAAATCATCCTCACACATCCTCTTTCTATCCATGCTTCTCCTCCTTGCTTCTGGGGATATCTCTCCCAATCCTGGTCCCTGTCTTATTCCTACATGCGCTCGTCCTCGCCTGCCAACTGCAACCTCTACTCCTTCTGGTGTCAACCCCTCCAACCTCATACCCATCCCCTGCCACCCTCCCTCCCTCCTCTCTCCCTTTCTCCTGTGCCCTTTGGAATGCTCGCTCCCTCTCTAACAAGTTCCTCTCTGTGCATGACTTCTTTCTCTCTCACTCCCTGCTTCTCTTTGCTATAACTGAGACCTGGCTCACTTAGTCTGACTCTGCTCTGGAAGCTGCCCTCTCCTACGGTGGCCTTTCCTTCTCCCACACTCCGCGCACTGATGGCAGGGGTGAGGCGTGGGGCTCCTGCTCTCCTCTCTCTGTCGTTACCGAACCCTTCCTATTCCTCCCTCTCTTGCTTTTCCCTCCTTTGAGGCTCACACTGTCCAGATTTTCTCTCCTCTCCCTGTTCATGTGGTGGTCATCTATCGCCCACCTACCTCTACTCATCCCCCTTCTGCCTTTCTCTCTCACTTTGAATCCTGGCTCTCTTTCTTCCTCTCCTCAGACTCCCCTGTTCTTCTCCTTGGGGACTTCAATTGCCACATTGATGACCCCTCTTTCCCTTGGGCTTCCCGCTTTCTTTCTGTAACCTCTTCTTTTGGCCTTCAACAGTGGACTGCAGCCAGCACCCACAAGGATGGCCACTACTTAGACCTGGTTTTCACTAAGAACTTCTCTCTCTCCGATTTCTCCATTTCCCCTTTTCCTCTCTCTGACCATAATCTCATCTCATTCTCTCTATCTCGCTTCTCCCCTTCTCCACCTCCATCTACACCCCGGTTCTGCAGAAACCTGCGCTCTATTCACTTACCTGACTTTGAGTCCACTTTACGCTCCTCCCTCTCCTCTCTCAGCTCCGCTACAGACCCCGACAACCTGGTCAGGAACTACAACTCTGTCTTGTCCTCCTCTCTTGATCTACATGCCCCACTTTCTCTCTGCCACACTCGCCCTTCTAACCCTAGACCCTGGCTAAATTCCCACACACGCATGCTGCGTTCCTCCACTCGTTCCTCTCAACGCCTCTGGAGGAAGTCTCACACTCTCACAGACTTCCTTCACTACAAATTTATGCTATCCTGTTTCAACTCTGCCCTCTCGCAAGCTAAACAAGCCTACTTTTCTGCACTAATCAACATGCACAAGTCTAACCCACGCCGACTGTTCTCTGTCTTTGATACTCTACTCAAACCACCCTCAGCTGCCTCTCCTTCCTCCATCTCCGCTCAGGACTTTGCTGACAATTTTAAGGAAAAGGTGGAATCCATACGTCAGAACATCCCCTCTGTTTCTTCTTCCCATCCTACACCTCTTCCTAACTCTCCTCCTGCCTTCCTTGACTCTTTTTCCACTGTCTCAGAGGAAGATGTGTTGCTGTTGATTGCCACTTCTCCCTCTACCACTTGCCCTCTTGACCCCATTCCCTCCCATCTCCTAAAACCTCTTGCTCCTACTATAATCCCTACGCTCACACACATTTTTAACTCCTCCCTCTGCTCTGGAACCTTTCCATCCTCCTTCAAACATGCAACAGTCATACCATTACTCAAAAACAGCAAGCTTGACCCTACCTGTCTTTCTAACTATCGACCTGTCTCCCTCCTGCCTTTTGCCTCTAAACTCCTTGAACGTCTTGTATTCTCTCGCTTGCTCCATTTTCTCAACACCTATTCTCTCCTAGACCCTCTACAATCTGGCTTCCGCACTGCTCACTCCACGGAAACAGCCCTCACTAAAATAACTGATGACCTCCATGCTGCCAAAGACAGAGGTCATTACACTCTGCTCATATTACTCGACCTCTCTGCAGCATTTGACACCGTGGACCACCCTCTTCTCCTTCACATTCTCCATACTCTTGGTATTCGGAACAAAGCTCTATCCTGGATCTCATCCTACCTCTCCCATCGTACTTTCAGTGTCTCTTCTGCTAACACCTCCTCCTCCTCTATTGATCTCTCTGTGGGGGTACCCCAGGGCTCTGTCCTGGGACCTCTTCTCTTTTCTCTGTACACACTCTCTCTAGGTGACCTAATAACATCTTTTGGGTTTAAATATCACCTCTATGCTGACGACACACAAATATACTTTTCAACACCTGACCTTACACCTGCTATACAGACCAAAGTTTCTGAATGTCTCTCTGCTATATCATCCTGGATGGCCCTCCGTCACCATAAACTCAACATGGCTAAAACAGAGCTCCTCATATTTCCTCCCAAACCTGGCCCTACTACCTCCTTCCACATTACTGTTGGAACTATGATCATTCACCCAGTAGCCCAAGCACGCTGCCTAGGGGTCACACTCGACTCCTCTCTCACATTGGCCCCTCACATTCAAAACATTTCTAAAACCTGTCGCTTTTTCCTCCGCAATATCACAAAGATACGCCCTTTCCTCTGTTGCTCGACTGCTAAAATTCTGACTCAGGCCCTCATTCTCTCCCGTCTTGATTACTGTAACCTCCTGCTGTCCGGCCTTCCTGCCTCTCACCTGTCTCCCCTACAATCTATCCTAAATGCTGCTGCCAGAATCACTCTACTCTTTCCTTGATCTGTCTCCGCATCTCCCCTCCCGAGATCCCTCTCCTGGCTTCCAATCAAATCCCGCATCTCACACTCCATTCTTCTCCTCACTTTTAAAGCTTTACACTCTTCTGCCCCTCCTTACATCTCGGCCCTAATTTCTCGCTATGCACCACCCCGACTCTTGCGTTCTGCTCAAGGATATCTTCTTTCTACCCCCTTTTTATCTAAAGCCCTCTCCCGCCTTAAACCTTTTTCACTGACTGCCCCACACCTCTGGAATGCCCTTCCCCTCAGTACCCGACTAGCACCCTCTCTATCCACCTTTAAGACCCACCTTAAGACACACTTGCTTAAAGAAGCATACGAATAGCACTGTGAACATTCTGAACACATGATACATAAAGCTTGGCCCCCTGCAGACGCACTTACCAGAACTCCCTCCTACTGTCTCTGTACGTTCTCCCTACCTACCAATTAGATTGTAAGCTCCTCGGGGCAGGGACTCCTCTTCCTTAATGTTATGTTTGTCTAAAGCACTTATTCCCATGATCTGTTATTTATATTATCTGTTATTTATTCGATTACCACATGTATTACTACTGTGAAGCGCTATGTACATTAATGGCGCTATATAAATAAAGACATACAATACAATACAATGAAAAAAAAAACTGGTTCTGGTGTTGTTCCTGAAACTAACTTTTGTGGAAACTATTTAAAATGTGATAGTGAAGCTCCTCCAGTATAAAGCCTTCCTTTGTTGACATTTTTTTTGTCTTCTCCTAATATTCAGGTATACAGCAGGCGGTTCTAGAGTTCATCCAAATAGAAAAGGACCAGAGTCCAGGGATAATGAAAGCAGCTAAACCAGATTGTTTTTCACTCCAATGAGTCTGCTGTAACTGAATATACTGTGTGCACAACTCCATGGAAGGATTAGCGCCTTCAAAGTTGGAGCATTGCACGATATCCATGTATAGAAATTGTTAAATAATATTTCTTGTGAAGCTTTGATTTTACTGGCTCTCAGTTCACTGCAGACATCAGTCATGTTTAGGAGTCTATAATGAACACAGTAAACACAGTGCAGTACAGTGTCAAAAGCCTTATTAAATGATCTACAGATCTGGTCAACAGGCTTAAACCTATCAAGTTAATTTTAATTGGTACATGAAATCTTTCCATGAAATCATTGGCAGTTCTGTAAACGCTAGCAAACTCTCTCTTCACACCTTGCTCTGCTTCCTTACTTGTCTGTCTAATTCTTCTCTGTTGGGAAACTGCTATTAATCTATTGCTGTTTCATATAATGTTTACTGCATCTCTGTATTTGAAGGACACGTATCCCCCCTTGTCATGAAAGTCCATGGGGACTCAAAGTTAACCCTTATCCAATAAATGATATTATTATATATATAATTATTGCATTGAGAGCACCTGTGCCAGTTATCATTTGTTCCAGGATCCTTTGCAGATTACCTTTGTATATTTGACTGACTTTAAACTGACTGTATGCACACAAAGAAAACGTAACCTAGTAAGGGCACTCTCTCATCACCTGGTTGTTTTATGAATTAATTAAAATGAACAACTTTAATAATATCCAATTAAAATAAAGGTGATTAAAACGATGATTAAACACAAACGTTGATCCTGTAATGCAGACACTGAGTATGGTGTCCAGGATACAAAATGCGTGAAAGAATATTTTAAACCCAATCACTTGCTTCACAAAGGATACAATTATCCATAAGCTAGCAAAGTGGAAACGAATATCCACTGTCCTTAAATTTAAAAACAAGAAAAATATGGTTAGTAATTAATACCGAACTGGTGCCTACGAGTATTGGCAGTTCCCAGTACAGGGCTTGTGTGAAGTAAGTCAGAGACCCTTGTCAGGTTTTCCTGATTGTGACCCAATAATGTACACCTCCTAATCGACTCACACCACTAGGTATGACGTGATACAAAAAATGGCTTGTATGAAAGCAGTGTGGATAAAATAGTTGTCCACTTGATAGGTGTACTCAGGTATGTGTACTGAAGCCGCTTGCTGCAGACGGCAGATATATTCGCAGTCCGTGCTATATACTAAATGTACTGACGTCCTGGATATATGTAACATAGAATAGTATCTAGTGGCATAACAATGTATGCACTGATGCCCCCAAGTAAATGGCTGTTAGCACAGGGGACGAAGTACATACATATTAGCAGGCAGGCTGGTACACAGAAATTGATAACATGCCGTGGGGTAAATAACCTGTAGTGACCCCAAATGAATGGTTGATATCCCTGACCAAGTCCTACTGATGTCGGGTAGGTCAGCAGGTAAACAACCTCATGTTGCCCTGAGGTAACCTGCCGATGCGTTCTCGTGACTGATAGGAATGATACTGCCCAGTTAGAACTGTCAGAATACACGCAGTAAGAAGAAGAGTATAGATGTGTAGCACTGCCGCAATCTCCAGCTCCCAGTGAAACCGGAAAAAATGATGAGGTAAGCATTCAATTGAACAACAGGTCATGGACAGGTCAACAGGTTATGGACTTTCTCATGTTATCCAGTATTATCTACATATGTCATGGAGGAATTCTGACCGATTTTGACGCATCACAAACACATTTTTGTAGAATACACGCAGTCAATGAATCGTGCTGCGGATCCAAGAACTGCGTAAGTGATAATATCTGTACAAGTCGGCAATGATAAATTACTAACCCTAAATGCCGTAATTCTAATACTAATGTACAGGAGCATATAATAGCACGCAAGCATGTGCAGACAAAAACGTTGTGGGCTAGTACCCAGCTGGAAGCGTGGGACTCCTGCGCGTGCACCCGTGGTCGACGCATGCGTTTCGCGTTAACAAGCTCTCTCAAGACTCATGTGCTGCTATTAATCTATTGCTGTTTCATATAATGTTTACTGCATCTCTGTATTTGAAGGACACGTATCCCCTGGTCATGAAAGTCCATGGGGACTCAAAGTTAACCCTTATCAAATAAATTATATTATTATTACATATATAATTATTGTATCGAGAGCACCTGTGCCAGTTATCATTGGTTCCAGGATCTTTTGCAGAGTACCTTTTTATATTTGACTGACTGTAAACTGACTTTGTAACTAAGCATGGACATTGACAAATTCATAGGGGCTCCTCCATGCCGTGCTTTAGGCTTTTTTTTTACCTTCGGGAGGTGAAGGCTAAGAAGAATTATTTAGATGGCTGAAAAACAATTGGGGGTGGGGTGTTAACTTGTTTAATGCTGTAAGATATGTGTGCAGAGGTATGCAATGGAGATCGTTTTTAAGATGAAATTAAAATAAGGCTTTATTGCGCCTGTTTCTTTAAATACTGTAAACACAAAACATAAAAGAAAAACCTACTCCACTTTGGAGAAATCACTACTCATTTTATTCTAGCCCTATCTAATTGGGTGGGTAGCTACACTGCTTACCACTACACACACAAATATATATATATGTATATAATGTATATATTTTGGGATGCCCACACCACATTGCAGTCTCTTTAAGTCCCAATTTAAGGCAGGAAGCGTAACATTTCTCTATATGGGGTTTATTCACAAGGATAAAATCATACATCAACAGGCCCACCGTTCCTTTAAGTCAAAACAAAACATAAATATAACACTTATTCCCTTTAGGGAAAACTAACTACACGGTAGCTTTAGCCCTTACTAACTGGATGGCCAGCTAAGCTGGTTCCCACCCCAAAACATGCCCTGGCATATGCAACAACACTCACAGTCTCTGCACACAGCAATACAGGGTTTTGCTAATCTGTTAGTCCTGGATTTGGAGCAGACGTCCCGCATCAGCACGGTCTACCATCCTTCCTTCCTAGAGGAGCTCGGCCCCACTTAGCTCAGAGAATCTCTCCTCTGTAAGTCCAATGCCAATGACAGGACATCCCCGCTTCAGCACAGTCTCTTGTACTTCCTTCTTCCTGGGGCTAATAACCCAGGCAGTCCCAGCAGACTCCGCGACCACCATCCAGCGGGTCTAAAGAACTGTGCCAGCCTGCCTTCTTTAGCAGGGGAGCACTTTCAATCTCTGCTCCCCTTCTCTGAGGAACAGCAGTCAGTCTCTCTGTGTAAAGTCACTTCTTGTCGTTTAAAATTCTATCAGCAATCAGGAGTTCAGCCTGCTCAATTAAGTTGCAGCTGCTGCTGGTTTTTCTAGGGAGATTAAGTGTCTGTGTGCAGGAAATGTCCCATAACTGCCCTATTCTAGCACCTACAGGACAGTGACGGTAATATATATTTATATATATATATATATATCATACGATTAAAACATATGGTTGCAAATTGTAGCAGTGAACAAGCAGTGTGAGGTATAGGATCAGTGGCAGGAAAGGGTGGCGTTAATGGTAAATGTCGGATCTGGAAAAAAAAGCCAGATATGAATGACTAGTTTCCTGTACCCCTTAATCAGTGTCTGGATGCCCCCGCTTCACAATTTCTAAAGCAGCAATCCCGCCTGGGATCTTACCTGATCCGCAGTCCCTCAATGTCCAGGTACCCTCATTCCCGCAATGTTATATGTTGGTGGGGAGGCGTTCCCTACCTGTCTTCTGGGTTACGGGGGATTCCGATGTCTCCCGTGTGAAGCTTGAGTCAGATCTGGAAGAAAGCAGCATAGGTTATTTCGGTGTAGGTATAGGGCAGTTAAGATATATAGGGTAAATAAGATATCCAGATCCAGAGAGTGAGACAGAGATAGGGTGACCAGTCGTCCCGGTTTTGCCGGGACAGTCCCGTTTTTTTCTGGGCTGTCCCGGGTGACAGTCCGTCCTGGAAATGTCCCGGGTTTTGCCCCTGGTGAATGGTTCCCTGCGCGAGGCGGCGGCGGTGCGCGGGGGCAGCATGAGGATGCGGCGGCCGTGTGTATTTTTTTTTCAATAGCAGGATACCGGGGGGCGGGGCTTTAGAGTAGAAGCAGGGGATTTGTTGGAGGTCAGAACATGCCGGGGGCAGGGCTAAGTACCGGGGGAGGATGTGCTGAGCTAAGGTGTGTATGTGTGTGTGTGTGTTGCAAGGGTGGGGGGGTGTATGTAAAAAACGGGCTACTGCAGGGGTGGAGGTGTGTATGGGTGTACAAAATGGCCTACTGCAAGGGTGGGGGGGTGTGTGTGTGTAAAAAACGGGCTACTGCAGGGGTGGGGTGTGTGTGTGTGTGTGTGTGTAAAAAATGGGCTACTGCAGGGGTGGGGGGTGTGTGTGTGTAAAAAACGGGCTATTGCAGGGGTGGGGTGTGTGTAAAAAACAGGCTACTGCAGGGGTGGGGGGGGTGTGGGTGTTAAAAACAGGCTACTGCAGGGGTGGGGGGGGGGTGTGTGGGTGTAAAGAACAGGCTACTGCAGGGGTGGGGGGGGTGGGGTGTAAAAAACGGGCTACTGCAGGGGTGGGTGGGGGGTGTGGGTGTAAAAAACGGGCTACTGCAGGGGTGAGGGGGTGTGGGTATAAAAAAACGGGCTACTGCAGGGGTGGGGGAGTGTGGGTGCAAAAAACGGGCTACTGCAGGGGTGGGGGAGTGTGGGTGTAAAAAATGGGCTACTGCAGGGGGGGGGGTGTAAAAAATGGGCTGCTGCAGGGGTGGGGGTGTAAAACTGGCTGGGGTAGGGGGGCAAATTGGCTGCTGTGGGGTGGGGGGGCAAAAGGGCTGCTGTGGGGTGGGGCAAACGGAGTGGTGTGGTGGGGGGAGAAGGGAGAGAGGGGGGAGAGAGAAGAGGGGGGGAGAAGGGAGAAGGGGAGGGAGAGAGGGGAGCGAGAAGAGAGGGGTGAGAGAGAAGAGGGGGGCGAGGGGGAGAAAGAAGAGGGGGAGAAGGGAGAGAGAGGGGGGAGAAAGTATGAGGAGGGGAGGGGGGAGGTATGAGGAGGGGGAGATGCGGGGAGTGGGAGTGGAAGAGGATGAAGAGGGGGAGATGCGGGGAGTGGAAGAGAATGAGGAGGGGGAGATGCGTGGAGGGGGAGATGCGTGGAGGGGGAGATGCGGGGAATGGAAGAGGCTGGGGAGGGGGAGATGCGGGGAGTGGAAGAGGATGAGGAGGGGGAGATGCGGGTAGTGGAAGAGGATGAGGAGGGGGAGATGCTGGGAGTGGAAGAGGATGAGGAGGGGGAGATGCGGGGAGTGGAAGAGGATGGGGAGGGGGATATGCGGGGAGTGGAAGATGATGGGGAGGGGGAGATGCGGGGAGTGGAAGAGGATGAGGAGATGCGGGGAGTGGAAGAGATGAGGAGGGGAGAGATGTGAGGAGGGGGAGATGCGGGGAGTGGAAGAGGATGAGGAGGGGGAGATGCGGGGAGTGGAAGAGGATGAGGAGGGGGAGATGCGGGGAGTGGAAGAGATGAGGGGGAGATGCGGGGAGTGGAAGAGATGAGGAGGGGGAGATGCGGGGAGTGGAAGAGATGAGGAGGGGGAGATGCGGGGAGTGGAAGAGATGAGGAGGGGGAGATGCGGGGAGTGGAAGAGATGAGGAGGGGAGGGGAGAGATATGAGGAGGGGGAGATGCGGGGAGTGGAAGAGGATGAGGAGGGGGAGATGCGGGAAGTGGAAGAGGATGAGGTTGGTGAGATATGAGGAGGGGGAGGAGATAGGAGGGGAAGGTATGAGGAGATATGAGGAGGGGGAGGTATGAGGAGGAGGAGGAGATATGAGGAGGGGGAGATATGAGAGGGAGATATGAGGAGGGGGAGATGCGGGGAGTGGAAGAGGATGAGGAGGGGGAAATGCGGGAAGTGGAAGAGGATGAGGATGGTGAGATATGAGGAGGGGGAGGAGATAGGAGGGGAAGGTATGAGGAGATATGAGGAGGGGGAGGTACAGTATGAGGAGGAGGAGATATGAGGGGGAGATATGAGAGGGAGATATGAGGAGGGGAGGGGGTGATATGAGGAGGGGAGGGGCTGTGTGTGTAGGTAAGTGGCTGTGTGTTTGTTACTGTGTGTGTGTGTCACTGTGTGTGCACCTATATTGGGGAGGGAGGTTGAGTGTGGGGAGGGGAGAAAAATACATGGGGGGGGTGTAAGAGAGATGGGGGAAGGAAAGGGTGACTGGGGAGTGCGAAGTGGGGTGAGAGTGAGGTGGTGTGTGAGAAGGGGGGTTCTCGCAAGGCCGCCGAAACGTGGGTTCTGGGCCCCGGGAAAGCTGTCTGCGGCCCTGCATGGCAGTGATGTCACTGACTGCCACAAGGAGAACAAGAGACCCTATTTTGCAAAGTGTAATATACAAGGTCAGGAATGTCACATTTTTAAAATGTCTTAATTTTAATTAATGCCTACCTTTATTATTTAATTTTAATTTATGTCTATTATTTATTTAATTTTAATTTGTTAATTATTTTAATTTTAAATACACATACACACATACACGGTGAGGGAGCTGAGAGAGCGAGAAAGGGAGGGAAGGGGGGGAGACGAGAGTTTGTGTTATGTTAAGAATTGGAAATAAATACATTTTTGAAGTAGTAATCATCCCCTCCGAACTGGGCATTCTTGGCCAACAATGCCCTGGCTGTAAGAGTTGAAGGGCCCAAGCAAAGCCCCCACCTCTATACACACAAACACACACTGCAGCCCCCACCTCTATACGCACAAACACACACTGCAGCCCCCACCTCTATACGCACAAACACACACTGCAGCCCCCACCTCTATATGCACAAACACATTGCTGCCCCCAGCGCTATATGCACAAACACACATTGCAGCCCCCAACTCTATACACACAAACACACACTGCAGCCAGGGTTGCCACCTTGTATTGAAGGCTAACCCGGAGATAACAACATGTTTTAGATCTATTTATTATATATTTATTTATCTTGCCTTTGGCTGTATCCTCCCCTCCAAATTCCGTTAACATGGCTGCGCGACGTCACGTAATGCACATTGCCATACCAACGAGACGCTCCGTGACGTCACGCTGCATCAAGTTGACATGACAACGGGATGCATTATGGCGCCGAGGCATCTCGTGATGCCACATTGTCATGGCAACATGTCACCGCGTGATGTCAGTGTCTCGTTGTCATGGCAACGGGGTGCGTCATGTGATGTAATTTGTTTTAACATTTTTTTTATAAATGTGTCCCGGTTTTTCATTTTGAAAATCTGGTAACCCTAGACAGAGAGAGTGTGAGAGAGAGAGAGACAGAGAGAGTGTGAGAGAGAGCGAGACAGAGAGAGTGTGAGAGATAGCGAGGCAGAGAGAGTGTGAGAGAGAACATGACAGAGAGAGAGCATGACTTAGAGAGAGCATGACAGAGGGAGGGTGAGAGAGAGTGAGAGAGAGCGGGAGACAGAGAGAGAGACAGAGAGCGAGAGACAGAGAGCGAGAGCGAGAGAGCGAGAGCGAGAGACAGAGAGAGAGAGCGAGAGAGAGAGAGCGAGAGACAGAGAGAGAGAGCGAGAGACAGAGAGAGAGCGCGAGAGACAGAGAGATAGAGAGCGAGAGACAGAGAGAGAGAGAGCGAGAGACAGAGAGAGAGAGCGAGAGACAGAGAGAGAGCAAGAGACAGAGAGAGCGAGAGACAGAGAGAGCGAGCGAGAGACAGAGAGAGAGAGCAAGAGACAGAGAGAGAGAGAGCGAGAGACAGAGAGAGAGCGAGAGACAGAGAGAGAGCGAGAGACAGAGAGAGAGAGTGAGAGACAGAGAGAGAGAGCGAGAGACAGAGAGAGAGAGCGAGAGACAGAGAGAGAGAGAGACAGAGAGAGGGTGAGGGAGACAGAGAGAGGGTGAGAGAGAAGAGAGAGGGTGAGAGAGAGAGCGAGAGACAGAGAGAGAGAGCGAGAGACAGAGAGAGAGAGCGAGAGACAGAGAGAGAGAGCGAGAGACAGAGAGCGAGAGAGAGAGAGAGCGAGAGGGTGAGAGACAGAGAGAGGGGGAGAGACAGAGAGAGGGGGAGAGACAGAGAGAGGGGGAGAGACAGAGAGAGGGGGAGAGACAGAGAGAGGGTGAGAGACAGAGAGAGGGTGAGAGACAGAGAGAGGGGGAGAGACAGAGATAGGGTGAGAGACAGAGAGAGGGTGAGAGACAGAGAGAGAGTGAGAGACAGAGGGAGAGGGACTGACTGACTGGGGGGGTGGGGGTGACTGGGTGGGGGGTGGGGTGACTGACTGGGTGAGGGGTGGGGGGACTGACTGGGTGATTGGGTAGGGGGGTGACTGACTGGGTGATTGGGTGGGGGGGTGACTGACTGGGTGATTGGGTGTGGGGGGGGGGTGACTGACTGGGTGATTGGGTGTGGGGGGGTGACTGACTGGGTGATTGGGTGTGGGGGGGTGACTGACTGGGGGATTGGGTGTGGGGGGGTTACTGACTGGGTGATTGGGTGTGGGGGGGTGACTGACTGGGTGATTGGGTGTGGGGGGGTGACTGACTGGGTGATTGGGTGTTGGGGGGTGACTGACTGGGTGATTGGGTGTGGGGGGGTGACTTACTGGGTGATTGGGTGTGGGGGGGGTGACTGACTGGGTGATTGGGTGTGGGGGGGTGACTGACTGGGTGATTGGGTGTGGGGGGGTGACTGACTGGTGATTGGGTGTGGGGGGGTGACTGACTGGGTGATTGGGTGGGGGGGTGACTGATTGGGGAGGTACTTCTGGTGACACACACACTCTCTCTTTCTCTCCCATACACACACTCTCTTTCTCTCCCATACACACACTCTCTTTCTCTCCCATACACACACTCTCTTTCTCTCCCATTGTCACGCTTGTGCTCTCCTCACAAGCGCAGGGAAAGGGAAGGACCCGTTAGCGAGGTGGGGAGGCCGCAGGGGATACGAAGGGAGTGAGTTGCCAAGCAGCTTGGGATCGGTGCACGTAGTCACGTGACCGCACAGCGCGCATGAGAATGCATGACGCATCCGGAGGTGCGGTGCCTACTCAGACACACAAGTGATCCAGCTGCAGAGAAGGATTGCTTCTTGGAGAACGTCCAGACTTCTTAAAGGCATAGTGACAGAAACAGCAAGGTGCAGCGAAACTAAACATAACATAAGGGTACTTAGTCTAATCCATTGGCCAAGGAATTATAAGCCTGCTACCACGTCAAGGAGAACCCTACTACACTACCCGACGGTAAACTAACCTCAGTAGTATGAGTGACTGTCCCAGTCTTCCGGAATCCACAGGAGATAAGTAAAGGTCCCAAGGCGGTCCAGACAGGAACAGTATGCGATGAGTACTAGCAGGCACCAGGGCAGGCAGCAAATGACTAATAGCAGAGAGAAAGTCAAAGAGAGGCTTACTTCCTGTCAGGAGGAAGAGGGCAGGGTTTGCCAGAAAGCAAGATGGCGTTGCTTTCTTCAGAATCCTTAAAGACACAGGATCTTGACTCGCAGCTAGAGGGCGGCAATCAGAAGTAAACAGGTAAGAAAAGAACACGCCGCAGGGGGCGTGTTCCGCGCATTGTTACACCCATACACATACACTCTCTTTCTCTCCCATACACACACTCTCTTTCTCTCCTATACACACACACTCTCTTTCTCTCCCATACACACACTCTCTTTCTCTCCCATAAACACACACACTCTCTCTCCCATACACACACACACACACACTCTTTCTCTCCCATACACACACACACTCTTTCTCTCCCATACACACACACACTCTTTCTCTCCCATACACACACACTCTCTTTCTCTCCCATACACACACACTCTCTTTCTCTCCCATACACACACACTCTCTTTCTCTCCCATACACACACACACACACACACTCTTTCTCTCCCATACACACACACTCTCACCCATACACACTCTCTCTCTCACCCATACACACACTCTCTCTCTCTCACCCATACACACACACTCTTTCTCTCCCATACACACACACACTCTTTCTCTCCCATACACACACACTCTCTTTCTCTCCCATACACACACTCTCTTTCTCTCCCATACACACACTCTCTTTCTTTCCCATACACACACTCTCTCTCTCACCCATACACACTCTCTCTCTCACCCATACACACACTCTCTCACCCATACACACACTCTCTCTCTCACCCATACACACACTCTCTCTCACCCATACACACACTCTCTCTCTCACCCATACACACACTCTCTCTCTCACCCATACACACACTCTCTCTCACCCATACACACACACTCTCTCTCACCCATACACACACTCTCTCTCACCCATATACACACTCTCTTTCTCTCCCATACACACACACTCTCTCTCCCATACACACACTCTTTCTCTCAAATACACACACACTCTCTTTCTCTCCCATACACACCCACTCTCTCTCTCCTATACACACACATTCTCTTTCTCTCCCATACACACACACTCTCTCTCCCATACACACACACACACACTCTTTCTCTCCCATACACACACTCTCTTTCTCTCCCATACACACACTCTCTTTCTCTCCCATACACACACACTCTCTTTCTCTCCCATACACACACACACACACACACACTCTTTCTCTCCCATACACACACACTCTCACCCATACACACTCTCTCTCTCACCCATACACACACTCTCTCTCTCTCACCCATACACACACACTCTCTCTCTCACCCATACACACTCTCTCTCTCACCCATACACACACTCTCTCTCACCCATACACACACTCTCTCACCCATACACATACACACACTCTCTCTCTCTCTCTCTCCCATACACACTCAGGGGACGGGGAGGGGGGGAGGAGGAAGAGAGGAAAGGCCAGCAACCAAGCAGGCGGCTCCCCACCAGGAGCCAGCCGCGACCACGCACCACTGTCCCGCTCCCCCCCCCGCGCCAATCTCCCGCCCGTGCGGGTAGCCAAGGGAGCACCAGGGACTGGGGGGGAAGGAACACTCCTGCACCACCACCACTGCCCCGCCCCCCCCCCCCGCGCCAATCTCCCACCCCGCGCGGGCTGCCAAGAGAGCGCCGGGGATGGGGGGGAAGGAATACCCCTGCTACCACCTCCCGTCCCGGGCGGGCAGCCAGCCACGGGGACCAGGGGCAGGAGGCAGGGACACGCGTGCGAGCAGCAGCACACACACACACACTTTTACATTTACTTACCATTGCAGAGAAGGAAGGGCGGCTTGACTGCTCAGCGCAAAAAAATAAAAAATAGTTCCTGGCAGCTCCATCCCGCGTCACACCAAATCAGCCAATCAGCCAGAGGGATTTTTTTCTTTCGAGCAGGGATTTTTTTGTTGTTGCTAATTTCCACTCGCACCTGGCGAGTGGGCGTCTGGGTTTGTCGAACACTGTATATATATATATATATATATATATATATATATATATATAGACACACAGAGTACCGCATGCACGCCTTACAATAAATGTACCTAAATACTGGCCATAATAAGGTAATGATATGCCAGCGGTGCTCCAGGGAAAGGAGATATATGAGAACAAAAAAAAATCCATGTAGGGAGCACACAGGTGTACTGAATGAATAATGAAGTTTATTGATAATACATATGTAGCCCTTTTTCTGACGCCTCCCAAAGGGACTACTGGTCACTGTACACAACCTGCGGCTCCAGGAGATCTGAGCCTCCGCTAGCTGGGAGCCTGGGGTAACTATTCTAGCGCAGCGCTTCCACTTACCCAGGATCCCCATTATGCAAGATTCCCCTGGGCAAGAAACATACCACCACAGTGCGTGCAACCAAGTTTTACTATGCAATCATACCTTATACTCTATATGACATCACACATAACATATTCTTATACTATAATGCTAGTCTTGGCAGCAATACCTAACACCGTTATAACTGCTACAGTCCTTATACTATAGTGGCTCAGCCACACCTCTAGGGAATATTGTCCTGTACAATAGTGGCTCAGCCACGCTCTTATAGAGTATTGTCCTTGTATTGTATTATGTGGTATAGGCTCAGTCCTCTAGCCACTCGCTAGTGTCCCTAAAGAGTTTAGCCTACGGCGGGATCAGCGCCTGATGACCGGTGTTGGTGCACTTGTTGTTACAATATACCTTCCGGTCACGGCGGTGACCGGTACCTCTTCACAAAGGATCCGATGCCTCCGACCCTTGACCTCTAGATGTCGCTGTGTCCAGCCGTCTGGTCCCAGATGACTGCAACCGGCCGCAACTCTGTGCTTTGTCCCTAACTAATGTATATTAGGGTGACAATCACTTCCACTACAGGGCGTCCCTGCAGTACAGCAGCCTACTGTGACTCAGGGGATGCTCCTATGGGCCTGGGGGGATAGCTGGCCTATGCAGGTGGGTCACTGACCCCCTGCACTCACACTACCTCCTTCAGCTCTGTCCAGATCTCCTCTGACTAGCGTGGTCTCTCCCCCACGCTTCCCTTCCTGCTCCCGTCATCCTAGCCTTCTGATTGGTTCTTTACATCAGGTGACTGCCCAGGAGCTCATGGGAGTTGTAGTTTCTCCATGGAGCCTCTCGGCTTTAATCTGCACAGACACACAGCTATTAAATCAGCCACTGCCTGTCTCACTCTGCTCTGACACACTGCAACACTGTTGCAGACACACCACAGGCCTCTCACTTAACAGAGTCAAACACCAACTGAACACACATCCTTACACATAAAAACAGGGGGAAAATAAAATAAAATGGAGGGGGACATTAACCTGAGGTCTGGAGGGAGAGGACTGAAATAGCACAAAATGGACTATATGCAGTGTCTATGAATAAAGACACAAAATCAAGAACCACATTGGGGTCTAATGACAAAGGTGTGCATGGACTGGAGGCAAAAAAGGAAGAGGGTAGTGGAAATGAACAACTATTGGGGTGTAAATACACATACACAACAAATAGTTAATACCACAAAGAATTTAAATGCCAATATAAACCGAACATGCAACACATCACAACATGCAAAGGAGCAGCAAGAAGTAGAAAAGGCTAATTGCCAAAATGCTGGATGAAACTATGAATAACAGTTTGTGAGAAGCTTTGAGAATACAGAGACTTAGGCTAAAGCCTGCAGTAACTGTGCATGAGAAAAATAGTCCAAATTCTATGCCATGTCCGAATACATCACCAATAAACAGGAGTAAAATTCATCCTGTGGGTGGTCCCTAGTACCAGATGAGAGGATAAAGAGTCCCCCTGCCAAGCTCCCACTCCTACGCGTTTCGACCTGGCTGGTCTTCAACTGGGAGTGCTGGCATAACAGGGGGAGGCAGACTTTATATACACGTGTAAATTGAAGTAAAAATTTGCGCCAAAACACAGCTGTTCTTACTTACAGTCAACAGCTGACATCCCCTTTGAGAAAAAGACAAAAAGAAGCGCCAGCTCCATGACATAATATTGTATGTACAAAGACAATTTTATTTAAAAGAGAGAGTGGCCGCCAGGACATGCACTCACTTCAATGTGTAAAAAAGCATTCATGGGAGACAATCTGTAAGCCGTTAGAAACTGCAAGAGGATTTAGAGCCAGGCAGTGTGGTATGGATGTATGCAGGTGGTAAGTAGTTTCACGGTAATTTATGACAAGATATAATTTACACCAAATAATTGGGCTGAACTGAACGAGGCTTAGATATAATAAAGTTTATTTATTCCTTAGATAGGTGAACACAACAAGATAGTACAATTAACAGACAAGAAGGTAACACTTACATAGGGGTTGGAATGAAGAAGTATCAGATAGCAATTCTCCAGCTTTCAGGTATCAATCAAGATGTAATCAGAAGACAAAGACTGTAGGGTTGACAACAGTTTATATATCTTTGTAACCCTATTCTTAACATTGAGTACAGGCTATTGGAGAACAATTACCTGTACCCAATCTCTAACGTGGGAACACAGTTTAACCCATGCCCCCCAGCTAGTTGGCCCATGCGTACTGAGACTGAGAGTCTCATTTCTGTAGCCCCACACCTAAATCAGGGGCGCCGGGCAGACTACCAGATGGGGTATCTGTCAGGATACTCTTTGTTTGTAAGTGTGAGTTATAACACCCACAAACCACCCCAGCTTCACGCTTCTCCGCCCTCATGTAAACAGTTAGAGTGGCTGAGTCTTTGATCAGGGGCCTGCTTCCTAGACATTAGGTCGCTCTCCTGACCATTTGCATTCCTTAGTATGTAGGAATCTTCGCGGGCATTTGTCCTTGCTTTGAAATACAGTATGATGGTTAATACACAAACATATTAAAATAACCGGTTCTGTTAGGTCCAGCGGGTCCAAACTACCCAGGCCTTAATGCCGGAAGTGGGGCACTATAGTGTCCAAGTTTCAGCCCGCTGCGACCTTCAGAACTGGAGATATGCAAATACCACATAAACCGTTTCTTAGTTTATCACAAAATTCTCAGCTGTAAAATAAATCTCGGTTTTTCACTCACTCCCCATTGAAAACAATGGGCTCCGCCAGCCATAGGCTTTCAATGGTGAAACGCCATCCATTGGCGGCTATGGGAGTCTGCCGCCATAGACTTTCAACGGGGCACCGCCGCCGTTGAAGCCTATGGGACTTCTCCGCCATAGCCGGTCAATGGGGAAACGGCCACCATTGAAGTCTATGGGAAAAACTCATGAACCTTTATGGTGGTCCTTACTCCGTCGGGTTGGTCGGAGAGGGTCGGGAAAGGATCTGCGGTCATGTCGGAACAGTGACTGCAGGCACCCCAAATCCTGGCCCTCTGAACCCTCCAGAACCGGAGATATGGGCTTATGGTTTTCAGGGTTTCGGACTTAGCCGTTTTCTCGTGCTGCTTCTTCCGCCGCCATTGAAACCTATGACGCGACCCGCTCAGCCAGCACGACCCTTTCTGGGGGTCCTGGATTCTTGGAACCAGTGGTGGTCAAGTGAGTGGAGGCCTAGGAGCTAGGGGCAAAAATAATTTTATTCCTGGGTGCCCTAGAACCTAAGATTCCCACGCCACTTGTCTTTGAACTTGAACTAACAGTGATCAAAGCTCTTTTCAGGACATTGTTTCCTCTTTGCGGTTTTGCGGTTTGGACGGCTGCCAACTCGTTCGTGGAGAGCGTCGTCGAGGAATCTCCATTGAAGTCAATGGGCCCATTGACTTACAATGGGAAACCGCCGCTCCTCCTCTCGGACGCCACCTGCTGGTCTTTGAAGGAAACAGGTCCAAAACCGCTCTCTCCGCCATTGAAATGAATGAAGCTTCAATGGCGGCCTATGGGGCTCTGCAAAATGGTGCCTGAAAAGGCGGGAACATTAAACAAAGGGCTATAATCACTATTCAACTATTAACCCTTGCCCTCCCGGATGGATCCCAGTGTGTGTGTGGTGCAGACACTGGTATGATGATGGTACATTATAACAGGGGAACATACATTTTCATGTTATAGCAAGCGGGTGGCCATATGGGGTGCAACCCCTTTAATACCGGGCCAATCCCCCTCTCCCTCTACAAGTAGCAGATACTTATCCGTGGCTGGATTACAGGTAATCAGAGCTTCCTCTCTATAACAGCAAGGGAGATGATGATGTCCCCGGATAGCTGATGTACTGTCCAGTGCTGCAGGAAAGTGTCCAAATGTGGCCTATTACACTATGTGTGTAAAGTGCAGGAAAAGGATCACAGCAGCCCGTCACCAGAGCGCCTTGCTACGCTCCACTGAACTCTGTTTAGCCCGGATGTATAGTCTGCTCAACAACCTCATGTAAAGTATGACCTGGCAGACCTCGAGGCAGCTCTCAACCGGCGTGATGACGTCAGTGCGTCACTACATCATGACGTCCGACGCGTTTCATCACGTGAGTGACTTCTTCAAGGGATCCCTCTTATATCTGTATCTTGGGTTTCTGTGGGGGAAGGCCTCTCCGTTCTCCTGGGTCATCATCCTTGTGTGCTATGGCACTCTCTGTGTCCAGGAATAGAGGTCTTGTCCCCTTGTCTTGCTGTCAGCATACAGTCCTTCTGTGTGCATCAAGACATCTTCTTTTGCTTAGGTCAGCCCAGGTGTGGGCTAAGAAAATCTCTGCGGTCTTTCTTTTCATTGGTCAGCTCCCTTGTGAGCTAAGGAATTTCTATCCTGTTGGAAACAGGAGGCTTTTCTAAGAGACTTCATTGGCCAGGTGCAGTCTGGTTAATTGCCTGCTGCAATCAACCAGATACCTGCTGGATTTTATAGAGAGTTTCTTCCACAGGGATAAGTCCCTGTTACAAATGCTCAATGAGGGGTTTTAGGAAGCTTCTATAGCTGGAGTGCTCAACTCCAGCCCTCAAGCTCCCGCAACAGGACAGGTTTTCAGGATATCCCAGCTTCAGCACAGGTGGCTCAATCAGAGGCACAGTCAACAACTGAGCCTCTGATTGAGCCACTTGTGCTGAAGTAGGAACTGATTGAGCCTCCTGTGCTGAATCAGGGATATCCTAAAAACCTGACCTGTTAGGGGGGAGGGGGGTGGAGGACTGGAGTTGAGCCGCCATGTTCTTTGGCCCCAAATGATTTACCTTTCTTACGATAGCATTTTTTCCAACTTAAATTTGTATTGCTTTTCCACGCAGAGATATACAGAAGTAAAGAGAATGGGTATTGGGAGGGGATACATAAAAGAAAAAGAGGGTGGAAGGGAGGAACAGCACATGAGTGGATCAACAATTCGGGGTACTTTACATAGCTTAATCTTAGTTTACGGGAGCAGTCTGGAGCGGCCTCTAGGTCTGTAATGGAACCCCTTTCTGAGGGACCTGGCTAATCGCAAAAACTCAGATTAGGTGACTGTAGACGGACGTTCACAGAAGTACACAATTGGAGACTTTATAAGGTGAAATTATAACGACGCTTTATTGTGCCTTTTCCTTAACATCAGGAAACCATCCAAACAAGGGGGAAACACAGCTTCTATTCACTTGGGAGTAGTTCTAGTGAAATACTATGCAATTCACAACTCCCTTAGTTAAGCATGTCTCCCAGCCCCAAACACATAGCATGAAATGAACAGATATAAAAAGTCTTGTAATAAAAGTCTTATCTGTTCCTTGTAGTTTGGAGGGAAAATCTTCTCTGTCCCTAGTTGCTACCTTTTCTTCAGGGTTTGTCAGCATTCAGGTTTAGAAGTTTCCCCTGTGTCTTGGAAGCAGCTCTGCTGTGTCTTCTGGCAGAGCTCAAGACATGGTCAGCTCCAGAGATCTGTGTTCTCTTGGTCAGTCTCTCCTGGGAGACTCAAGAACCTCTGCTCTGTCTCCAAAGTTCAGCTCACACGTGAGCTAAGGAGTCACTTCCTGTCTCAACAGACAGGCTTTTGTAAGCAATCTAAATCAGGCAGGTGGTGTTTATTAATTGACTACCAGCAGTTAACCACCACACTGCTAGATTAAAGGCACATTACTTGAACAGGGATTACTCCCCTGTTACAGTGACATTACGGGGTAATGCAAGGGAATCTCATGGCATGTCCCTATCAGAGACAATTGACTGATTCCAAGAGGTTACAGACACAGGGAGCCTAGGTCCACATGTGGACTACCTGCGTATGCAATCCAGGGTAGCCAGACGTTTTGGAAGTTATGGCATTTGTCATTCTGGAACCTAGTCAGTTTTTCCATCATGCATATAAACCATAGCTTATTTTTAATTACCTGAATTGGCGGTAGATTATCTTGTTTCCATAGGCTTGCTATGGAGACTCGCTGCTGTAATAATATGGATTATTAATTTATTTTCGGCCCTCGTTTGGTCCTGAAGTGGCCTGTTCAACAGAAATAACCACGGGTCTATGGGGAATGTCTGAACCCAGGATCTGCTGGATCCAGATTCCCACCGTCACCAGAGGTCCTGCACCCGAGGGCAGGACCACCACATATGTAGGAGAGAGGCCACTTCACACAACCTTTTGGGACACATACCTGGGACTACCTAGCAATGGGACGTACCTAGCAATGTTTTTGGGGGTGTTGTACCAACGAGTCATAACCTTGTGATAGAAAGTTTATGTATTCTATGATTATTTTAACCTGTATTTTATTTTTTATCATTACATAAAGGTTTCTTAGCTATGACTTGCTAATAGACCTCCAGACATCATGGGGTTAGGTTGAATCTTGGATGTTGCGGGGCTGTGCCTTTTAAATAGTAATCAGCAATAAATAATTTTTATTCAACCATGATAAAAGGTGTGGAATGTTTATTAAGAAATATATTTGGATGAAAAATATAAGTACATATATTTCAGGAGTGCTGTGACAGGAAAACAGTAATTTCACTGTAACCTTGATTGTGAAAATCAAGTCTTCATAATGCTTGATTGCCAGGCCAGATATAAATCTTCCATAATCTGGGAAGGCAGGTGTTCCTGAGAAAAGGACACATCCATTACTAGAAAACAAGAACTAGAAAACAAGAACTAGAAAACAAGCGCAAAACTCCACTTACAGATTTAGCAAGACATTCTGTTCCCTATACCAGGCAAAGTGTGAGAATCATACCACGGGAAGACTTTACTAGTCGTGGGAAACCTATGAAATCACATCCTTGCAATTTCAGTATCTGTCCACCAGATGCTACAGTGCATATCTTAGTTGCTGAAGTAATAATATTTTAATATGGTTTTACACACCAATATTTGGAATATTATGAGACTTTTGTAGGGTTCACTATAAGATAATGAAACTTTTCTGAAGGGAGACGAATAATCTGTTACACTGTGAGAACCTTTTTAAACCTTTTGTGGATTGGGTATTTAGTAACACGTGTATAAAATATAGACTACTCTGCAATTTACACCCTATTCCCTCTGCCCATCTGTTCATAAAGTAGGAAAATATATATATACAGTATGAATGAACCATTTACACCCGATCAGTTGTAGATGCGAGTCAACAATTCCCGAAGTCATGCCTATTGTAACTCAGAGCACTGGGCATGGTCAGCCACTAATAAGGCTTAAAGCAAACAAAGCAAACTGTGGTGAGGTAAATAAGCTGGGAGCTAAATATTCAAAACACCACTTTCCCTTTACTTGGATTTGGTGCGGTACAACAGAATTGAATACAGTACATTTTTTTCAGGACACTTCAAAGCAAAAGTGTATCAAGACTTAAAATGTATTGCTTCATTTACATCCCTATTGCCATCTCATGTCTTTCTATTACTAGTAGACATTCATAAGTAGACAGATATTCCTCTCAGTATGTATTTATCACCTTCACTAGTTCATCTTTGTTAGCTGGCTTCACATATTTGCGCAGATGGTGCTTTAATACACGCCAGACCAATTGTATAGGGTTCAAATCAGGGGATCTAGATGTATTGAGACATATAGTTATTGGCATTAATGACACAACACACACAACAGTACATAAAAATACATAGACAGTACAAGTGTGTTTACTGTATAAACACATATATAATAAGATTATACAGTACTGTATATGCAGTATACTGCGTATGTGTGTGTATATCTATCTATAATGCCACCCTGAGATAAAATGACCTTCAAGAAGTAGGCTTTATCCATGATACCTGAATATGGCAAAAAGGACATACACACAACAAATCCAGTTACTGTACAGAGCACAAACACAGAAGTGGGGTTACATTCAAAGTTCTTTATGTCCTGGCCCCAGTTTAGAGATTTCCAACCTACACATGAACCTTTAGTAGATGCTTATGTCTCAATTTCAAGGATAAATTATTTTTTTTTGCAGAAAATTATTCTATGGTGACAGATGTTTCAGCGGAAAAAATACAACCTCAAAACTGTTCTCCAGTCTCAATCCATGCACATGCTGGATCTACTCTTTTACTTTGAGAACATCTCTTATCATGGTATTGGCTCTTAATGTCTTATTATATTATAATTCCCTGTACTGTGTTGTCTCTTTTCTAAATTGCTGAGTACAGTTGTAGGTGCTATATAAATAAAGTTATACATACGTAGAATAATAAAAAAATGGGGTAAAAAAGGATTATTTTATAAGACCAATGTACATTAACTGGCATGTGTAGAAACAAACTTTACCTCACGCGTCCAAAGGTCCAGCCCAAATTACGTCTAATTTTTCTGAGGCTGGACTCAGACAGTGGAATAACATGCTTTTTGCTGCAGAATATTCTTAACCTCTTCAGCAGATCGTTCATCATTTTCCAGACTGATCTCATCCACCAGTCGAATAGCTTCACTGTGAATAAAGCAATAATTTGAAAGATTATTTAATAAGCAAGCAAACAAACAAAATGACGCCTGTAACTAGACTTTGTAGCCACTTTGGATTTGTTTGTATGTTTCTCTATTTTTTTTGTTTGTGTATTCTCTCTCCAAAGGCCAAACACCTTGACCAATTCTGATGTAATGTTGAGGGTGGGACAAAAGGGGCAGGGAAAAGCACTTTCACCAATAAGTGACACCTGCCCAACCATACCTAATCTATGAGGCGTACTCCTAGGAGTAATACTACAAGGACTAAAAAAAAAAGCTGTGTGTGCTGTGCACGCGCATAGTAAGTGAAACTTCTTTGTGTGTAGTCAGCAACATATAAAGTAACAATAATATTATTACTGCTTAGAGCATGAGTAAATTTGATTGGCGGAGTAATGTTTATTGGCAGCAGTGCTATGGCAGCTGTACGGCATCATGGATGTTGAGCGGGTGGGGGAGCTCACGGGGGGGGGGATAGGCACATCATACAGGGGCGGTGTTCGGCGCATCACTGGAGTGTGTGTGTGTGTCAGAGTGTGCGTGCGTGTGTCAGAGTGTGCGCGCGTCAGGGTGTGCGCGCCTCAGTGTGCGAGTGTGTGCGTGTGTGTGTATGTGTGTCATTCAGTGTGTGTGTGATTGTGTGTCAGTCAGTTTGTGTGTGTCAGTCAGTGTGTGTGTATGTGTGTCAGTCAGTGTGTGTGTGTCAGTCAGTGTGTGTGTGTGTGTGTGTGTGTATGTGTGTCAGTCAGTGTGTGTATGTGTGTCAGTCAATGTGTGTGTGTGTGTCTGTCAGTGTATGTGTGTTTCTCTGTGTGGTGTGTATGTCTCTCTCTGTGTCTTGCCCCCTCTCTCCTGACTCCCCCCATCCCCGGCAGAGCTACGAACCCAGGGGGGCTCTGTCTGAGTCTCTTGAGCAGCCCCCCCTCGCCCCAAAGACCTCTGCTTGTGCACTGGGCTAAGTATTCTTCTGCGCATGAGGATACGGCCGTCTCTGCGCATGTGCAGGGGGAGGGTGATGCCTCAGTGCATGCGCTGGATGTGCTGAGTGTCTCGGCGTATGTAGTGGATGCGGAGGGCGACTCTGCGCATGCGCTGCCTCGTAGCAACGGCCGCTTGTGCGCATGCTCGCACAGATAGCTTCCTGGCTGGTATCGATGGACGCATTAGCGCATGAGGGACCCGGCGGTCACATCTGCGCATGCGCATCCATCCAACTCCCATGTCTGTGCGGGCATGTGGGGGGAACGGCGGCCATGTGGGGGGAGCGGCAGCCATTAGTTGCGGCACTGGCGGCTATCGCCGCCGCCGCATGTGACAGCGGGCGTGTGGGGGGAGCAGCGGCCATTGCGTGACGTCATTTCCATTTCGTATTTTCGTCTCCATCTCTCCAGTTTTGTCCCATCATGACTAGGTGCCACTAAAGAAGTTTCACTTCAAAAATATACAAATCCCAAAAGACAGGATTTGCAGAAACTTATCATGCATTAAACAGGGTATGGATGGAAGGGAAATAAAAGCATCATTATGCCACTGTATAAAGGATTAGTTAGTCCACAGCTTGAATATGGAGTACCGTTTTGGGCACCACTCCATAACAAAGATATTATGGAACTAGAAAGTTCAGAGAAGAGCCACCAAAATAATAAAGAGTATCTGACTTATGAGGAGCAGATAACTAAATTAGATTTGTTTACATTAGAAAAGAGACATCTAAGAGGGGATATGATAACTATATGTAACCCCCATTCCCGGCTATAAATGGTGTCACATCAGATTAGTTCATAAAGCATAATTGCTCAGTCTCTCAGCCATATAGATTGTGCGTGGGTACGTGCTGGGTGGGTGTGGATGAAAGTGCAGTGGATGCCAGGAACCTTTATAAAATAAAAGGTCTTTATTCTGAACTGCCATCCAAAATCAGTTCTCCTATACTGACATAGGAGATACCTTGACAAAACTTGTGACAAGTAATAATTTAAAGGAATTAATCCTCTAGGAGGCACTGATCCTAGCCAGAGGAGGTACTTGACTTGTGTTGCCCATTGAAAAGGATGAAGTGGAAATAGCTTGAGGAGACTTCGATGCATTGAGAACCTGCCAGTTTGGCAGATTTAAAGTGAGCACAGGCTGCAGTATAGGCAGCCCTATGAGAACAGTGAGTTCAGACTGTGGTAGGGGCAACCCTATGAGAACAGAACAGTGTTACAGTACATCTTTCTTACACAAACATAGGTTTCCCAATCCTCTAGTAGGTGCTAGCTTGAGATCGGGCATTTTACTAGCTTTAAAATAACAATGAGACGACTTATCTAATTTCCTATCACTACCATTTAAACGCTATTTACAGGACTTACATTGAGGATCGGTCCCGCAGCAGCCTGTCTGAACGAGCCCTTAGTGATCCCCCCAGCTAACCCCATAAGGCAGTTAACCCCTTATAGTAACAGTAGCTATCCAAGCAGGGGCTACATATATCCAAATATATTCAGGGTCAATACAAAGAGCTTTCAAAAGAATTATTCATCTGACTGACACTAAATTTGGCATTCACCTAGTTAGAGCAGAAAGGGTGGGCTCATGGTCTATACCTATCCCTGATAGGCTTACACAGGCCATGAGTCACCACCATACTCCTGTCCATCATAGAGGAGCATGGGTGGGGTGACAACCCCATAAAATTAACCCCTTACAGCCTGCAGCTAGCAGGACTTACATAACAGGGCGGGGAAAGACAGGCAGAAAAGACATACGCTATTACACTCTACCCTGGATGAAAACCCCAATGTCCAAGTTTGGGACCAAATTTGTTGCACCATCCGTCAGTCAAGAACCTGCAATATAAACATATTACATGTATAAACATCATACATTAAGATAGTACATAACCATAATGCAACCAGTGACCCAAATCACCCACTGGTGACAGCGATAATTACTCTAACTCTTACAACAGGGAGAGTATGGGGCACTACTTATAATATTTGGGGTCAGGCTTCTTTATAGGCCGTCCTTCGAAGTCCTTGACCCAAACAGAGTATACTCTGGGTCCGCCAGTATCATAGCGAACTTCTACCCGATCTTTAAAGATATAGGTTCCAGTAAGCCATTCTAACATTACCTCACAGATTTTGGGTTCAGTCATGTGTTCTTTATAACTGGTCCAGGACTGTAAGTACTCTTTAACAGCTAATCTTACCCAATAATGGCGTTCGTCCTTAATTTCCTGCATTATTGGCTGTGGAACATATGGGAAATTGAAACTATGGGACAACCGGTACCTATTTCGTATGGTTCTATCTGCTCGGAACAGCAGAGTCCATGGACTGTCCTGTATAGCGGGGCTTTCCTTTTCCCCATGGTGGTGACAGAAGCAGGGATTTACTGTAGAGGCCCGGTGACCTTTTCCCTTGCAATTGGCCACGTAACAACAGGAAGCACTTGGGGAAGCTGACACACACTCACCGCTGCTGACGTTATCTTGTCGACGTCATCGGCCATGGACAGTCCGCGAGACCACCATTCAGGCTCAAGTCCGGCAGTGGCGATTACTTCACATCCGGTGAAACCGGAAGTTCGCCACCCCACAGAGCACCAGATAAAGCCACACCCGGTGCCTCCTCTAGGTACAGTAGGCCGTAACTGGATCTACAACGAAGTAGGAAAGGGGTGGCTCACCCATCACCAGTTAGGAGACGTCCCTCGGTTCCTCCGCAGGCAGTTTCCATGCAGCACCGGCGTCATCTGGAGTCGCAGAGCTTCTCGGACGTTCTTGAACCTCCGCAGCCTCTGGGGTGGACGTGATCGGGCTGGCACTTCTCCCCTGACGGCAGGCAGGCTGTGGGCTCTTCTCCACAGGTTTCACCTTGCTGAAGTCATCAGGGACAGCAACTGATGGGGACACCTCCATCAGGACACGATATTGGGGCGAGTCTGTTGCCCGGGTGACCATGCTTATGGAGCTACCTTGCTCCTTTGTCACCTGGGGACTCACACTCGACACCCTTGGGGCAGTTCACTCACCCTCAGGAACAGCGGTAGTTGTGGATCCAAGTCCTGGGACCGTCAGCACCGTCACAGCAGGTTGGACTGGTAGTAGCAGGGCAAACAGACCCACAACAGGATCCGCGGCGGTCATGATGGGTGGCACCAGACCACCTAGGCATCCAGGCGCGTTGATAAGGGCACACGGGCCCACGTCATCCATGACCGGGAAAATGAAGGGGACCGCACTGGTCGGTGTGGTAACTCGCAAAGGAGGTACACATACCTCAGCTAGTACAGGGCTAGGAGGCATCAGATAGAAGGCGCCACAGTGCTGGTACCGCGCCTCTAGGCCGACAGCTCCTCCGGGCAGTCGACAATGTGGGCAGATACACCGCAGGTGAATTTGGTTATTCACACCTGGAAGCGTGTAGTTGGTGACTTCTAGGTCATCTTTAGCAGCTGAGTTGGACGCCATGAGGTTGTCTGGACAGATTGCTTAGGCTCCTCTCTCTTGCTCCGCTCAAAGATGAATGAACACTTGGGGGCAGCACAGAAACTACTCCCAGCACTAGGCACACTATGATTGGCTGGTAGGGATTAGCTCTTCCCCTGGGTGAAATCAGAGGCAGAGCTGTTTCAGTACAAGACTGACGTGACTCACTATTAGCCAATCAGCATAAGGGGCGGCACCTTCCTTTTGGCGCCAAAAGATGCAACTATTTTTGCAGATCTTTGCAACTTTGCTTTTGCAAACCCATGTGGTTCCATTTCTTTGCGGGACCGCCATCTTGGACACCATGCACCTGGCACCACGTTGTGGCTGCCATTTTAAGACCCTTTTTGCATGGAATTTTTCTTAGGTTGCAGATAGTCTGACACAGAAACTATCCCTCAGCTAGGCAAAACTCCTTTCTGTACACTGCACTTAATACTACTCCAGCTTAAGCACCCTTTGACTCCCTGTGTTCCAACGACTAGAAACACCACCCCAGTTGATTCTGACCCCTCAGACTCCTTCAGATGATCCGGCTCCAGGCAACGCAATCCCTTCCAGATGTCTTTAGGCTTCTTCAGACCCCAGGGTGACTAGAACCAGAGCAATAGTCTTCTGTTTTAACACAGTTTGTCCTTAGCTTAGCATAGCCTGTAGTTCCCTGGTGGGGAGGTTGAGCTCTGGTTATGGAATGCCGGGGTCCCCTGGATACTACAGATAGCCTCCCCCTTCACTGTACTCCTGCTGTTAGCATACTTTACACTTACGGAGTCTCGCTTTTCTGAGCGCTCACCCTGTATGGAATCTGCTCTGTTAAGCACTAAAAGCCTGTCCTGATCTCAGCAGTGCCTCCAAATGTAGCACTGCCCCCCCCCCCCATCCCCAGTGGTAGATACAGTAGAGGCAACGTTTATTCTAACATTTGCCGTAAACTAGCCGGGTTACATTCTGGGTATGTGCTGGGTATGTGCTGGGTATGTTCTGGGCTAGTTTGAGGCACGTTTAAGGTATTTCTGCATTGACTAATGACCCATAGGATTAACACAGCAGGGATCCCTGGCAGTCCAATTCAGTTTGAATGGGACTGCCAGGGACCCCCGCTGTTAATCTGATAGGCCATTAATCAATGCAGAAATGCTGGGGCTAGTTTAAGGAAAGTTTAAGGCATGTATTCAGAATGTACCTGGGTGTTTCCTGGGTTTTTTGGGGAATTGCCACTGGTTTTTGTTAGAATAAGAGTTGCCTCTACTGTACACAGCATATGCTACCTAGTGTGTGGTGCAAATACCTGTTAGGATCAGAGAGCTGAGTCTGATCTGCGATGGTGGGAGATCAGGACAGGCTTAGGTTCTTCTCTGAGCTCTTCTCATGGTGCTTAGCTCCTCCAGCAGTAGTGGGCTCCAGGTGTTTGGAGGTCAGCCCCCAATATTGCACTCTTTCTCCCTCTGCCAAAGGACTGATACTCAGACTGAGGTATATTATGAACAATGTCTTTATTGGGGACATCCACGGCAGATCTTCTTACAGCGATGCAAGGTCTCAGAGGCTCCATACCTCTGGATGGTGCTTTGCACCTGGTAGTATAGGGCATCTGTGGCTGAATCAGATGTTTCCCCAACCCAAAGCCTGGGGGTGAGCACGCTCATCCCGCCATGGGAGAGTCTGATAGATCTACTGCTTCCTCTCTCCTCCAGAGCAGGAACAGGACTGACACTAAATTTGGCATTCCCCTAATTAGGACAGAAGGGGCGGGCTCATTGTCTATACCTATTCCTGATATGCTTACATAGGCCATGAGTCACCGCTTTACTCCTGTCCATCATAGAGGTGCATGGGTGGGGTAACAAATCCATAAAATTAACCCCTTGCATCCTGCAGCTAGCAGGACTTGCATAACAGGGCGGGTAAAGACAGGCAGAAAAGACACACCATGTTACACGTCTTTTTAGAAAGGAAAGGGATATACCAAATAAGTAAACATGGGAAGGATGTTGATCCAAGGAGTAATCTGATTGCCGTTATTGGAATCAGGAAGGATTTTTTTCCACCATTTGAGACATTGGATAATGTTTCCCTGGGGTTTTGTGTTTGCCTTTCTTTGGAGCAATATACTGTATATACTGTAAATACAAGTAGACAATAAGTATCTTTCGTCTTAATTGAACACAGGTTCAACTCGATGGAGATATGTATTTTTTCAACCTCATCTCTAAATAACTACGTATTTATGTTCATACTGTACATCATGACCTTCTTGAGAATAAGGATTTTTGTGTGTTGTTTATTGGTTTTCAATATTGGTTTGTTGCAGATGAGATTGTTACATGGATTTTTTTTGCAGTTTTTTAGATTATACAGATGTAGTAAAATTTACTGTACAACTTTTTGGTAGGACCTAGAAAGTTTACACTCACACTTTCACTATCTTGTGCTTTGTGCATGAATCGCAAATAATGCGTAATTAAATGGTCACTCAGCCGTATCCTTGCTTCAGGTCTACATCTCAGGAAGGTAGACAAAAAACAGACAAGTAGAAATAGACCATAAATAAAGGTGGGTACTCTTAGAATCAAGAAACGCGTAGGGTGTTTCCATTGCACTGTGAAGGGCAGCAGTGTGATCCAATCGATGGAGCTGCAGCGGTGATGTCATCAGCCCAGGACCAGCAAGGGATTGCTTCACACACACTCTCAGAGCAGCTGTGTATATGTGAAAGCTGTTGAATCCCACCTGAGTATCTCCCCTCCACCTAAACCTAAGCACCAGCACTGCCATCAGGACATCTAGTCCTTGCAATTATTTATTTTGTTTTTTCTATTTTCTATTTATATTATATACATTTGGCTTCATCAACCACCCTGGGATACTTTATTGAGGGATAATACCCATAAAGTAACCCCCTAAAGGGAGATTAGTAGTAGCACTTAAAGACTTCACAGTCAGATACCCTTGACTTTACTGCTAATCCTGAGGGCAGTCCATCCAGGGAGAAAATATCTTGTGCTTGATCATTGTCACAGATAATAGCAGGCCTTTCTGGGTAACTTTATTGACTGTCAGTGGAAACTAAGCTTATTTATTGGCTCGTATAATACCACACAGTAGTATGAGAATTAAATTGGCCAGACATTATCCTTTTAAACTGAAGTTTGACAATACTAGGACAATTTGATCACAACATTCAGAAATTAATGGTGTTCAAAATTTTGTTTTGACTATGTTTTATTCTGTGTCATGAGTCTTTATCCTATTAGGTTTAATCGCTCATCCCACAGCACAGTATAAAATATAGTGTTTTTCTAGCAAAGAGAATGGAGGTACAACTTTTAAAGGCTCATGAGAGGAAGAACATTGCTCTGTATATTGTAGTGTACATACTTGATTCTGACCCTGCAGACTATCTCACAAACCATTGTCTTCCCTTGAGCATGATACCTAATGCAACGGAGTGTAACCTGGATTATCCCTTGGTGCAGCCACCGTTGTATTCTCGTGGTTGTAAATCCCTTGTACAATTGTTATACAATTATCAGTGTATGGCAGTATTAAACCAAGACTCATAGTTTTGAGACCGTCACAAAAGACATCCAATCACAAGTTCAGAACTACCTTACAATTACACTTTTTAAGTATGACAGTTGCCCCAGCCAATGAGAAGTGACCAATGTTTAATTAACACTTTTTCACAATAGATCTCCAATCATATTCTTAACTGCTTGCAGTTACTGGTATGACCACATTAGCTGTATATAAAGGTACCAACAAATTGGAAGGGCATATAACCAAATAGAAAAGGCTAATCTAGAACAGAACTCAACATCGCTCTTCTCCATCTGCTGATTCAACAATGGATACATCTAGCTTCTACCGATGCAAGAACCTTCTCAAGGCTGTACCAGTTACAGCAATTTAGACGCTACGAAGGTGCAGACCTGTTACCATGAAAAGCAGTCATGAACAGAATTCAGCTTTCAAAGAAAACTCAGTTTGATCATAAAATATTAAGAAGGGGCAGACTGTGTGTCAGTGATGCTCTTGACAAGGCTTGAACTCTGCGTGAATTTGTTTCAATCTGCCATGCATTGTGCAGTTCCTTAGGCTTGCAGAGTTCAATGGATCAATCGTAATAAGGCAAATCTGCCATTTTATATAGAGTATATATAGTTAATAAGCCTAAGGCACCGTACTGGTATACTGGTGTCAGACCCAACGGGACGAGAACACACAACCAGTGTTTACTAGGCCACAAGGCAAGCAGTGTGAGCAAAAACAGCTGATAGCTAACAGCGCACCACTCTCTACTAGCATACAGTACCTCCAAAGGATGTCTATTTTGTTGATTGTAGCCTTGAAAAGACTTCTGACATTTTAAGGGTGTTATTTTAGATACTCTTTGGAACCAGTATAAATACAAAGCTGCAGAATGAAAGAACTTCAAAGACACAATAAATGGACTAGTGAGGTATCTGAGGATTGTGGGCTGGTGTGATCAGTTATTGAAACTGAAAGATAACATGAAATATTAAAGCAATATCTTTAATTCTTTGAGGGGATATATTCCGTAGTAATTTTTATCAAGACAAAATCATCAAGTCAGCCATCTTAACGCTATGTATTATGACTAAATAAAGTATCATTGTGTCTTTCAGCTTAACACTGATGTCAAATCTCCCTATCTATATATAAAGGAATAAACATGTTATTATCAGTTTTGATTAAATCAGCTTTACCAACAGCTGTCGATGGCCACTCAAATGTCACTCGCAGGTCCCCTTCCCCCAGACAACCCACACGGTTGCAATCCCATTATAATGCTTACCTCTTGACTTAAAAATGCCTCCCCTATGTAGTAAGATCTACAGAGAAGAATATTTTGCAAATCAGAATAATTAATACAGATGCAGTGGCCATAATTTTACGAAATCGTGCGGTATATACCTCGGAATACCCATGTGATGGCGCGGGATTACTTCCAGCCGTACCGCATTAAGACCCGAGTGCATAACATGGCATTTTAGTGTTCTGGCTTGTAAACACCTGAAATTGACACAGTAGCACAGTAGCACCGTACTGTACACATTACAATTCATTCATTTCATTGCATATAATTGCACACAATCCATAAAATTCAAACAAAGCAACCGCGATAAACACGTGTTCCTGGGGCGATTGGCTGCGTTCATGCCGCGTGGAGTACAGCAACACACACGAAAACGGCATCATGATGCCTTAAAATAACGGCCGCTGCATCTTTATGTGTGGCATCAGTTTTCATATGCCAGATTCAAACCTAATTGCAATATAATAATGTAACTGAATTGGAAATCTTACAAACACATATGCATTACATTCAGTAGATATCATTTAGCACGCATGCGCAACATTGTACCTACAGAACAACAGCCTTTCATTAACTGATCTATATGGTAATTATCTTACAGGTGGAACTGCACAAGAGAAGATTGAATTTTTTTGGGGAAATCTTTGTTATATATGTTCATGTATAAAGTAAAACATACAGCTCAACTCCCTTATAACGCTGTGCTTGGGGTCCAAAGAATCACATCGCGCTATAAGACGATCGTGTTAGAGATAATGTACAATTGTATGCATTGTACAATAAAGTATTTAAGATACCAATAATCGTGTTTTAAAGTATTGATTAATATGAAAATTGGGAGCCACGCTTGCATCGCGTTATAAGCGGATTCTCGTTGTAACGGATTGCGTAATAACACGGTTGAGCTCGATTGTTATAAAACTTTCACCAATTTACATTGTTTCTATGCTTTACTTTAATAAATATGTCATCATTTACAGAGACTGAGTCTGGTGTTTTCTAGCATTGAAAGAATGTATAGGAAAAGGACTTGGTTATGGGTATCTTAAAAAGAGCTGGCACTTTTTTTTATATAGTACTTTAAAGATTGTGCATGAAAGTAGCAATAGCCTCAGAATACATTGCATTGATCTTAACTACACACTAGCATCCCCTATCATTAATTCAACGAGCTATGGAAGGCACAAAACAATACTGGTCAGGTCAAGGGGCCGCACTATGCAATGTTACCCACTGTCATGGGAACATCTGTATGTGCAAAACAGTGACAATAGTGAATAATACAAAACAATAATACAACCCTCAGTTAGGTGCTGCTCCTCAAAAATGATTTTCCTAAATGTCTCTGATAGAATGAAAAACATCCTCAGTGCAACCTCCCTCAGGGCCTATAAAAATACAAATATAGTGTTGTGTGTTTATAACTAAACACAATAATAGCTTATTACTTAGCTATCTCATACAGACAGTGACTATTCTATTTTATTAATCAATGAAGATTAATATACCGTGCTTTCTTCAATACCGTTTTCCAGACTACGGTTATAGGAATACCTCTGAACGTGTTTGTGTGTCTCTCATGTTGCATCTATGTTGATCATTATTGATATTTATTCTTTTGATAGATGTTTGTGCAGTCTGTATATAAAATGTCTGTGTTTCTAATGCACTCACATATAGGATGTTAAACACAGGCTCTTCAAATAATTTTTGCGTTTTCAAAGGAGTTCTTCCTTGTGTACCTCAAAGTAGAGATGAGAGGGACATAAATGTACTAAGTGTAATTCCATTTTCACTTGAAAGATAATACAAAGTTTAAATTGCGCTCACAAACGTGAAGAAATGTTAGGCTTATCATAAGAAAACATCAATCAGTGCAGTCTCTCCGGAATGCTATGTTGACCTCCTGGAATGCTATGTTGACCTCCTGGAAGAACGCTGTCACTCACAGTCCACCTCTGTTGTGGTTGCCCAATCTACGTGGATCTTGGTAACGTCACTTCCAGGGTATGCAAGTTCTAAAATCCAGTCACCTGTAAATCCGGCTTCCTGTTAATTACCTCATAGATAATGAGGAAACACATCCCTGATGCTGTTAGTGGGGAGTCCATAAGAGCCGCAGCTCAGACCTAGCACTCCATAAAAAACATAACTGAATAGGTTGCTGAAGCACTGGTGCTACATGTAAATGCTAGAGGAGCACTGCTACAGTATTGCCTTGTAAAACTCCGGGGAACCAGTGGGTAGTGGGGGTAGCGGAGAAGGAAGGAAACAACCAGGCACTCAGTCTTACAAAAAGTTACATTTATTAGCAAATCCAGTGCTAACGTTTTGAATTCTTATGCAGTCTTTATCAAGGTGAGGGCTGGGGGGTAGCACAATGATGATGGGTAACTTGACATGTAGAAGCCATAAAGCCTAATTCGATTGACTGATCAGGGCCTGATTCCAGATAAATAGTAGCATCAGTCATTTGCATCTCAATTTATTCTAACAGTTCATTCTCTGCTCTAAATGCTCATATACACATTCCCTTCATGTTGGTATGATGAGGTTTAGCGGCTTTATGGAAGTTCTCAGCACTACTTCTTTTGCTAGGCTACAGGGAGGACATTGATTTTGTCTCTATAAAAGTATTAAGCTCCTCTGGAACTGAGAACACTAATCTCCAAGCATGCACTCAGAATCAATTTTGTACACTGGATTCACAGGTATCATATTGTAAACTTTTTTTTCTAAGTTATGGGAGGTGAGTACAAACTGGCTTATAATGTCCCATTCTTCTTCTTTTTTTTTCTGTATGCATATTATTTCACACTTAAACCTGTATTATCCCCTTTGTCAAACATTCCAAAGAACTGGAGATTACTTATAACTCGTGGCCTCTTAAAATAGCTCTGAGATGATTGTTGGAGATTTGTATTTTTTTCTTTTCATTGATTTTTCAAGCCTTACTGGTGGATGTGAAGACCACCTATGTACAAGAGCAGAATACTCCAAAGTTACTCATGCAGGTTCTCCCAAAGCATGCCACTTTCTTTCGCAAACCACTGACTACAAGACCAGTAATAAAACAAGCTGCAAACATTATATTGGCACACTACCAATTTTTTCTAGGTATTCTGATCACCCCGAGTATCTCGCTGCTGCTCTTTCTTAGGGCAATGGAGGCTAGAAACTACAGGACCGAAACAGCAGGGCCCCGCTCATAAGGCGGGTTCCGTTCCAGGCCGCCGCAAAGCGGAAATCGCTTTAAAGCGGGGCCCTTCTGTACTGTATTGTACCTTTGAAAACAGAGGTGCAGAGCTGTAAACAGACTGTTTCGCTGACAAGTGGCATCTGACAAGGAGTTGCGCACTCCCTAAAACTGTTGCTTAGTGACAGCCGGATACTTTGCTGCTGAGTGCGTCATGCTGAAAATTGACGGAAAAACATAACAAGCGCCGAACCTAATGAATATGGGTATACATTGGGAAATGCTGTATGAGTGTAAGGTCCGGGGGAACACCTCTCCCTAAGGGGTTTCCTCCCGCGACATCACTTACCTGCGCTCCGGCTCTCTCCCTTCGCCGCCGCGGGCTGGAATCTTCCTTCCCCTCCCCGCGGCGGCTACTGAACTCGCGCATGCACGCTCACGGCCGAGGACGTTTACATCCTCCCTCAGGGGGAGTTCCCGCCCCAAGCTGAGGCCGCGCGCGCCTCTCCCGCGTGGCGCACACGCCTGATGCGCGTGCACCGCTCACAAGCTGCAGATCCAGCGCAGCTGTGGTAAGTTTCTCCCTTCCAATCTCCATCTTCTCTGGGGCCGCTCCCTCGTTACTCCCCCTCTCCCTATTGGTCCTTCCTCCTACTTATACCTTGCTCAGCCACTCATTCTTTGGCTGAGCATAGCTTTGTATGACCTGTGTTAACCACGGTCGTGCCTGCCTCAGTTCCTGTCTCTTTTTGTCTCCTTAGTGATCCCTTGCGTACCGAACCGGCCGGGCTGTGGATCCGCTCTGGTCTTCTACCCCTGGTCTGTATCCTGACCTTCTGGACACCCCGACCCCTTTACCTCGGTTTGCGGATTCCGACCTACCTCCCAGTTCTGGAACCTCAGGCTTTCGGTATCACCTATCTTCTGGAATCTCCCTTCTCGTCTGGCGAGTATCTTACTTTATCTTATACTCCCAGATGGTTCCAGACGCCTATTTTCCACTTTCCAGGTGTGTGTCCGTAGCTGTGGGTGCAGTTTGTTACCCATCTCACCTCAGTTTCGGGGTCCCTCCTTGTCCGTGGTGAGCACAGCGTAACAATGAGTGGAACGCCGTAAAGCGGAGCGCTGTAAAGCGGGGCCCTACTGTTCACCAAAGAAAAGGAATCTTATAGGAAGTTGGATTTATTTGCACTTCTTTTGCATGGGTTTTGCGCTTATTTCACACTCCCATCATACTTCACTCCTATATTCCTTTGTAGCAGAATATTTTGTAGTCTTAGATATAAATGATTAGAATAAATCATCATCACAAAACTAGCAATTTTATAGAAGAATGGAATAGGACACTGATTAGATCAAGGGTGCGCAAACTTGTTGCGCCCCCTACCTGCTCTTCTCCGTTCTCGCGACCCCCTAACCTCGGTGCTGCGTAAATAACGCCGTGGGGTCATGACATCATCTCATGTGACCTGCTGCATCCTTTGATGTCATGGCAACACAGCGTCTAATGACAATGCGGGGTCATGTGGCGTGGCATCACATGACCCCGCGGCATAATTTGACGCCACGTTGCCATGGTGACGCGACCTGAAGCCGGATGAATCTTGGTAAGTAGCGGTTGCAGAGGCCTTGCACAGTCCCCCGGCATTTCATTTAAATGCCTTGAGAAGAACGCGGGACCTCTGCAACCGCCCGCCCCCCCAATTTCTGTACCTCTGGAGTAGATCACTGATAATATGGCATTTCTCCTATCAGGTGATATTTATATAGCAAAGAGGTGTAGGTCATCGGGAAGCGCAAACCATGTAAAACAGAAAAATAATCTGATAGTGCAATATACGTGATAAATGGTGAATAAAAATAAATGTAGGAGTCTGTGTGCAAAATACTCACAAACATATAGTGAGTGATATTCACATAAAGGTATCTTTGAATCACAGCCCACCAGGGATGGTAATCACAAGGAGCTTCTGGAGACCTTAATCATAAAAGAAACGGACATAGTGCAGACTGGATTGACAATTTATAAAAAGTAAGTGGTAAGGGATACACTCACATGGTATAGGAAATATAAAAGCATATAGATCCTGCGAACTGGATCTCGGCAAGTGAAGCGTGTGTTCTCTGCCTCCCCTGTATCTCGGCGTGCGTGTCACTGGTGCGTCTCACCGAACCTGGAAACCGGAAATGACGTCATCCGCTCGCAGGGGCTCCAAACGCTTAGGGATCTCACTGGTCAGCGTCACTCTACGCGTTTCTCCACATTCGGTTTCTTCAGGAGTGATTTGCTGACTGATTCTAAGTGTCTTATATACACAGTGCTACATACCCATTGGTTACTAATGATTAATTAATCGGGTATTGGCCATGATGATATTACAACAGTTAAGCTCTAATACATATAATTGTGAATTATTAGTCCCACATCAAGACATATGTGCAACTCCAAAAGTGTATAAATTTATTAATAAGTACAAAGTTGGTTATATTTATATAGCAACCTGCTATATTCCTATAGCCTAGCATTGCAAGTCCTGGTAATTGCACGCAGTGCTAAAGTTAAACCCCTAGCACATGGCCCTGCATGTGAGTTAGTTCTCAGTAGAGTTACTTTGTTTCAGTTTTAAACAACGTATTGTTTCTTTATTTCTTTATTGTTATCAATGCATTACGTGCTTCTATGAATGCTCACTCTTAACACTCAGTGAAATAGTCCAGTACACACCATCAGGAGAGTGAGTGATATGGTCACTCCCTGTTCCAGGTGCTTCTGTCTCACTGTAACACTCAGTCCCTCTCCTAATAAACCGGCAGGATCAGGGCGTGCCCATATTGATCTGTATCCCCAGACTGTCGCTGGAGAGTCCGGAGGGGAGGGCGTGGACACAGACTTTGCGCCACTAGGCAACAGGCTCTTCACATCGTCCATTCTTGCATATTTGTAGGAAAACTCAGTTCATCTTAACTAGTCGGGAAACACTGTCCCTCTTAACTTGGGCGACATATTTTCTTGGTAATGAGGAGTTAGGCTCACCACAATTTTGTTGTACTTAGGCTCTCAGCCCTATATACACTTAATTGAAATCAACAGTCACTTATGTCCCTTGTACACTCACAATTTTTTCGAGGTCGCCATTTTGGCTTTGCAGTAGGTACCGTAGTGTGCGGACCACCGCCATTTTGACTGTACCCCTCCTCTATTTGGGATTCAAACAATTTTAACTTTCGTGTATCGGGAAAGCTTTGCAATACATACCTGTAGTCAACAATCTGTTTTTTTTTATTTTTTATTATTATTTTAGGAGACCTATAGTACAGTACTGTCTTCCTTGAAGGAAGCGTACAATGCTGTCAAAGTTCACATAAAAGAAACTTTTGCCCTAAAAATTCCAAAATGGGCAAAACAAAAGCATTCTTCCCCTTTCTTTCTCTTGCCTGCCCATTCCCACGTTGGACGCCAAATGTAGCCCTCCCTGCCTGGCTTCTAGGGATGTTACATCAGTGTGTTATGTATGGCTACTCCGAATGTGTAACCTTGAGTCAGGGTCCAGGATTCAGGCAGCTGGGCAATGAGGTAGCAATGTTGTGGGATAATGGGCGCCAGGAAGTTTTGTCATACAACACTTTTATTCAAATCCCCAGGAGCAGGGACCACACACCACACTTTAAGCAACGTTGTATTGGTTCTTTATTTCTTTATTGTTATCAATGTATTACGTGCTGCCATGAATGTCCATTCTTAACACCCAGAGGGAGATATATATCTTACTTGCTTGAGAACCAGGGCCCCCTCCTTTTATTTTCAGGATACTCCCCTGTATTATCCCTGTAATGCTCGGTGCATTGAGAATACTAGTGGGTCCTGTACAAGTGACCCCGATACCTTCGGTCTTTGTGGGAACTGCCACTTCCCTGCAGCCGAAGAGGGCTGTTAAATCAGTTCTGCAGTTAGAGCCGATCTGCCAGCAGTCAGGAGTCTTCATTACTGAGGCCCTCTGTGGCATGCTGTTTTCATACTTCGAAGCTTATACTGTAGGGCAGGGGAGCGCAAACTTTTTTCACTGCGCCACCCTAGCGGCGGTTCCCTCATTCCCGCGCCCCCCCTGACCCCCACTTACCTCCGCTCCAGCGTCATGACGTCACGTTGCCATAGCAACGTGACGTCACATGACCTCGCTGCGTCATTTTGCACCGCGTTGCCATGGTGACGCAGGAAGGAAGCCGCCGGAGCCTAGGTAAGTAAAGGTTTACAGGGGCCCTGCAGCTCCCCCGGCACTTAATTTAAGTGCCTTCTGGAAGCGCGCGGGGCCTCTGTAAACCCCGCACCCCCCCGCCGGCAGTCTCGCGCCCCCCCTGGGGGTCGTGCCCCCCCAGTTTGCGCACCGCTGCTGTAGGGGACTCCCTTAATCTTCTTCTGGGATCCTAACTTAACTATGGT
The DNA here is from genome assembly GCF_040206685.1 of Ascaphus truei. Taxonomy (NCBI): domain Eukaryota; kingdom Metazoa; phylum Chordata; class Amphibia; order Anura; family Ascaphidae; genus Ascaphus; species Ascaphus truei. The sequence continues at coordinate 42,276,276 of NC_134483.1, read as the reverse complement.
ACTGTCCCTAGCTACAACATAACAAAGTAGAGAAGGGTCTGGTATGTACTAATGTATTGTGAACATCCCTATCTCTCCTCCCTTATGCTCCTCTCCTCACGTCCTCCTGTAACCTACCTTTTCAAACTTTCCTCTCGCCTTATGTACTCACTGTGATGTAACGACTCAATGGCAACTCAGGGTGCGGCTCGGTACACGCTAACCATACAAGTAACCCATTGGAGGGGAGTTACACTAACAAATCTAATTTAGCTTGCCTCGCCTTATAAATCAAAATTTCAATCCCCCTTAGTGGCCCTTCTCTGTACTTTTTCTAGTTCCATAATGTAATTTGTATAGAGTTGTTCGCAAAACTGTTCTTCATATTCAAGGTGTGGTCTTACTAATGCCTTATGCAGGGTCATAATTATGCTTACTTCCCTTCCATCCATACCCCATTTATTGCCAGATAAGATTTTATTTGCCTTGGCAGCTGTTGCCTGACATTGGGCACTATTGCTAAGCCTGCTGTCTACAAACACCTAAATCATTCTGCATCAAGGATTGACCTAATTTTGACCAATTAAATTTATTCTTGCTTCCCAAGTGCATAACCATACATTTATCTGTAATAAACCTCATCTGTGTTTACTTACCCAAGTTTCCAGTTGTAACGCTGTGCTCACCACAAACAATGCGGGACCCCGGTACTGAGGGGAATGGGTATAAACGCCCTCCACAGCCATGGGGGCACATCTGGAGAGTTGATGGTCAGGCAGCCGGGTCGGGATGGAGAGGTTAGAGTAGCCTTGAAACTTGCCGAGGTCTAAGGTAGGAGCCGGTAGAATGGTCAATGTCCGATAGGCGTGGTCAGGGGTTGGAGCCAGTAGGAGTGTAGAAATCCGAAAGCCATGGTCAGAATTGGAGAAATGCGGAAGGTCAGAGGTAAGCCGGGGTCGGCACGCCAGAAGTGCGGAGTCCAAGAGCAAATCCGGGTCGGTACACAGGAGATCAAAGTGGAGACAAAACAAGGCGTACAAGGCAAGGCAGGACAAGGAACCAGGAAGTGGGAGAACAGCGCTAACTGGAATTATACTCAGCCAAAGTGCAAGTGGCACAACTGAGCATATATGGGAGAGCAGGACCAATGAGAGAGAGAGGGGAGTAGTAGAGGTGCGGCCTCAGCAGAGGCAAGGACAGGTGGAGTGATGCAGGAGTCAGGTTTGGCGTGATGAGGGTAGTTGCTGCGCAGCTGGGGAGCGATGCACATGCGGCAGGTGTGCGCACTGCTGATGCACACTGTAACCGGGGGCGGAGCCAGACTCCGCGACTTCCATAAAGCTCCTGTGTGAGCACGCGCGCGCTGTAAGGACAGCGGGGTTGCGCGAAGCATCAGGTAAAGAGGGAGTGCGCCGTGGGGGATGCGCTCCTTGATTCCTTACACCAGTCTCTCCAAGTAATTCTGGAGAGAAATTACATCCTGCTCGGATTTTACTACCGTACATAATTAGTGTCATCAGCAAAGATGGAGACTTTGCTGTCTATGCCAACCTCAAGGTCATTAATAAACAAGTTAAAAAGCAGTGGTCCCAGTACTGAACCTTGAGGTGCTCACACACAACTTTAGCCCAACCTGAAAAGGTTCGATTTATGACAACTCTCTGTTGTCTATCGTTCAACCAGTTTTCAATCCGTGTGCAAATATTTTTACCGAGACCAATTTCCTTTATTTTGTACACCAGCCTCTTGTGTGGCACCGTATCAAAAGCCTGTGCAAAATATAAGTAGACCATATTACATGAATTACCCTGGTTTAAATTTCTACTTACCTCCTCAATGAAAAGAATAAGGTTAGTTTGGCATGACTAATAATTTTGCATTTAGTAATGCTGACCATTACTAATAATTTTGTTATCTATTAGGTATTCCTGAATATTTTCACATACTAAACTCTCAAGTAGCTTCCCCACTATTGATGTGAGGCTTACAGGTCTGTCATTCCCTCGTTGTGATCTAGTTCCCTTTTTAAATATAGGCACCCCATCTGGTATTTCACCAATATTGTGGTACTGAGCCTGTGGAAATAGTGTCCTTGAATATTAAATGTAATGGTTTGGCTACAACTGAACGTAGCTCCTTGAGTACCCTTGGGTGTATGCCATCAGGTGATTTATTTACTTGAATTTTATAAAGCTCAGTGAGCAATAAGTGTCTTTCAAGATGCTCAGTGTCCCTCAATATTGCAAGTTGCCTCTTCAGATCAGCAATCTGAGACTCCAAAGAGACCACCTGCTCCCACTTCCCACAGCAACATGCTCCCTGCAACAGCTGCTCCAAATGCACATACTGTACATGTGACAAGATGTACTGTACATTGAGTGGCAATCTCAATCCTTCTCATTATTGTAACTATCAAATATTAAATACTAACAATATACCGTATAAACCACCGTGTTTCAACACCTGGTTATAACTCCACACTTAAGTCAAACTGCACTTGGACCCCACTGCAACTCAGGTCACACAGCTCAATGCTTGCAAGCTCAAGGATTCGTTAAAAGCCTCTGTTTAAAGTAGGGACACACATCAACCAGGTGTGTTAGTTAAGCAATTAAGCAACCAACTAAAACACGCCTACTGCAATCTCTGAAACTAGGCAGAAAAAAACAAACTCCCAATTCCCACCCAATCAAAATAAATGAACCCACTGTACACTGTCCACGCTCACTTGCCCATGCTAGCAATACACACTGCATACCACGTTCCTTCTGCTTATAAGTCCACGCGTAATCCAAACTGCACTTGTAATAAACTGCAACTCAGATCACACAGCTCAATGGCCCACGGATTCGTTGCAAGCCTCTGCTTAGTAGGAGGTTGCACACTTGAATCCTCTAATCAAAAATGTTGGGTCTCCAAATGTTTTCACGTCATGTTTGAAGATGAAAAAAAAAAAAATTCTCCAAGAAGTTGAGCTTCACTTGTTGATTATAACTTTCAAGTGTACGGCCCCAGATCCACAAAAGGGTGCTTAGCTTTAGCACGCCTTTACTGCCCTTCATTTGAGGGCTAAAGTTTAGCACCCTTTTTGTGCTTCTGGGCCTCTGTTTTTGATACTATTAAATGATCATGGGGAGGATTGTGTGTAGAGGTATCAACACCTTGAGGAATATGTTTTGAATAGTTTTTTTAATATATAGGGTGTGCACAGTATTTCCTTCTTTGCCCCACTTTTACAGTCAAGAGGCCACAGTCTCTCACAGAAGCTTGCTCTCTTACTCTTTTAGAGGTAAACATCTCGGGGAGGAAGAGATCCCCGGAGCTGAAATGAATGCGGTTCAGCTCCGGAGACCCTCTACTTCCCACCTAAGGGGGGGAAATCATTTGTATGGCTCCTTTTAAAATATATTTTATTCTGGTGCTAGTGTGTTTTTCACAGTGGCAATAAGAACTATGCTGTATTTGTGTATTTTTGAGAAGATATCAACCAAGACCATCCGCCCACTTAGAACGCGTATATTAGAGCACCTTGGAAATATTAAACGTAAACTGACAACCCATTGTGTTTCTAATCACTTCTTATTAGTACACAATTCCAACCCTGCTAGCTTTTCATTTAAATCCATTGAACAGGTTTTGCCCTATTGGATGGGGGGGCAACAGGGATTTAAATCTAATAAATCTAATAAAGAGGGAATCATTTTGGATGTTCGAACTTAAAACCATTTCCCCTCATGGTTTAAACCTAGCGTTCGACATCAAACCCTTTCTGTGAATTATCCTAGCCTTGTTTTTTCTATTTCCTCAATAGATCCGTTTCATCTATGTACCTTTATAGCTGTTAGATTAGCTCATTCAATTTAGGGGTTAATTGTATCTCTTGCTGTAATAGTTATTTCACTTTTTTAATATTTTAAATATTTTATATATTTTTTAAACATTAGTAATTAACTCTGTATGTTTGAATAAAATATGTTTGGAAGACTCACATATGTTCGATGTGAGTCTTAATATTATATGTCACAACCAATTAAGTCTTTTCCACAATTACGTTATGCGATTACCATAATTAAATTTTAACCAATGGGACTTCAGCTTAGCGTATATTAGTCACCAAGAACCTGTCAGCCAATACTCCTGAAGAAACCGAATGCGGTGAAACGCGTAGAGTGACGCTGACCAGTGAAGATTCCCACACGATCGGAGCCCCCTAGAGCAGATGACGTCACTTCCGGTTTCCGGTTTGGGTGAGACGCACCAGTGACACGCACGCCGAGGCGGAGGGGGGGCAGAGTGATCATCTGTTACACTGCTGAGATCCGATCTGTGTGATCTAAATGCTTTTATTCTTTTAATACCATGTGAGTGCATTTTGTTACACTTACCTTTTTATAAAATTCTCCATACAGTCTGCACTATGTCCGTTCTTATGTTATTCACTTAAGGTCTCCAGCATGTATATCTCCACTGAGACCTACCTATTTGATGGGCTGCCATTCAAAGATACCTTTATGGGAATAACACTCACTCTCTTACTTGTGAGTATTTAGCACACTGCACCTTGAATATTTATTCACACGTTTACCACAGTTATTGCACCATCAGAATATTTCTTCTGTTTTACATGGCTTGCGCTTCCCGATGATCTTCAACTCTACATAGGCATCAAGCCATATAATTTCCAAGTACTGTACATTCCAGATGATTTGACAAATTGAACTTAAACGAGCCATAAATTAAACTTCAAGGCAGCCATATCTGCTCAATAGTGTAATCCAGAATTCATTAAACAATATCAACTCTCTCTTTCCCATCACTCAGTAAAGAAATCCTGCCACTGCTCACCCATACCAACAACTGGAAGTGCAGGCATAGCTTTCTCAGCCCCACAACAAGCCAATATCCCCTGCATCTCCCCAGCAAGGACCTCTGGGTACTCACAGAAATTATTACAGCAAGAATGACAAACATCTCGTATCTTAATTTATATTCTTTTTTTCATATTCACATGAATCCCCTAGAGACATCACTAAATCTGATATACAATTGGATTGCTTTTCATGTCTTGTGATTAACATATTATTTTACTTCGGTTAGGCTACAGTTTAGCAGACAGGCAGTTCAACATTACTTCTTGCCCTATGCAGAACTGTGGGTCAACTTGCCTCAAGAAGAGACCTATCTTCTCATTCAGCCTCTATCCTAATCCAGGTTTCCTTGCAATCGATGGTTTAGTTCCTCAGATTCTGCACTGCTTTGTGCCTTTGCTCTGCCTACAAGCCTTGCCCCTTGCTCTGCAGCTATTTTAGTGGCAATATGTAGCCAAATAGCCTAGAGGAGATCCAGTCCCTTAACCTTGTGACTCTTAAAGCAGCAGTCCATGCTGCCGTTTTTATTTTTATCCCCCCCCCCCTTTAATATGTGCATCAATACAATCCACACAATGATAAGTAATTAGCTAAGATGTCGATTGAATTGCTTTCCTGTGATCGATCGGCAAAGATTCGGCTTGGGGTTTCACTAAATGGCTGTCAGTGCAGCAGAAGAGAACCAAAGACGCAAAGTTCTGTGAGGAAGATTATGTGACCAGGCAGTCACTAGATACAATTGGTGCACTGCTAGAGAGAGGGCATTGCTCACAAAGGGGTATACCAGAGCCTGTTTCAGAAGAGGAAGGCGATGTGACTTTGTAAATGGTTGCTATAGAAACAAAAAATGCTTGTTACCTTATAATACAGCTGCAGCGGCCGTTATTGTAAAACTTCACGGCGCCGATTTCGTGTGCTCTGCTGTACTCCATGCAGCATGAAAGTGGCCAATCGCCCCAGGCACCTGCGCTTATCGTGAATGCTTTGTTGAATTTCATGGATTCTGTTTCTTTGGGTGCAATGAAATTAATGAATTCCAATGTGTACAGTACTGTGCTACTGTGTCAATTTAAGGTGTTTAAAAAACAGAACTCTAAAATGCAATTTTCTGCACTCGCGTCACTCGCGGTACAGTTAGAAAACATCATGCGCCATGACAGGGGTATTCCGAGCAGTGCACCGGGCGAAGTTTTAGAATAACGGCCGCTGCAGCTGTACATTAAAAATGTCATTCAGTGGGTTTTTTTTTTTTTTTTTTAAATGCTACAAGTATTTTTTGATAGTACAGAACGGATTTATTACAAAAAAAAAAAAACCCACACGTAGGTTATTGCTTGGTCTGCAGTTTAAAGGACTCGTGCCATGTGGCATTAGCAGAGCCCGTGTCTCTACATTTCACTCCAGTCTACATTTGCAGGAGCATGCAGCCGAGCTTTCAGAGCTTTATATTTTCCATAAATGGTTACATTTGCTACTGCAACAATAAGCATTTAGAGAGGTGGTTTTATTTAGCGATTGCGTCATTTAAAAATAAACTATGATAGAGATACCAGTCCCGCAAAATGTATCATATTATATCAAAGTGCCCAGTTGTGAATTAACTTTGTCAGACAAATTAGTCAGATATGTAAAGATATTTGTTACAACAGTACCAACTGATTTTGCTCATTGATTTACCCATCTCTTTCTTTCACTATGTAGGGATAAACATAAACTAACACTTTAATGAGCAATTTATTAAATGAATTAACATTTTAATAAGCAATGTATAGTTACAATGGATGCAACTATTCAATGCAACCAGAGATGTAATTCAATGTTCAATCAGAAAAATTACTAGCCAATGCATTGTAATTTAAAGCTTTGGATAACAATATATCAAGCAGTAATTGAAATACAAATAGAGTTGCTTGTAATTGTATTGACTCTATAAAGAATGGATACAGAACATAATCATTGCAATTGCCTTAATCACTCAGCAAGCAGTGCTATGTGTAAAATGCCTTATCTCTTATCTATTCAATGAGAACAGCAATATGGTAATTCTGGCAATCTTAGAGGTATGAGAAATCTGCATGCCTATCCAGATAACAGTTACAGTTAAATGGTCATCCCTATATTAAGTACCATTTATCTTGAGTGAGGATTGTGATAAAAGAAATTACCTGTTTAAACAAGTAATTATACTATTTAGCGTGCAAAAGCACATCCAATCAATCTTTCCTATATGTATTCTTGCAAATTATCCATGGCTATATATTCCACATACTATAAACCATAAACCACGTTGGTACCACAAGCACAATTAACTTGGACCAGATTCTGGAAGAACAGAGATTTACTGTATGACTGTACTTTTTCATTTTCAACACTAAATATGAAAGTTGGAATGTTATAACCTGCTCAGTTTTGGAAGGGATGATTAAGTTCCTTGAGAAAGCAGAATGACAAAATGGTGTGACCTGGGGGTGACAGCAGTGCACATGACATCACCACAAGTGACTCCTGTATTCAGCATTAGCGCCAGCCTCAGCTGACATGCTGGTTGCTGTGCTGAGTTTGCAGTGGCTCTCTACACCCTCCAACACTAGTTTTCGTTACTGATCATGTTCATCAGTCATGCTTTTTCTTTTTGTATCATAGAGAAGGAGCGGCACAGTGAGTAAAGGCACTGACTGGCACTGAGTTGGTAAGCAGGGGAACCTGGTTCAATTCCCGGTGTTGGCTCCTTGTGACCCTGGGCAGGCTTCCTTCTCTCCCATGCAGTTCAGGACCTGCCTCTCTCCATCACTCACCCGCGCTGGGCTTCTCTGTCATGCCAGTGTGCCTGCTGACATCAGAGAGGGGCCCTGACAGTGAGGGAGGCCTACAGCTGGGGAGAGGTGGGGCCCAGTGGCAACAACAGGACCGGCAGTTAGGCATGACATCTGGCTGGACCCAACCTCCAGCGCCAGCCAGACCCCCACACCAGGCCCGGATCAAGTTGAAATTTTTTGCCAAAATCTGAATGTGCTGCAGATTGGCGAGTTCCTTTCAGCCACGGAAATCCGTGGATCAGTCTCAAAAAGGCAGATTCAGGGTTTTTTTTTTTCTATCACTGAAACTCCACCTGACAGATTTCGAATCCCCACAAATCCAGAAGGGGGATTCCGAATTCCTGAAATGTGGGGAGAGAGACCTATTTTACTGAGTCTTTTTTAGCTGCTCACTTCTCATACCCGTAGCTCTCTTTTAAAAGCAGACCACTTCCATTCCCAGTTCAATGTTCCATGTGCATAAAACGGTGCAGATATATGAGTGAAATAAGCTAATAGCTGGATTAGATACAGATGTGAGTAGTACAGCTCAAAAGTATGCCGTGACAGTGTTGCTACTGTACCCACAAGTTGGTTTGGTTCACACTACTAGAGCATCTGCCCAGAATAACAAAGATTGTGGGTTCTAATCTACATAATCTGAACCAAGCGTGCTAAGAAAAAAGCCTCCAATAGAGTTGTATAAAAGCACTGTTATTAGACAGAAAATAAAAAGAAAAGCATTGATGTTGTGGGCTGATGTTCTGAGCTGGGGAACATCAATGTGAGCGCAACTACTAGGCATGCCGACCTTCTCCTTGCTTCTCCTATGTGTTTTGCAAGACAACAGTTTGCTTCCTCAGGGAACAGGACATACGTGGAGACCAGCTGTAGGCTGGATTTAAATACATAATTTTTTAACATCGCAAACTCTGCAACCAGACCCTCGGGACGACATGGGAGAGGTGCCAGGAGGTTCACTAGCGGAGCTGAGCATCAGAGGACCAAAGGGGAAGCCCCCGCACTGCAAGATCGCCCAGTACTAAATATGCTCATTACCTAAGCACACCTGTGAGCGCATTACTTTTTATTTTCTGTCTAATAAAACTGCTTTTATACTGCAGCATTGGAGGCTTCTCGCTTTGCGCTCTTGTTTCAGACGATATACTCTCAAATTGGTGCAAGGATCACCCTCTTCAAGAGCTGCATTGGCCACAACCTTTTCATTCAGGACGTTAATGTAAGGCGGATAACTATTCTATTGCACTGCTGCTAATTATCGGACTATTCGTATAATGTTTTTTTTACAATTATTATTAGTTCACTATTTGATTTATTTTACTTTGTCTGACTTTTAGCGCAAATTCCAAAAATAATCATTTGAATTTACTAATATAATGTATGCATCTGTTTGGGTTTATTTATTTGGTCTATTTTTTTCACCAATGATGATTGTTTTCACACAAGTATCTTCAGTATAGTCATTTAATAGAATTAATTTGTTTCTTTTACCCATTATTAGCCCACTCTTTTACTTAAGTCATGAAATACTGTACATTTTATTCTTACTTCTATGTTTACGCATACATATATACTGTATGTATTATATATTTAGATTGGCATTTTATTACGTTTGGCTGTCCCAGTGAACACACAGGAGTTCCCTATTGCTTGTTGTAGTCTAATCCTGTTGGTCCTGACACCAGAGCCCAATTCTCCACAAGATGCCTTAGACCTTGATGATACTGCCGGCCGGACGCGCGCGCTCCCTCAGGGCGATGCGCACGCCCGAAACCTGCACTGCAGTCGGAAGGCAACAGGGAGGCGTGGCAGAGGCGCAGGAAATCACGTGAGCGGTTCGCCCTCATTGGCTGAACCGCTCACGTGACGCGGCCGTCGCTCCTGAAAATCAATTTTACAGATCGTCTCTAAATTTGCGCGCTTGGCCACCTCGATGGCGCACCTGGTCACGCGCACTTATTGGAAAACTGATTTATGTTTTGGCGGCGCGCAGTGTCGCGTGATCCGCCACCTTGGGTATAATCCCAGCCGTAGACTTGTCAACTCAATATACTGTAGTTCTTATGGAAATCCTTTTAGGAAGTCTGTTGTGTGAATCATTTAAATATACTTTGCATATCTCTAAAGTGTGCTCCATTTTGAGCACAGGTATCTTTCCCTATGTTATTATGAGGGAGTTTTGAGGGGATATATATATATAAATATATATATATATATATATATATATAAAAATATATAAATTTGAGATTACTCTCCCACCCCTCAATTGATTAATGCATAGTGAAAAAATATCCTGCATTTTTTTTCTTCATAATGCCTTATATTATCGCCACTTTAACAAAGTGTAGTGAATCTAGGCCTGCCGAGTTTCCTCTGTCTGTCTATCCCAGCTGGCGTTTGTTGTTTGAATACTGCCTTTATAGACCATTATTTTATAGCACCCAATCATTACCATGCTACTGTACTTATATCCTAGAACATTTTACAGTGACTTTATTTAATGTCTCAATGGCGAATAATCCAGTTTCCGGTAAATCGCCCATATTCCAGTTCCACATATTCATCTTAACCTGATTTCACATTTATTTTCGCTGATCGTTTTTTTCTCTCATGAACCAGCTGATGTCTTTTCTTTTAGTACATCCGTTATTTCCTCACTCACCAGGGAACAGGAAGCATCATTTTTGTAGGCGCACTGTGACTTACTTTTGCTGCTGATTGCTATCTGTGAAAAAGGACTTCCTTCAAAGCAATGACTTCACACTATTTGACAGCCCGCACATCAGACAAGCTCTCTGGTACTACGCTGCTTTAATCAACTCCAGTTGCAAAACACAGTAAAGGTAACAATTGGATAGATCTCCTGATGCATTTCATTATGAATAAAAAACACTCCCCATTTTGCTTTTGTTATGTGTAGATAACACCAGCTCCCCCTCTGCACAGAAACAGTGTGCTAAGGGTTAACATCTGGAATGGCTTGCTGTGTTTTGTCAGCACTGCCCTCTGCCATTTGTATTGCTCTGGAATAAAGGACTTGCATAGCAGAGCTGAACTCATACCGAACCTCTTCATCCTGCATCTGCATCGCCCCTAAAGCGGCAGCCAAAGGGTGTCAGCCGTTTGCTGCCATTCGCTGATGTTACAGCTGCTCTGTTACAATCCGAAACACACCAACCTTCTTATCCCCCTGTACCGTATGTTTCCTCTTACCCTTCCTTATAGATTGCAAGCTCCTGGGGCAGGGCCCTCTTTACCTCCTGTAACAATGTATATTAATGTTTGTTATTTTATTCTGTTTTGTCCTCCAACACTATTGTACTGCGCTACAGAATATGTTGGCTCAATATAAATAAATGATAATAATATGTTCTATTATGTAAAATAAAATTTTGGGGTGCTCTAAAATGGAAACAAAAAAAGTTAATAGAGTAAAAGAAGTCACTACTTCTTCGTGTGGTGTCACCGGACGAACCAAGGAAACCTCACCAGTTCCAAAATAATACACGACAAACGAAGGACCACTGTACTCAATGTCCAAGTCAAGTTAAAAATCAGTTTAATCCATCCAAAAGGTATAAAATAGTGTTATTTTCGACCTTTTGGATGGATTAAATTGATTTTCTTTACTTTTTTCACTTGTAGAGTGCGGTGGTCATTCGTTTTATTGTTCTATTACTGGATGTACAGTAGAAATGTTTATCTGGAACAATTTACAGGAGTCTCTCAAAACCAGCTACTGTCTAAGTTCTTCCAAGACTTTGGCTTTCCTACTTTGAACATGTTTGTATCTGTAACATGTAATGTTTTCAACGTATTATTTTGTACTTAGGACATGCTTGAAAATGAGAGAACTCAATGTATTTGTTTCTGTTGACAATATTTTCATAAATAAAACATTGATTGTGCGAATTAGCCATATATTTTAAGCTCTACTTTTGTAAGGCTCCATGAACTGTGAAGATTTCTAATCTCCGAGAATTCTCATTTCTATTTGACTTCTGGAACTGCTTTGCAGTATTCAGTACTTTTAAGGTACATACAAATAAAAAAACATAAAAGCTCTTTATGTCTCACACACATTTGCTGCCTTGAGTCTGGACCATATTCAGCTTTATGCATCTAAGGATTCTTCCTCTTGCTGGGATTCCTGGTCCTGGGATCTGGAGTCAGTCCCTCTCTCACATCTTTGTGTCGGTCTCTGGCTCTGATCACTTAGGATATACGTTTGTAACTCCACACCTTTTGTGGTTTACTCTGGATTTTCATCTCCGAGGCAACTCTGGATCCACTTTTCTAATTTTCACGACACACCATCAATAATATCATGTTTTTCTCGTGCCTGTCTTAACCTACTTTGCACCTTGGATTACGCTTTTGATATATCTTATATGTTTCCTTGGAGGTTGTAAACCAGGCCTGCAGCATGGTCCAGGCATTAAAAACATGGTTTTCTGATGCTTTTATGCCCATAACTATAAATCGCAACTGGCCCCTTTAGAAAATAAACATAAAGTAGTGCCTAGATCCCTTGGAGTATGGAATTAAACTGTTGTTTCAGGTAACTTTCCACCAACTTGGCAGGTATAACCATAATGTAGATAGCTAGAACCAGGAAACCCCGAACCAGGCATAATGATTCCCTATACGTTACTACCCAGTGACTATAAAGACCACCATTTCTTGATGATAACATGTATTGGTCCAAATTCTTTGCTATAAGTAATAAAAACCGGGGTAAAACAATCAGATTGAGTGCTAAGTTTTCCACAGTGAAATTATTTTAATAATGTATCCCTTTCAGTTAAGCAGGCTCTATTTTATAATATATCTACCATTGATTCAGAAAAAAAAAACATTTATTAATAAAGATTTTGTCAAATTTTCCTTATGCATTTATGAAATATTTTATATGGGAAGATACATTGCAATATCTTCAGAAGTAGATTCCCAAACATGTCAGTGGTAGAAGGGCATTTATCTTCACTTTTCGCCATTCTAACATCATGCCAAAGGGCTAAAAAAAATAAAAAGGCAGCACATTTCTAATTTAAAATAATTATTCATGTTCTCCAACCGATTTAAGCACCGGTATGCCTTTGTTAGGGATAAAACATCCTACTATTACCTCAACATTTTAAAACACATCCAATAAATCCAATTAAAAGAAACAACGGTGTATCTCATCATTGTGGATCAGCCAACTACAGTACATCATTTTTTACTCTTTGCAAACAACAGTTTCAATTTATTTCCACATTTAATCCAAAATGGAACTTTTGCTTGTAGTACTGTATCTAAAATAAGTTCTCTTTGTAAAATACATGTACTCCAATCGCCTCTCTTTTACTGATAAAAGTGTATTGATAAGAGGTAGTTTGTCTAGCTTCTATAAATTGCGTTGCCATAGTATTTTTTACATCCAGATTTTTAATAGCACCCCGATGTTCACTCAATCTGTTTTTTTCAGGAGGTTACTAATGTACCCAATATGCAAGTTGGAATATTGACCCTGTAACTAATATGTAACACTTGCTGTAGAGCAATTAATACAATTATTTTATTTCAATTAATTTCACTGTATAGAGATAGGTGAATGTGTTTGTATTATAGTGTAGAGCATTGTACATATTTCCTATACCCTATTACCAGCTGGGGAAGATTTTGAGCAAGTGTTACTGTTCGGAATGTGAGCACACAGCGCCACAGGCGGAGCTCACGGCTCCCTCCTTACACTGCTCAGACCCTTCCGCTACAACCACGCAAGCATGGTAGGACGCTCCACGAGGTACTTCCTCCACGCTCTACGCCGCAGCCGTCGGCGCGGAATTGCCGCTCCCCGCGCACGTGCGCACACCACGTTGCTTCCTCTCATGCGCACGTCGGACTTACAGCACACACACAACAGCCCCTGAACTTATCTCCGCTCAGGTCCGCCCCCAAACACCGCACAGTTACAATCTGGCTCTTGCTGAGAATCCTGACGAAGCTTGGAGACAAGTGAAACGCGTTGAGTGAACAACAGCAGACCAGAAGTGTACCCTGAACCCCCCTGATCCCGTGTGGATCAATTCTGCGATCGATCACAAACCGGAAGTGACGCGACGGGCCAAACCGGAAGTGACACGACGCGACCTCGGGAGTGGGGCAGACGGCAAACACTGAAGCTGCGCATCTATAATTTTACGTGTCTATGCACATAGTCTAAAATGTAAGTGCAATATTTATTGCTTTATAAATATATTTGAGTGAACATGCAATGTTGCACTAAGAGTGTCATCTCTTTTATTGAGGGTTTGTCCTGCTGAAGCCTGGTAATTCATGTCAAGCAAGTCTTCCATACATACACACTGCTGGTATTTGATTGAGAAATTGTGAGTCCCCACTTGTGATTTTTGAAGCTGTTTTTTTCCTGTAGAACGTATTACACTATATATTATATATTTCTTTTTACATACGGTGACATCTGCGCTTCACACAAGTTTCTTTCTGCAATCAACAAAAGGAGGAATTGGATCTTCTCCTCAAGGGTTAAGCTGCGAAGTTTACTGTTTTACATTTATTATTCACTTTATTTATTAAGCACCAATTAAGGTTTATTATTGCACCTCTATTAGAAGCGCCTCACCCCCCCCCTTTTTCTCTCTTGCTGAGTCTCACCTGGGCTCTAGGAACAGCAGCCAATGCAATGAAGCTCCCTGGGCTCCTCCAGTCACGCCCCCTCTCCTGGTTGGCTGTTCCAGCTTTATATACACTCTCTGTCCTGTGCTTCCTCGCTCGTCATAGTTCTGTATGGGTGATTCACAGTGCTTGTTCTTTGATTCTCTCGGTTTTGACGCGGCTTGGCAGACTTCCCCCTTTGGCTCTCGACTTCGGATTGTTCCTGTTTACGTACCTTCTGGCTCCCTTCAACCACGGCTCTCACCTCGATCCTTCCGTACTTCTCCTACCCCTGATCTCGGCAACGGCAACGACCATTCTTCTGGAAAAAACGGTATCGGCAAGTATTCACGCAATACTCCCCATCTGGCCTGGCATCATCTAATACCACAACCCGGACACGTCCTTCGCTCTGTCGGTGTGTGTATTCATACCTGCCACCTCAGTTCTAGGGACAGGTCTGGTCTGCGGGCTACTCCGGCATAACGGAAAAAAGGGGGGGTTGTATATACTCCTGCGCATGAAATCAAAATTTTAGAAAAAAAGGGACCCTAGTTTCAGAGTTCAAGAGAATTCATATGAGACCACACTCTAAATGTGTGCAATACAAATATACTTTAATTGTATTAAAAAAGAAAAGAACTAATAATTCTAAAAAATATAAATTACACCAGCTGGGTACAAAGAAATAGAAACCAAATGATACTTAACTCATACAAATAAGTTCAAATTAGAGATTGCCTTAATAAAGGCTTATTAAAATAAACACTTGTTACTTATAAAATTAATAACTGATCATACATGTAATATGTCTGCATATATAGAATAATATGCTTGGGCTTTGGGTAATGTCCACCCTAGTATGTTAATTGCCTCCACTTGGATAAGTCCAAAAAGGGTAAGTTGTGGAAAAATGTATCCCAGTGTTAATGGAAAAAAAAAACATTCTGAGTTGTATCTTGTTGTGAGTGGTTGGCGGCACTTTATATTAAGTATAATGGCTGTGCAGGAGGAAAGAGATGGTGGATGAAAAGTCTTAGTCACAGGGGCCAATCCCTGACGAAGCCCTTGGATGGGAGAAACGCATAGGGTAACTCTTTTCAAGTATTTGCAACCAGTGGGACAAGCGCTACATGCGGAGGAGTAAAAGGAGGCACTTTCAAAAATCTAGTTGGCGCCAACACGGATGAACAGCTGTGGCGGGAGACGTGAGAGGTGAGGACGCAGACAGCACACGCATACGTGAGACGTGGAAACAACAGACGCGGGAGCTGCAGATACACTCCAGCACCACAGAGGAGACTTCGTTCTAATCTACATCTTGGCCGAGCAGCGGAGGGGGAAGTGAGGTAACAGGTTAGTCGAAGTACCCCTCAGGATCCCGGCCACAACCACATCTTGTAGCTGGGAGTGGCATAATAAGAAGGTAACGCTCCCTTATCTGTATTATCAGTGAAAAGAAAGTTTTGTGTGCTAAAGAGTGGTGTAAACCTTAAGAAGATTCAGTTTTTTGTCTGTACACATCTGCATATTCCTCTCACCCCGAGGGGGCTGAAAATCAGAGAGTATGAAGTCTGCATAAAACCTGTGACTTTTCAACCACCATCTCTTTCCTCCTGCACAGCCATTATACTTAATATAAAGTGCCGCCAACCACTCACAACAAGGTACAACTCAGAGTGGTTTGTTTTTTCCATTAACACTGGGATACATTTTTTCACAACTTACCCTTTTTGGACTTATCCAAGTGGAGGCAATTAACATACTAGGGTGGACATTACCCAAAGCCCAAGCATATTATTCTATATATGCAGACATATTACATGTATGATCAGTTATTCATTTTATAAATAACAAGTGTTTTTTTAAAAGCCTTTATTAAGGCAATCTCTAATTTGAACTTAGTTGTATGAGTTAAGTATCATTTGGTTTATATTTCTTTGTACCCAGCTGGTGTAATTTATATTTATATTTTTTTGAATTATTAGTTCTTTTCTTTTTTTAATACAATTAAAGTATATTTGTATTGCACACATTTAGAGTGTGGTCTCATATGAATTCTCTTGAACTCTGAAACTAGGGTCCCTTTTTTTAAATTTTTTTGATTTCATGCGCAGGAGTATATACAACCCCCCTTTTTTCCATTCGTACATTTAGGGGAATTGAAGATTCCCTGCTTTATACTCCAGCAGCAGACGTCATTTTGTCTTATATAGAGTAAAACGATACACTCTACCATTTGCTACAAGTTCTTTTAGCGCCATTCTTTTTCTTTTCTATTACTCCGGCGTAACAGTTACTAACTGTGTAAAAGTCAATTTGAGTAACAATCAGAGTTGCTGACAGGGGTGTGAGCCGGGACCAATGTCCCCGGGCCCGGTGGCTGTGGGGGTCCGGACGGTGCTGGAAGTTGGGTCCAGCCAGAGGTCATGCCCAACTTCTTTGCCCGGGTGCCAGTCCTGCCGTTGCTGCTGGGTCCTGGCTCTCCCTAGCTTCGGGCCTCCCTCAGTGTCAGGGCCTCTCTCTGATGTCAGCAGGCACACTGGCATGACGGAGAAGCCCGGCGCTGGAGAGTGATGGAGAGAGGCAGGCCCCGAACTGCTTGGGAGAGGGGGAAGCCTGGCAGGAGGCATGCAGCAGCTGGGGGAGAGCCGGGGCACAAGAGGCAAGGTAAATGTTTGTTCTATATGTATTTGGGGGATGTTTTTTTTTCCGTTTGCATTTGGGGGGTGGGTTGGAGTTTTATGTCTTTGGGGTGGGGGTTATTTTTGTATGTATTTGGGGGGTGTTTTAAAAAAAAATGTATTGGGGGGGTTTGTATGTATTTGGGGGTGGTGGTTTTATGTATGTATCTGTTTTTTTTTAATGTATTTGGGGGAAGGGATTTTTTGTATGTATTTGGGGAGTGGAGGGGTTGTATGTATTTCGGACATGGTTTTTTTGTATGTATTTGAGGGTGAGGTTTTTGTAAGTATTTGGGGGGCGTGGGATTTTCCTATTTGGGGTGGGGTTTTGGTATTTGGGGGGGTGAGGAATTTGTATGTATTTTGTGGGGGGGGGGTGAATATTGTGGGGAGGATTGTGTGTATGGCATGGGGGGGGAAATAAGTGTGAGGAGGGGGGATTGAGGGGGTGGGATTGATTGAGGGGGTAATTGATGAAGGGAGGAGAGAGGGGGCATAAGAAAGGGAGTGAGGAAGAGAGGGGGTAAAAGTGAGACAGGGGGAGAGAAATACATGGGAAGAGGGGGGAAATAGAGGAGGGGGTCATGAGGAGGTGTGAAACAGGGGTTGGGGGGCTCGCAAGACCGCTTACATGGGGGTGAGGGGGCGTGGAATCTGTTGGCGGCCATGGTAATAATCGCCTTTCTTCAGTAAGCTGCAATATCGTCAATCCGGCTCTGTTGCACAGAAAGCCCCACTGAAGTCAATATATCTAAAATATTTCTTGACCTACAGATACAGCGGCTGTTATTTGAACAAATGACAGAGCCGTTTTCGTGTGCGCTGTTGTATTCCACGCGGCATTAATGCCGCCAATCGCCCCAGGCACACATGTTTATCGCGGTTGCTTTGTTTGAATTTCATGGATTCTGTTTCTTTGTGTGCAATTAAATTAATGAATTGCAATGTGTACAGTACTATGCTACTGTGTCAATTTCAGGTGTTTAAAAACCAGAACACTAAAATGGCATTTTCTGCACTCGCCTGCACTCGCATCTAAAGGCGGTATGGTTGGAAGAAATCACGCGCCATGACATGGGTATTCCGAGGTATACACCGCGTGGAGTGCGAATAATTGCCGTTGCATTTGTATGAAAGGCAAACCTAGGATTAGTTACCCTATATATTGTTTCAATCTAGATTCATTTTGAACTAAGGGCCAATGTCTATAAATCAAACTTAAAAAATAAAATAAAAAAACTTTATTGGTAGAAAAATGTGACATTTTTTCTTTATCTTTCTTTAGATTTCTTTTTTGGGTGTAATTCTGAGCCTGGTGTCAGTAGTGGGGAAATTAATGGAAACATTGCTGAAAAATAGAATTGTTTGACATATACAGTACAGTGATACCCACAAGTCTTACCTGGGAATGGATAAATCCTACAGTAACTTTTATTAGAATACTTCAACTTGTCAATGAAATTGTTTTATATTTCAATTGTTATTGTATAACAAGGCAAAATTAATTGGTAATGATGTTGAAATAAGTGAATTAGCCATGTTGATGACTTAAGAAGTTATGAAAATTGTTTACATGCAGTAAATTTAGTTAAATTGACACTTTATTTGTAGCACTTTGTCCTATTGTTTAGTACAGTAACATCACCACTAAATGAGAAGACTGACTATCTCAAAGAGAAATTGGACTTGAATGCAAATGTAGCCATGGCTGGGTGTGGCTACTATTCTACTCAGTACTGACATATCAGTCCTAGTAACAGCAGGCAGTGTTGGGATCAATCATTGGGTTTTCCCCACTCAGGCAGTACCCTTGAGTGACAGGGGAGGAGGTAGGATCAGGACTGAGTGTTGCCCATTCCTGGGTTCAGACTGGTACCCTCCCCCTACTGCATCTCCAAATTATTAGTTGGTCTCTACCAGTGACAGAGACAGGGTGTCACAACCAGGCTGCTATGTACTGGTAGGCCCAAGTTTCCTTCCCTTTGGGAAAGTGAGTGATCACCCATACCTCGGATCCTGCTAGAGGATCAGGGAAGAGCTAGGACTGCTGCGGAGGGCCCTTGACCCATAGTGCAGGTCCAGGGACCATCTGAAGTTTGAGACCAGAGCTGTGACTGCATTGGGTAGAGTTGCCAAGTGACTGTGCTGGGAGCAGAAAAGAATAAACCAGTTCCTGTTATTATACCTCCTACCTGGTGTGTAATCTTTCCAGGAGGAGAGGAGTCTGTTATACTGTGGGAGATTACCTTCATACATCTGGAGACTACAGCAGATGGAGGCGCTGAGAAAAAATGAGCTAAATGTCGGGTATGTACCCCAGAAGCCTGTTCTGTAGTCCCCACAAACATCGGTGGACACCTCAGCCTCTTGAGAACCTACAGGTAGCTTGTACCATACACCTGGTAACAGGGGAATCTCACAGGGGGTGGGGGAAACACCGTTACACAAAGAACAGAAGTTCTTGAATTGTAGCACAAAGAACATTTACAGAAACTGTATAAACCCAGAATAAGCAAAACTCATAGAAATGGCGACTCGCTGCTCTTCTTGTAATTCAGACCTCTGTTCCCCCGTCAAAGATGAAGATTGAGTTTATATTTGCCAAGGGTAAAAAAGGACAGAACAGGAAATCTTTGTCAAGTTGGATATATCATTCAAGGCCCCCAATATATCCCTGAAGCTTCACAAAGAGCTGGTTTCTACACACAGAGCCAGGAGCATCTGCAAAGAAGCATCACTGGACAAGAAGAGTGATGTGCTCCACAATAAGCTATATGGGAATTGAAGAGGGAATTGAAAAACTCCTTCAACAAGAAAAAGTGAATCACTTGAGACATAAAAGGAAAGCGTAAACATAGTTAAGGCCAGGATAAACAACTGAGACACTGAATTGTAACCAAACATCCTCTATTAGCTCTTCACATGCAGACACTTGCTGTTCAGGCTGCTGAAACAGCCAATCACCTAAAAGCAACTACGTATGCAGTGCCCATTCTTCTTCAGCGTAGTGTTTTGGAGTAGTTCCCTTGAAACCTGAGTCTAAACTTGATCTTGTAAGTGTGCCTAATCTGATTAAATCCGTTTTGCAGAGTGAGCCTCAGTACAATTGGCCGAGAATAATTTGCAGTCTATTTGACCATGTGCCATCACCAGCAATTTCCTGCCTCCAAGACAACTGAGTTAAAGGGACAGCCCCACATGGAGAGAGAAATATATCTGAACCATTTATCAATGTACTGTAATTGACTCATTCACCCATAAAGTGTTATTCTCGCATATTTTATTTTCTCAGGGTTCCGTTTAATTATTAACTTTATCTAGTAATTGTTGTTCATTTCCATGATCTCTTTGGCTAATTATGGCAGAATACTTATAGTCAGGGCCACCAACAGGGGGGGACAAAGGGCCACTGGCATCCCGTGCCCCGTGAATCAGGGGCCCGGGCCCCCTGAGCGGCCGGGCGCCAGTTATTTAAACACATTTTTAAAAAAAAGTTTAAAAAAATGCCCGCTCCCCCCCGCTCCCAACGTGGGACGGAGGGGGAAGTACCTGAGCTCCTCCTGCTGCCCGCTCCCCCCCCGCTCCCAACGTGGGACGGAGGGGGAAGTACCTGAGCTCCTCCTGCTGCCCGCTCCCCCCCGCTCCCAACGTGGGACGGAGGGGGAAGTACCTGAGCTCCTCCTGCTGCCCGCTCTCTCCCCCCCCGCTCCCAGTATGGGACGGAGGGGGAAGTACCTGAGCTCCTCCTGCTGCCCGCTCCCCCCCGCTCCCAACGTGGGACGGAGGGGGAAGTACCTGAGCTCCTCCTGCTGCCCGCTCTCTCCCCCCCCGCTCCAAACGTGGGACGGAGGGGGAAGTACCTGAGCTCCTCCTGCTGCCCGCTCCCCCCCGCTCCCAACATGGGACAGAGGGGGAAGCACCTGAGCTCCTCCTGCTGCCCGCTCCCCCCGCTCCCAACATGGGACGGAGGGGGAAGCACCTGAGCTCCTCCTGCTGCCCGCTCTCTCCCCCCCACTCCCAGTGTGGGACAGAGGGGGAAGTACCTGCGGCCTGCTTCTACCCCCCCCCCCCCCCCCCCCGTGGCCAGCTTCCCGCGTGCCCCCCCCCGAGCCCACCTACCGCACGCCCCCCAAGCCCACCTCCCGTGCCCCCCCTAGCCCACCTCCCGTGCCCCCCCCCAGCCCACCTCCCGCGCCCCATCCCCCAAGCCCACCTCCCGTCCCAGGCAGCTGCCGCTGGGATATCGGGGGCAGGAGGGGGAAGCATCTGGCGGCAAGCTGCACCCACCCGGTCAAGGTAAGTCACCCAGTCACTGTCACCCTCTGTCACTGTCACCCACCCAGTCACTGACTGTCACCCACCCAGTCACTGTCACCCACCTAGTCACTGTCACCCACCCAGTCACTGTTACCCAGTCACTCCGACCCAGTCACAGTCACCCACCCAGTCACTGTCACCCACTGTAACTGTCACCCACCCAGTCACTGTCACCCACTGTCACTATCACCCACTGTCACTGTCACCCACCCAGTCACTGTCACCCAGTCATTGTCACTCACCCAGTCACTGTCACTCACCCAGTCACTGTCACCCACCCAGTCACTGTCACCCAGACACTCAGTCACTGTCTCCCACCCAGTCACTGTCTCCCACCCAGTCACTGTCACCCATTCACACTCTCCCACCCAGTCACTGTCTCCCACCCAGTCACTGTCTCCCACCCAGTCACTGTCACCCAGTCACACTCTCCCACCCACCCAGTCACTGTCTCCCACCCACCCAGTCACTGTCTCCCACCCACCCAGTCACTGTCTCCCACCCACCCAGTCACTGTCTCCCACCCACCCAGTCACTGTCTCCCACCCACCCAGTCTCTGTCTCCCACCCAACCAGTCACTGTCTCCCACCCACCCAGTCACTGTCTCCCACCCACCCAGTCACTGTCTCCCACCCACCCAGTCACTGTCTCCCACCCACCCAGTCACTGTCTCCCACCCACCCAGTCACTGTCATCCACCCACCCAGTCACTGTCACCCACCCATACCATCATTCACCCACCCACCGTCATTCCTTCACCCACCTACGTTATTCGTTCAACCCCACCCATCGTCATTCATTCACCCACCCACCCACTGTCATTCATTCACCCACCCACTGTCATTCATCCACCCACCCCCTGTCATACCCCCACCCATCATCATTCACTCACCCACCCACCCACTCACCCACCCAGGCAGGCAGTCAACAGGTCTTTTGTTGAAAACAGTTAAGTAAAAGTTGTATGCGAAAAAATATTTTTTCGTGGTAGTTGCGCTATGGGTTTGGGGGGGTGCGGGGTGCGCTACGGGTTCGGGGGGGGGGGGCTGCTCTTTTCTTTTGTCCTAGGCCCCATGATTTCTGTTGGCGGCCCTGCTTATAGTAGTTAAAAAGAAACAGAGGGGAAACAATGATCAACAATTTACCTGTAAATGCAATAGTTTCCTAACAGTATTATCACGAGATTAGTAAAAGTAAAAAAAAAAAAAAAAAAACACTCCAAAGCATTAGGTTACTATGGATTAATTAAATGTTTAAGAACATTTTAAAAAAAAAACACGTGTGTTATGTGTGTTTTTTAAGCCAACCACCTATATTTGAGCCTGTAAAAATTCTACTACTATTTGTTAATTTTGGGCTGGAGAGGGACTAATCCTATTTAAGCTCAGGGAAGTTTTTGATGTACAGATGTGATAAATTGATATAAACTGGTAGAAATGAAAACTGATCTAACAGGGACTGATAAGGTGACTGATTTTGATTGTTTTTGCTATAGAATTGGATGGAACCTTGAGAGATATGAATGTTTTTATACTCCTAGCCAGATATAGAAATGTCGTAGTATGGGGGGGGGGGCGGTTTGGGGGGGAGGGTTGTAGATTACAATTATATTTTTAATGTCACTGGTCTGATATTACATAGTTACATAGTTACATAGTTACATAGTTACATAGTAGATGAGGTTGAAAAAAAGACATGCTCCATCATGTTCAACCTATGTTACATTTAGACAACAGATACTTTATCCTATATTTGTACTTACAGTATATTGATCAAGAGGAAGGCAAACGAAAATCCGAAGTGACATATCATCCAATGACATCTCATAAGGGAAAATATAAATTCCTTCCTGACTCCAAGAATTGGCAATCGATTATTCCCTGGATCAACATCCTTCCTATGTTTACTTATTTGGAATATCCCTGTATACCTTTCCTTTTTAAAAAGATGTTCAACCTTTTTTTTTAACAAATCTATTGTATCTGCCATCCCAGTCCCATGGGTAATGAATTCCACATTTTATCTACCCTTACTGTAAAGAACCCTTTCCTTTGTTGCTGGTGAAATCTCCTTTCCTTCAACCATAACAGATGGCCCCGAGTCCTTTGTACTGCCCTTTGATTAAATAGTTCTTTTGAAAGCTCCTTGTACTGTCCCCGAATATATTTGTATATAGTTATCATATCCCCTCTTAGACACCTTTTTTCTAATGTAAATAAATCTAATTTAGCTAGCCTCTTCTCATAAGTTAGATTGTCCATCCCCTTTAATAAATTGGTGGCTCTTCTCTGCACTCTCTCGAGTAACATAATGTCTTTTTTAAGGAGTGGTGCCCAAAATTGTACTCCATATTCACGGTGTGGTCTTACTAATGCTTTGTAAAGGGGCATAATTATTTTACTTCCCTTCCATCCATTGCCCATTTAATGCAAGATAAGATCATGTTTGCCTTTGCAGCTACTGCACGACTTTGGGCACTATTGCTAAGCCTGCTGTCTACAAGCACTCCTAAATCCTTCTCCATCAAGGATTCCCCCAATGTATCCCCATTTAATTTGTAAGTCGCCTGTTTGTTCTTGCTTCCCACATGCATAACCTTACATTTATCTGTATTAAACCTCATCTGCCATTTACCTGCCCAAGTTTCCAGTCTCCCCAAGTCCTTCTGGAGAGAAATTACATCCTGCTCTGATTCTACTACCTTACACAATTTAGTATCATAAGCAAAGATGGAGACTTTGCTCTCGATGCCAAATTAATAAACAAGTTAAAAAGCAGGGGTCCCAGTACCGATCCCTGAGGGAGAAGGAGCGGCTCAGTGAGTAAAGACACTGACTGGCATTGAGAGTTTGAAGCAGGAGAGCATAGTTCAATTCCCGGTGTCAGCTCCTTGTGACCTTGAGCAAGTCACTTTATCTCCCTGTGCCTCAGGCACCAAAAACATAGATTGTAAGCTCAACGGGGCAGGAACCTGTGCCTCTGCCCCATTCTCTGTCTCTCTCTCTCTCTCCCCCATTCTGTCTCTCTCCCCATGCCATGCTGTCTCTCTCCCCGTGCCATGCTGTGTCTGTCTCTCTCCACATGCCATGCCATGTAAAACTAGCAGCGCTATGCAAGAACATGCTAAAACAAACTCCACTCACGACCTTAGCCCAACCTGAAAAAGTTCATGACAACCCTGTGTTGTCTATCCTTCAACCAGTTTTCCAGATATATTCATATCTGTTTATGATTTGTAAATACTGGACAATATAATATTGATCAAATAAATAACTTTTGACCAATGTTGGGCATTAATAATTCTGGCAATAACAATTGAAATCTCTTGCTCTTTTTATAGAATGTATTATATAGGAGCCAGCAAGAGAATATTTTGACCCTTTTAGGGAACATGCACCTGTCTTGTATCCTTGTAAAAGTGTTGTTTGTGCCACTGATACTATAGGAAAGCTCCCCATACCTAACTTTTAATGGGGTAACATTTTTTTCTTCACTCTAAGAACCAGCATCATACAGCATTAGTTGTAAAATCACTACATGCATTATGAAAAGATCCAGGTTTACACATCCTAACTTTCCCAAGTTATAACCAGATCAGCATAAAGTACATACAGGACCCTGGAACATGAGCATGAGCTGCCATGTTACTTTATTTATAGGCAATATATTTGCACAACTTAGTATTTTGTCTGAAGCACTTTAGGTGATTTCAGTTTCTTGAGCGTTTTATGTGTTCTGTATCGGCGATGCGACAGAACGGCGGGTGAGTTATTATAAGTGTCACTTTCTTACCTACATTCTAGGCTGCATGTTTCCTTCTTTTGTGAGTTATAAAACTATTGGAATCTGCTTTTCATTACTTACTAACCCAAATCTGTTGCTAAGCAACGCTCCACTCAAGCCGGCTTACACAAAATAATTTCCCAACAAATGTAGTTTTTTTTCAAGTTGATTTTAAACTTTTGTGTTTGTGATCATCATACGCCCATTTAAAGGTGAAGTGCTAATTACCAAAATTGTGTGTCGCTCTCGCTCTCCCATTCTCTGATTCTCTCTGTCTCTCTCCCTCATTCTCTGTGTATGTGTGTCTCTCTCTCCCCAATTCTCTGTCTCTCTCTCCCCCATTCTCTGTCTCTCTCTCTCCCCCATTCTGTCTCTCTCCCCATACCATGCTGTCTCTCTCCCGTACCATGCTGTGTCTGTCTCTCTCCACATGCCATGCCATGCTGTGTCTCTCTGCCCATGCCATGCTGTGTGTGTCTCTCTCCCCATGCCATGCTGTGTGTCTCTCTCCCCATGCCATGCTGTGTGTCTCTCTCCCCATGCCATGCTGCGTGTGTCTCTCTTCCCATGCAATGCTGTGTCTGTGTTTCTCTCCCCATGCCATGCTGTGTCTGTCTCTCCCCATGTCATGCTGTGTCTGTGTCTCTCCCCATGCCATGCTATGTCTGTCTCTCTCCCCATGCCATGCTGTGTCTCTCTCCCTATGCCATACCATGCTGTGTGTCTCTCTCCCCATGCAATGCTATATCTCTCCCCCCATGGGGGAGGAAAGGGAGTGGTGTGTGCATGTCCATTCTTCACCCTACCTTTCACTGTGGAGCATGGCAGGGTGGGGGGGCGGCATCTTGAGCCCTGGCAGCAGACACTGAACCATTTCTGGGGCTCCGTTGACACTTACCCCGCCACCACCCTCTGAAGCTGCATTCAGACCCGGCCTCTGCTCTCCTTCCTGCATTCTCTGCCCTCTGCTGCCCTCTGCTGCCCCCCCCCCCCTGCATTCTCTGCTCTCTGCTGCCCCCCTGCTCTGATGGCCAAAAACAGGACAGCCACAAAAAACGGGACCTTTTAAATAATGTCGGGCAGCCAGGAAAAACATTAAAAAACTGGGACTTTCCCGGCTAAACCGGGACATCTGGTCACCCTAAATTCAGTTAACTATAGACAAATGTTGTAAAGAATGACACAAACTATTTTACAAATGCTCTAATAAAAAGATTGTTATCACGTGTGTAACGTTGTTTCCCCCACACACTGGGAGATTCTGCCATGGTGTGTAGTGTTGGCTACCTGTTGGCTCACAGGATGCTGAGTCATCTGCCGATGGTAGTGGGGACCTCTGGACAGGCTTCTGGGGCACATTACTGGTCTCTATCTCTTCTGGTACAGCACCTCCATCTGCTGCAGGCACAGAAGTGGAAAGACAGTCTCTTGCAGAAGAACTTACTCCACTCTCCCCAGACAGATTGCATACTAGGCAGGAGTATAATTGTCCTGGAACAGGATTACACATTTTCTGAGTCACTTTGCAGCTTTCAAGTAAACTGTCTCCCTAGTTAAGCTGCATGTTTTTCTCCTGTTCCAGCAGCAATCTGCCTGCGTGAAATGCAACATTATTGCTACACATGCCCTTTAGACAGCCCTAGTTGGTTGCCCAGGCAACCTTCCAATCTTCATAGCCAGGAGGTTGGTTTAGCCCTGCTTGCTCCCCTGTCTTTCTGGAAGTTATAGTGGTCTTTAGACTGTTCCTGCCTGCACAGGAAAGTGTCTTTATTTCCCCTACAAGCTGGCTTTATGAGTACATTCCACCTCCCTTACACCTCCTGCAAGG
Source organism: Ascaphus truei (assembly GCF_040206685.1). Taxonomy (NCBI): domain Eukaryota; kingdom Metazoa; phylum Chordata; class Amphibia; order Anura; family Ascaphidae; genus Ascaphus; species Ascaphus truei. Next base: position 42,249,340 of record NC_134483.1, on the reverse strand, counting down.
CCATCCTTTTATACCTTTCCCCCACACCAAGGCACCTTCATCTAGAGAAGCACTCTCTCACTACATACCACTATCAGCAAGTACCTTTTATATTTCTGTTGACTCCCCCAATAAAGTTGAAGAAAATAGAAGGACTTTGGGGGTCATGCACTAAGCTCCGATAAGTCGTTTTTAGAACGCAAAGTGCTCTTAGAACGTGATGTTGCACTGAACACGATTCACTAAGCCATGCAATGGGGCACTTTGCGTTCTAAAAGTGACTTTTTTCTGGAAATTTTTCTAAGTCCAACTTTGCTCGTTCGTTACCCTGTTTGCGTGAAATTCTGCCCTTAAGCGGGATGCACTAAGCTACGCAACCTTAGCGTACGCGAAAGTTGCGTTCAAGAAAACATGTCAACTCAAGGTAGCTGCAAAAAAGGCTGGACTTACAAAAATGTATTGCTTTACATTTTTGCATGCGCAAAACCCATACAACAGGCCGGCGGGTGTCCCTGGCTGACCCCGCGTGGGTCCCCGAGGGAGGCCGGGGGTCACGCGGATGTCCCCGGCTCACCAATCGGGGGTCCCCGCAGGAGTGCGGGGGTCCCCGCGGCTGTCCCGGGGTATCCGCGGGTCTGCGGTACCAATGTTGCACCTCCAAAAATAATAAACAATATTTATAACTAAATACACCCCCCTAACACTCCACCCCAACTCTGATTGGCTGAAGCAAAGCCTCTGTCACATGGTCTACTTGAGCCAATCAGAGTTGGGATTTCATTCCCACGCTCTGATTGGCTACCGTACCATGTGTCGCCAGCCATCTTTGTTTTGACGACGTCATCTTAAAGGCAATTGAAGCTCAGCCATTCTGATTGGCTGGCGTCATTGCCTTTAAATGACGTCATCATTTTTTTTCATTTCCAAATCACTTATTTTTCACGGCCCAATCAGGGCCGTGGGAAACATTTGACCAAAATATGACGTCATAGGCCTATAAAAGCCTATGTCGTCTCATTTTGACTCCAGACGCCGAGGAGGGAACACCTCCCCTCCTAAGAAGAAAAGCAGGCTGTGGCGTAAGAAGATGGAAGAAGACAGAGAAGACCCCAAAGAAGAAAAGAAGACCCCAAGACTGACGTAAAGGATTAGAAATAGAAGCAAGAAGACACCGTTGTGTATTGTAAGGGTTTATTATTTTATGGTTACCTTTGGATTGGTTCCAGTGCTTCCGGGTCGCCTGGAATTCGGTGAGTGGGCTTCTAATAATAAGTAAACAAAAGAAAAGTTTATTATTTTTACTTTTACAGGTTTTTGTGATTTCATGTCTTTTATTTTTTCATTCCTATTTAATGCCCCTGAATGTATCTATGTCCCTATGGATATACATACATTCACGGACACTGAATGGGTGTATTCTATGTGATTTTTGGATGTAAATGCATTGTTTTTTATGCTCTATTATTGCCCCTGGATGTTATGTATATCTATCTATATGGATAGACATAAAGGGATAATAATTGACTGTTTTGCTAATGTTTATGTTCTTTTCATGTATGTCTAATGTATTTAGCAGCTTTATTTATACATTGGTGTGAATAATGTAATTTGTATTTAGTTACAGGCTATTTTTAATGGCTTATTTCTAGTAGTTAGATTGGAATGATGGTGGTTACTTTCAATTAGAAATCTTTTGGCAATGGCTTTAGGAATTGAATAGGGAATTGTATAATTGATTTGTATTGTATTGTAATTGGTTTAGGAAATTGATTAATTGATTGATGGTAAATGTATTTATGTTGCTTAGTTTCTATTTGATTTTCATTATGTCATTGGTGGTTAGGGGACATTTTTCATAATGTATTTTATTTTTACATATATTTTGCATAGTGTTACATGATGCACAGATTAATTGCATCATGTACACACTCAATGTAATTGTGTCACATTTCATATACATTTGTGTAGCTGCTGGTTTGTTGGTTTATTTTTACAAGTGCTGCTGGATTAATTGTAACATGCAATGTGGTGATTTTAAGATTAAGTATTCATGTTTTGATTTATGCATGTTTTATGTGTTTCATAATGGCCAAATAATCTATTATCCATATCTGGATAATAGTTGTTTTGCACATTATTGTACTGTATGTGTTGGGGGGGTGGGGGGATTGATGTATTTATGTATAGGTCAGGTTTATTTTTTTACATACAGGGTTGGTTCCTTTTGGTCTGCGGGAGACCTCTGGAGACTACCTGAGGTCTCCTCGGGCTTTCCACGGGTAGCAGGCTGGAGGTGTCCATGGCGCATACCTGCGGGTAAGAATCGGTGGCCCCACCTGGGGGCACCACAGACCCGTAGGGACCCCCCGTGGGCCCACAGACCCCCGTGGGACCACCCGAGGCCCCTCAGACACTTGTGGGTCTGACCCAGGGCCCCCCAGACAGCCGCAGGCCTACCCATGGAGACCCCATTGTGGCCCACTGTGACCCGCGGAGACCCCTGGTGGACCAAGGTGCCTGGCGGGGACCACCCATAGGCCTCCAGACCCTGTTTAAACCAGGTGCTGGGCTACTGCCTGTGAGGTGACCCATCAGGCCCACCGGGGACTCCCGTGGGCCTGGGGTATTAACCCTGTATGTAAAATAATAAATCATGTATTTATGGGGGGGCACAGGGGGTGGGTTATGTCTAGAATAAATTTAATGATGTTTATTGTGGGGCTGTGTATTGTTTTTCTTGTGGGTACTGGGGGTGGGGGAATGGGGTATTGGCCCCAAGGGTATGTGGGTAGGCCTCCCGCCTGGGTTAGTGGGTGAGGGTGGTTAGGCCTCAAAGAATGGATAGTGGGGGAGGGTATTTACTGTAGGCCTCCCGCCTGGGTTAGTGGGTGAGGGTGGGTTAACCCCTTAATGACTGTAGCGGTTAATGACCGCTAAGGTGATTAAGGGGTTAGGGGCTATTTTTATTCTTGTGTATGTTTTGCAGCACTGGAGGGACATGGGCAGGATAAAGATGAGGATGAAGATGGCCTTCATCGTGGGTGCCTGGAAAAGGTAAGTGTAATATGTATTTACTGTATTTATTGTAATTTATATGTATTTAAAATTGGCAAATGCATTATTATCCATATGTGGATAATAGTTTTTTTGCCCATTACTGTACTGTATGTGTTAGGGGGCAGGGGGGATGTGTGTTGTTGTATATTGCTATGTTTATTGGGGGCAATTGTGCCCAATAAACATGCTATTGTGCCTTAACCCCATCCTTGCCTTAACGGATAGCCGCTAAGGTAATGAAGCTGCTTTAATGTGTTTTTATTAATAGTGTGCGGGAGCAGGGAGTCTCCTGAGCTGAACCGCATTGATTTCTGCCTCAGGGACCCCCTGCTTCCCGAGTTACAGGCCCCGGTTTGGGGCATCGGTGCCAGTGTCGCCGCCATCTTTATAGAGCCCACGTCGTGTCTTGGACGCTATAAAGATGGCGGCGATATTGGCCTCCGATGCCCCATACCGGGGCCTGTAACTCGGGAAGCAGGGGGTCTCTGAGACAGAAATCAATGCGGTTCAGCCCAGGGGACCCCTTGCTCCCGCACACTATTATTAAAATGTACATTGATGCAGCTTCATTACCATAGCAGATAGCCGCTATGGTAAGGAATTATTGTTTAGTGTTATGCGTGTTTTGACAGTAGTGTAGATGTGTAGGGGGTCTCCAGAGCTGAACCGCATTGGTTTCAGCCTCGGGGACCCCCTACTTCAGGAGATACAGGCCCCGTTATGGGGTGCCGGTATCCCCTGCAGAATGTAAATATCCCGGTCATGTGACGCGGGAGCTTGAAAGTGCAGGGGATACCGGCACCCCATAACGGGGCCTGTATCTCCTGAAGTAGGGGGCACCAGACCTGAAACCAATGCGGTTCAGCTCCGGAGACCCCCTGCTCATGTACACTATTATTATAATATATTTATTTAGTGTACGATCGCCTGTAACAGCCTTGCATGGAGATACAGAATCTCCAAGCAAATGTTACAAGCTAGCGTACGTGAAGGTTAAGAACGCCAGCAGGGGGGAAAAAAGCAACACGTACGCTGTTGCTATTTTGAGCACGTACGTTAAAAAATGGGCTCAAGGCCTTATTGAATCGCGGAAAAACAGAAATAAACTGTGCGCTACTATCTATCTCCTTATAATTGAATACAGTGCAGTGACTAAACCATATAAATAAATAAAGTAAACCACAATACCACAGTGAATAAGTGATTAAATAATTAAATTATAACATAACCGTGTGGTTGATAAGGGCGTCTGCTGCTATAAACATTAGGGGTGGCTCAGCACCCCACACACTCTAAGAAATGGAAACAAAAAGAAAACAGCGCACAACGCCAAATAGTGAAGTAGGTAATAAAATGTATTACAATGTTAAAGGGGTAATAAATCTGCGTACATCAGATAAAAATAACATGTGCATTTAGTGCATAACACACTGGTTACCACTCTGTAGCTGTAAAACAGGACGGTCTGGCACTCAGCTGTCTCTGCAGGAGCCTCTATGATGGTTCTGGGGCATGGGATCCTTCATGCACTCCTCACACAGCAGGACGCTGCTCACAAGGGGATTCCTTTCAAGCAGCCTGGTAATACTGCAGATTCAGACACTTAGTGGGACCGCTCCTCAACCGGCGATATACTGTACTGCCTCCAGGGGAATTCCCCTACAGTCCCCCGTCTCTCCTGTGTAGATTTGCTGCTTTTCCCAGCTGCTATGATCTTAGGGCAGTCCAGAGCTGTTGGAATTGCTCTGCAAACACTTCCGCAACTGCAGGGGCTTACACAGCGTGCCACGATGCCGCTCCGTCACGTGGTATAGCGGAGTGACGTCACAGTTCTCGTGGCAATGGAGGAATCAATAGGGAGGAAGAAGGAGAGTCCCTTACAGTCTCTTACCGGCGCAGAGATCGCTCAGTTAGCACGGTGGCAGCCAATATAAGCTGATAGTGATACAAATCCAAAGGATGAATATAGGCAAAATTATGGCATTAATACATCCAACATGTTTCGTAGATCTAACTACTTCTTCAGGGAACTGTGACGTCACTCCGCTATACCACGTGACGGAGCGGCATCGTGGCACGCTGTGTAAGCCCCTGCAGTTGCGGAAGTGTTTGCAGAGCAATTCCAACAGCTCTGGACTGCCCTAAGATCATAGCAGCTGGGAAAAGCAGCAAATCTACACAGGAGAGACGGGGGACTGTAGGGGAATTCCCCTGGAGGCAGTACAGTATATCGCCGGTTGAGGAGCGGTCTCCGGCCTCACTTTTTAACGGACGTGCTTTTTTCTTTCATACGGACGCAAAAGCATTGAGCTTAGTGCATAGCCCCCTTTGTGTGCTGGAGTCATTCACACCCTACATGTGACCCTGGTTCCAGAAGAGTAAAAAAGGAAACCTGGTGCTTGGGGATCAGCACAGAAAAGCTCCAGCTTCCACAGTCATACTTCTGGGACACAAGCTGCAGTAACACAGCTTTCTGGAAGATCAGGTACTGCACAACAGTTTTACACAGCTACACAGAGCAGCAGCCTCTATACAGCTAAACAAGCAGACAGTGTTACATGCTACACAGAGCAGCAGCCTCTATACAGCTAAACAAGCAGACAGTGTTACATGCTACACAGAGCAGCAGCCTCTATACAGCTAAACAAGCAGACAGTGTTACATGCTACACAGAGCAGTAGCCTCTATACAGCTAAACAAGCAGACAGTGTTACATGCTACACAGAGCAGCAGCCTCTATACAGCTAAACAAGCAGCAGTTTGACACAGCTACAGTACAAAGAGCAGCAGCACTGTCACGTAGATCAGTGCATTATACCCAGCACTATCACTCTACTATCCTGCCTGAGTCCACCCTCTGCACGGCAACACAGTGAGAAGCAAACGTCACACCTACCCCTGCGCACGTCCCCACGGCTAGGGCTACCAAGGGCCACGCCACCGGACATCCGCCAGGACACGGGTCAGAGCCACGGACACCTGTAAGTACAGCTATCGCTACACTGACCGCTGCAGGACACCGACCGGCACCATCTGAGACAGTCGCCCATCGCTGATGCAGGTAACAGACCTCACGCCACACACACTGGCTAAAGGCCTACATACACCTGCAGCATGGCAGAACTCAGACCCTCACCAGTCACCACGCACGAGAATGACAGTTCAGATACCACGCAGGAGGGTGACAACTCAGACGCTGAGACCGCTACCCAACTGTGACAGACACAAGAAGGCGCCAGGCCTAAGCGGACAGTTACACTCTCACTTCTATGCGGGCCCACGAGAAATATGAAGCTGACATTGACGTGCACCGCGCCAAGTTATAAAAGGCCTGGAAAACACTGAAGTTGAAATGTGTAATGCCACAAATATTAGCGATCAAGAAAGGCAGATTAAGCAAGCTATAACTTGATTAAGATTAAGATTAGGTCATGCCACAGACGTTACATAGCGCTGTCACAGGCATATTTCACCTATCTGACAAGGACTAACACGGAAGATAGCCTGCGAGAACGTGACCTGCAAAAAACGATTAATCTGGAACGTGACGGCATCGTGCAGACCGCCATCATGGAAGCACAAAGCGAGAGAAAGAAGCTCCTCATGGAGACCACATCTCAGCGCTCCAGCGCATCCAGGCAGTCATCAAGGTCAGCAAGATCAGTGTAATCAAATGTGTCCAGCGCAAGCGCAAAAGCTACCCAGGCGCGAGCCACCGCAGAGGCCGCACGTGCAAGGGCCGCATACGCTCAGAAAGAGGCTAGAAAGGGCCCGCATAGAAGAGGAGGAGCAGAGAGCCACTGCAGCCACTGTGCGTAAAAAGGCCGAATTGGACGTAAACCTAGAGGCCCTAAATCAAGAGAGGGAAGCCGCTGCCGCCGTTGCCCAAGCGGAAGTCCTAGAAGCAGCCGCGCGACAGGATGGCAGGGAGCAAACGTACAACCGGACAGCCTCAGAGGATCCAACCCAATGCACTGAAGACTATGTGAGGAGCCTCCTCAGAGTAAACACCAGTGCACCATCTCAACACGACGAGGGTGACGTCACAGATGCCGAAGACTTGCATGGTCCACATGGAGAAGATGCCGTTCCTTCAAGGGAACATGCAACCTGGGATAGCTACAGCCGCACAGTGATCCACACGCCAGCAGGCATACGGACGCACTACAACAGGCTCGCAATCCAGGTATGCCCACGCAGAGAATACAGCTCCTCACACTAACCAGCAGTCATCACATGTCCACACCAAGGAAGAGGCGATCGCAAGGCCCCTCCCGACAACCATATCAGAACGCGACCAACACACCGATGCATCAAGCCTAACAGACATGGGCAAGTACATGATCCCGCATGACATGTTGCAAACAGGACTTACCAACTTCGACGACCCTCCTGAGATTTACAGAATATGGAAGTTCACATTCAAGGATGCAATCAAGAGTCTGGGCTTCTCAACCAGGGAAGAACTCAGCCTGCTAAGCAAATGGTTGGGAAAAGAATCCTTAGATCATGCAAAGAGGCTCAGGGCAGCAAACGTAAACCACCCCCACGTAGGTCTTGACCTAGTATGGGAAAGGCTAGAGGAGTGCGATGGTAGCCCCGAAGCAGTTGAAGATGCGCTCTTCAAGAGAGTCGACAACTTTCCCAGAATTACAGCCAAAGACTATTCGAAGTTACGAGAACTCAGGGATCTGCTGCAGGAATTGGAGTCTTCGAGAACAGACCAATCTCTAACAGGTCTCAACGCCTTAGACTCCGCTCGCGGAGTGAGACACATCTTGGAGAAGCTTCCTTACAAATGAGACTTCCAGAACTTTTGTAACATTACCATTGGCTCCCACTAATTCCTCCTATACTCTCTACTAAATGGTGATATAAGAAGCTGTAATGACCAGCACTAAGTGAATAAACAACATCATGTTTCTGTTCTCTCCAACTTCCCCACTCCCAACTGCACCATTATTTATACACCTCCCTCCCAACAACTTCTTTACCCCTCAATAAAAAACACCCACACAAATCCTCTATTCACACCCTCTATCTACTCCTTCATGCTGCTGGGGATCTCCCCTAAGCTTGAACCCAGACATACACACATGATCTCACCCACACCTCCCTGCCATCTCTTCCCCTATAAATCGTGTTAACATTCTGATTTAATACAGACTAACCTTAAAACTCACCCCACAAATTAAGCATCCTAACAGCCTGCACTCATGGCTATTGTCCCATAGTCACTCCTACCACCCATTGTGGCCAAGCACTGCCATCTACAGCACTTATTCCCTCACCTGCTGTCTCTGTAAATCTCCCATCATACCTGTTAGATTGTAAGCTCTTCAGGGCAGGGATTTCCTTTCCTATTGTCTGATTTTGCTGCGTTTAATGTATTATTTTAATTCCCTGTACTGTATTCTTTGTGAAGCGCTGAGTACACTTTTGGCACTATATAAATAAAGACATACAATACAATACATTATTGATAAGCACTTTCCTTTTATAATCAGTTATTTTAAAATATTTACTTTGTTTATGCTACGACCAATATACAGAGCACCGTAAGTACTGTATATAGCATTCTAAATCTTGTCAGTGGTGTTCAACCTTTTTTGTGGCTAAGGAAAACTATGCTTATATTGTGAAAATTCTGCAGAACTCCAACCCTCTCTAATAGCGCATCTGAGATCAGATGCATTGTAAGGGACCCCAATCCTTTCTAATAGCGAGTCTGAGATTAGATATATTGTAACGAACCCCAACCCTCTCTAATAGCGCGTCCGAGATCAGATGTATTGTAAGGAACCTCGACCCATAATTTTTCAAGATGCCTACTCACTACTTATATTCACAACATAGTTATATCAGAAACAATATTATCAAGCTACCCAGGCGCGAGCCACCGCAGAGGCCGCACGTGCAAGGGCCGCATACACCCAGAAAGAGGCTAGAAAGGGCCTGCATAGAAGAGGAGGTGCAGAGAGCCACTGCCGCTGTCACCGCTGTGCGTAAAAAGATGTCAGGTGACGCACATCAGCCAATAGGGCTGCTAGATTTTCGGCAGTTAGAGAGATACATTTGGTGCGCTGAGAGGGACCACGCCAGTCGGAGAAGGGAGCCAGACAAGGAGGTAGGGTCTCAGGAGCTTGTGGCTCTTTGGCTAGGCCTAATTTGTCCCAGATAGGCCCCAGATAGGCCCCGGCTCACGTGTAGCTTGTGGTTGCTTCAGGGAAGGCCTCTTAGGCTAAGGACCCGCTGCGGTCGTCGGCGCGTGCCACCAGCCCCTTACCTCCAGTCTGGAGGTCCCCGCTGGCTCCTTCCGTCGTGGCTGACTGCGTGCTGTGACATGTCAGCTGCAAGATTCTGGTGATCAGAAGCGCTGATGCGTCACGTGGTGCACGAGTCAGCCAATGAGGAGGGGAGGAGGGAAGCTACGGGAGGGAGCGACAGTGAACGGGAGACGTCCTCCATCCCTGAAATGGGTCTTGTTGCAGAATACTATTTTACCTTTCTGTCTGTGTTCTGAGGATCGCTGGAGTGGTTCCTGATAATGTCACATATTTGACCTTTCAAGGCTAGGGGGGGGGGCAGAAATGCAGGACTTTGTCCTTCCATGAAAGCCCCTCCAGCAGAGATGGGGCTAAGAATGAAATCTGCCACATTAGCCATCACCGGGGGCTGTTATATCCCGCTGGGCTCTGCACATTGCAATACTTCTCGTGTTCCTAATAAAAAACATTGTGTAGTATTTTGTGCGTATTGGCGTTCTGCACATTGAACATACAATAACGGGAAACTGCGCCCCCCGACCCGTTTTGGCCAAGCCCCCCCCCCCTGGCCCGGAAAAAGTCAGCTGCTGACCGCAGATCGCGGTGCAGTGACATGCACGCGCCGCCGGCAAGCAAGGCGGCCGTGCGCAAGCGTGCAGCGGGTCCTCAGCCTAAGATAAGGATGCTTCCTCATAGTACTGCTTAGTGTCAGGAACACAGTGAAGACGCTGTGCGGTGATTGCTCTCTGTAGTCTGGGACCAGACCACCTACGTACAGAGACTCTTAAAAGTGGGACCCTCCTACCGGAGACCACCCAATGCAGAGGCGGACGCCATCGCGGACGACGAGTCGCTGGATCAGCAGATCCCCATCGTTAAGTCGGTTGCACAGAGTACTGGAGTACTCGGCCGGTACCTCACAAAGTGAACCAACAACTCATGGGGTAGCACTACTCCCTACACTCTTGGGTGGGCCCGGACATTGGGGAAAAGGACATCAGGGTATTGGTGCCTAGCATCTAATGTACTTTGGGGACACTCATTGGGGGTGCAGATTTGGGGTTGTTATACTGTGTGGCACAGGGTACTGTTTATGGTTCATAGTAAAGGTTGTTATTATATACACAGACGTGTGTGTGTATTACTGGTATTGTTCCTGGGAGGGGCTTATCCTGCTGCGTCAGGATCCCTTTCAGGTAGAGGCGCTGCACCGAGGTGGACATCTGACCACCCCAGGCTCCCAGTGGCAGAGGCTCTGGCCTTCGGCGGGCCAACAGGTAACGGCAGTACCGGTAGACTCTCAGTAAGGGGGAAAGAGGGCTACATATGCATCAAATATAGGATGGTACTGTAATTATTAAAAGCCTCCTGACTGCAAAACTGGGGCCAAGAAATTGCAGCAAGTTTTAAGGAAAATAATTACCATTAAAAGAAATGGTTGATCAATGCGGTGCAGGGTTTCTGTACCAGTTTTGCTCAGGTTTTGCAGACAGTAGACCAGGGGTGGCCAACTCCAGTTTATCATAGTGATAACTCCAGTAACTCTATAGCCAAGTCCATTAATGTATCATAGTCTAATGCAGGGGAGCGCAAACTTTTTGTGCTGCGCCCCCCTGTCTCTCTGCTTTCGGCTCTCGCGCCCCCCTGCCTTCCTTCAGCCACGTCAGATGACGCTGCGTGGGCGTGTGACGTCAGGTCACATGGTGCCATGGCGACACAACACAGACGGCTGAATCCCGGTAAGTAAATAGTTGCAGGGGCCTCACGCGATCCCCCGGCATTTAATTTAAATGCCTGGGGGAAGAGCGCGGGGCCTCTGAAACAGCCCGCGCCCCCCCAGCACAATCTCCCGCCCCCCCTGGGGGTCGCGCCCCCCACTTTGCGCACCGCTGGTCTAATGCAGAGGTGGCCAACTCCAGTCCACAAGGGCTTCAGGTCAGGTTTTCAGGATATCCCTGCTTCAGCACAGGTCGTTCAATCAGTGGTTCAGTCATAATGGCTGAGCCACCTGTGCTGACGCAGGGATATCCTGAAAACCTGACCTGCTGGTGGCCCATGAGGATTGGAGTTACCCACCCCTGCAGTAGACTTTGATAGATGACCCCCATAAAAAGCAACATTTTATTCAGACATCCCTTGGTAGTAATCCACATGTTGCTGTCTCCTCCACAGTGCCGAACCGACACAGTATGGCGCCCCGGGCAGGCTGAAAATGTGGCGCCCCTCCTCCTGCAGCGTCGCAGTGTTGCGTGGCGATGCATTGCTTTAACAACAAGACGTCACATGATGTCCCGTTGTTATGGAAACGCATCGCTACGTGACATCAGGACGCTGAAAGAGGAGGCGGCAAAAAGGTAAGTGCAACATTCTTGCCTTTTCGGGTGGCATCCCGGGCAAGTGCGCGCCCCGCGCGCCCCTTAATCCCGCACTGATCCTACAATGCGTACTTGGATACTGCTACTGTCTACATGACAAGCATTATTTGTTATGAGTTAATGGTTTGGGAATTACACTTTTTCTTTCCTTATGGCATAATAACTGCTAACCACAACTAATCAATATGTCTCTCTCTTGTTCAGTGTTTGCATTCTTAGATTTGGAAAGTTGCTAGGAGCCCAAAGACAAAGGTTAAGAGGAGGTTAAAAGGTAAAGTGCAAGGATGTGTTTACCATCCCATGGGGCTTTGCATACAAAGAACAGTCTGCGATGGGAACAAACCAGATAAAGTTAATAGACACATTAATGAAATCTCAGACATATTTCTTTCTGAGCAGTAAAATATTTCTGTGTTTTTTATTACAGGAAAAGTCTATTCGGCTGCATGCAGAATTAAAGAGATGCATGGTATGTGTTATCAAAAATGACGTACTGCCACAAAGTCACAGACAATGCTAATTGTGTTCCTTATTATCTAAAGCTGCGCACTTTGCAAGGGTATCATTTCATTTCTACTTCTTTTATAGGTAGCTGAGCAGGTTCTGTGGAAATGAACTGTAATACCAGTATACTGTATCTAATAACATATCTGCATGGATAGACACTAAGGGGCTGATTCAGTAAGCTGTGATTGGTCTGATCTGACACTATTGCCCCTGAAACCCTTATTAACTTTACTGGGACTTTCCGTTCAATAGCGCAGGATCGGGGCTATCACAGATTATTAAATAAGCCCCAAAGACTAAATGGAGGTTTGAGGTGGATTGACATTGGTGTGGATAGTTCTCTTAAAGCTGGGAACAAGTATAGCTGTATAAAAAATGATACATAAAAATGTGTGTCAAGTCTAACAATGTTACATTACAAATGTTACAATTATTATTGATGCAGTCACAAGCACAAAGAAAATAAAGAGAATCTCAACATGTCAAAGAACACTTCTCTGTGAGCTGGTACAGGGACATAAATTCCTCTGGGACATGGATGAAAAGGCTCCAAGGACCAACACATATTAATTTCTGTAAAGCTAGGGAGGCTTCTATTGCAAGTTTTCTTGTTTTTTTTTTTCAAATATAAACGATTCTGTATTGTAGATTGACATATACATTGAAACGAAGCATCATATAAAGAAAAACATATGTTTACATCATATACATGGGAAGCCATACAATATTTTGATTGCAAATCTTTCGATTTTCTGATTGACTAATTCCATACAATATACAATATTTGAATCCTGTCTTAATCAACCCTTGCTGTGTGTATTTTAGTATATGCAATTGTAACAATATCCTAGGTAAATCCCATATTTGAATCCTGTCTCCAATTCAGCTTTCACTTCTAGGCAGGGAACACTCTCGGTAGAAAAACCCTCTGTTTTAATGTGTCTCACATGTGCTAATTAAGCAGGCTGAGCTTAACTGTCAGGTAACTTCTTAGGCCCATATAACCACAGAAATAGCAGCCCTAGCTGTCTGCAGCCCATGTCAAGTAGCCCATTGTAACTAGCAAGCAAACTGGAGTTCAAAAGAGAGTTCAAAAGGAGTGGACAACACCTACTGGCCTGATTCCTGGATTTGACATACGCTGGAAAGAAGGGTACGATCTATCCCAGACTGCATATTTCAGCACTTTACTATTGCTGTGATGCCGCCTTTACTATTAATATTTGCTATGGTCTCACTTCTTTTTAAATTATGCACTTCTTTTTACCAGCCTCATGTCTCCAACACTATTCATATATCTCCATCTCTCCTTTCTTCACCACTTCTCAGTTCACATGAACTAATTTCTTACCTGCGCCATCTGTCACTACACAGCTATACCACCTGCACTAAAACACACCCCTACAAATCCTCCTCACACATTCTCTTTCTATCCATGCTTCTCCTCCTTGATTCCGGGGATATCTCTCCCAATCCTGGCCCCTGCTTTATTTCTACATGCTCTCGTCCTTGCTTCCCACATGCAACTTCTACTCCTTCAACCTCATACCCATCCCCTCTTGCCCTCCTTCCTCTCTCCCATTCTCCTGTGCCATTTGGAATGCCCACTCCCTTTCTAACAAGTTCCTATCTGTGCATGACTTTTTTCTCTCTCACTCTCTGCTCCTATTTGCTATAACTGAGACCTGGCTCACTCAGTCTGACTCTGCGCTGGAAGCTGCCCTCTCTTGTGGTGGCCTTTCTTTCTCCCACACTCCACACCCTGATGGCAGGGGTGGAGAGGTGGGGCTCCTGCTCTCCTCTGTCTGCCGTTACCATACCCTTCCTATTCCTCCCTCTCTTGCTTCTCCTTCCTTTTGAGGCTCACACTGTTCAGCTCTTCTCTCCTCTCCCTGTCCATGGGGCGGTCATCTATTGCCCACCTACCTCTACTAATCCCCCTTCTGCATTTCTCTCTCATACAATACAATATGCCAATGGGAAAAATAAAAGTTACCACATTACAGAAAACATACTCACTCCTTACACATAGTAACTGCAAGGGGACTCACTTTATGCAATTAAAGAAAAAATAGTTGTATGCCAAGTCAGCCATGATTTTTTTTAGTATTACAAAAAATGGAAAAAGATTACGTAACTGCAAGACACACAGAATGAGATAAATCACATTATTATGTTAATATAAAGTAACTATGCCCAACTAATCCTGTTATTACTCTATACAACTACTCTGCGGAAAAAAAGGCTTTACATTTTTGCTGGTTTCTGCAAATATAGTCATAGGGCAGGGGTTGAAGACTGATGTACTAAGCGAAGCAGAGTACTACTAATTTTCTTTTTACATCCCCAGAGTACTACATTTGGCAAACCTATATTTTTACTTTCTATTTAAAGAAAATTGATTTTCCATTTTAGAAAGCCTCTCTCCCTTTATGCTTTCTAAGTATAAATATTGTATCAATTCTAAAATATGGACATAAAAGCTTTCTATATGTTTAGAATCTCTTGATATTAGACAAAATAATACTACTTGTTTAAGCCACTTTGACCACTGCTGGTCACCACTGGTTACCACTGGTCACCAGAAGTCCACATGTCATCTCACGATGATATTGTTGCTAAAATGTCTGACAGAACCAGGCTGATCCGACAGCCATTTTGCAAAGGCTTAAACTCATGTTTATAGTCAACTGATGGCTCTGGAGATGGAAACCCCAAGATCAGTTAATAATGATTAAAAGTAAGAATAATTAGGCATTAACTCATAGCAATCTGCTTTAATCAGTGCTAGCCATGTCATTGTGTATGTTTGTGGAAATGGGGGTTTGTACATATCACACTTTCCTACCATAGGGTTATGAAAAAGGCCTTTTAACAAAGTAAAGGATTTTGTCCCTTTCATGCTTGAAGATACCAGTGTATTGCGAAGGAATATCTTTAGGCAACAAAGGGGTTAACTGAGTGCGGTTACCAAAGGGGCAAACACACTACAAATAAAATACAAAATGCATAGAATTTGTACATGCAAATGTTAAGCTTTTAGTAGCCAAAGTGGCTAGCTAGTCATGGGAAGGGCCGCAGACAGCTTTCCCAGGGCCCAGGACTAGAGTTTCCACTGGGCCCAAACGACAGATACTTTATCCTACAGTATATCTATACTTACTGTATATTGATCCAGAGGAAGACAAACAAAAAAAAACAGTGACATATCATCCAATGATATCTCATAAAGCAAAAAATAAATTCGTTCCTGACTCCAAGAATTGGCAATCAGATAACTCCCTGGATCACATATCACATATCACGTATTACATACGCCTATAATATATATTATCTCTAACTGTGCATGCAATGTCTTGTATATAATGTATACACTGTTCACTTATGTAACTATGTATTGTAACCATGTATTATTTGTCATCTTAACTCCATGCCCAGGACATACTTGAAAACAATAGGTAACTCTCAATGTATAACTTCCTGCTAAAACATTTTATAAATAAATGAATCAAAATCCTTCCCATGTTTACTTATTTGGTATATCCCTGTATACCTTTCCTTTCTAAAAAGACGTCCAACCTTTTTTTGAACAAATCTATTGTATCTGCCATCACAGTCTCCATGGGTAACAAATTCCACACTTTAACTGCCCTTACTGTAAAGAACCCTTTCCTTTGTTGCTGGTGAAATCTCCTTTCCTCCAACCTTAAGGGATGCCCCCGAGTCCTTTGTACTGCCCGTGGGATGAATAGTTCTTTTGAAAGCTCCTTGCACTGTCCCCGAATATATTTGTATATAGTTATCATACCCCTCTTAGACGCCTTTTTTCTAATGTAAATAAATCTAATTAAGCTAGCCTCTCCTCATAAGTTAGAATGTCCATCCCCTGTCATCTGTTTATTCTTGCTTCCCAGTTGTATTAAACCTCATCTGCCATTTACCTGCCCATGTTTCTACTCTCTTCAAGTCCTTGTGGAGAGAAATTACATCCTGCTCTGATTCTATTACCTTACACAATTTAGTGTCATCAGCAAAGATGGAGACTTTGCTCTCTATGCCAACCTCAAGGTCATTAATAAACAAGTTAAAAAGCAGGGGTCCCAGTACCGAACCCTGAGGTACTCCACTCACGACCTTAGTCGAACCTGAAAAAGTTCCATTTATGACAACCCTCCGTTGTCTATCCTTCAACCAGTTTTCAATCCAGGTGCATATATTTTTACTGAGTCCAATTTGCTTTATTTTGTACACTAACCTCTTGTGTGGAACCGTATCAAAAAGCTTTTAAAAATCTAAGTAGACCACATCAACTGCTTTACCCTTGTCTAAATTCCTACTTACCTCCTCAAAGAAACAAATAAGGTTAGTTTGGCATGATCTATCCTTCTTAAATCCATGCTGACTATTACTAATAATTTTGTTTTACATTAGGTATTCCTGAATATTATCCCGTATTAAACCTTCAAGTAGCTTCCCCACTATTGAAGTCAGGCTTACAGGTCTGTAATTCCCCGGTTGTGATCTATCTCACTTTTTAAATACAGGCACCACATCTGCTTTACTCCAATCTTGTGGTGCTGAGCCTGTGGAAATGGAGTCCTTGAATATTAAATGTAATGGTTTGTTTATTAATGAACCTAACTCCTTAAGAATTCTTGGATGTATGCCATCAGGGCTAGGTGTCTTATTTACTTTAATTTTATCAAGCCACCTATGAACTTCTTCCTCAGTTAATCAATTGTTCGTTAATATAGAGGTTGTGGCTTCCTCCTGTGGCAACTACTATTGAAATTAATTCTACCCTGGTAAACATAGAGGCAAAGAATTTGTTTAATACCTCTGCTTTTTCCTTATCCCCAATAATCTGCCTGCCCATCTCACACTGAAAGGGTCCTATATTTCCTTTACTGAATTTTTTTGTTATTAATGTACTTAAAGAACTTTTTAGGGTTGATCTTACTTTCTATTGCAATCCTTTTTTCATTATCCATTTTTGCTAATTTGATTGCCCTTTTGCAATTTTTGCTACATTCCTTATAATTCTGATACAATGTCTCCATCCCTTCTGACTTCAAGTATCTAAACGCCAGCCTCTTCTTTTCCATTTCCTCCCCTACTGTTTATTTAGCCACATTGGTTTTGACTTATTTCTTTTATATTTATTACCCAAGGTTATACACTGATAAGTGTGCTTTTCTAACAATGGTTTAAAGACTACCAATGTATCTTCTATATTTGTCCCTGAAAAAATATCATCCTAATTTATTCCTTGTAGACTAGTCCTCAGTCATTTGTGTTTTGTAGACTATTCCTCAGTTTATTAAAATCTGCCTTTCTAAAGTTTAAGGTCTTTGTTGAACCCAAGTAATCTGTTTTTTTGATCATATATTTCAAATGAGACCATGTTATGATCACTGTTACCCAAATGTTTCTGGACTTGAATATGTGTTATTACTTCAACATTGTTTTATATTACCAAATCCAGTTTTGCCCCTCTCCTGGTTAGTTCCTCAATAATTTGGGTCATGTAATTGTCTTTAAGCATCCCCAAAAACCTATTTCCTTTTGTTGTAATGCTAATCTCATTGCCCCAGTCTGTGTCTGGATAATTAAAATCCCCCATTATGCAAACATGACCTAGTTTTGATGCCTTCTCCATTTGCAAAAGTATTTTAGCTTCCTCAATCTCACAGATATTTGGTTGTTTATAGCATATCCCTACAAACATTTACTTTGTACTTTTACCTCCACTGCTAATTTCTATCCACAAGGTCTCGACATTTTCATCATTCCCTTCATAAATATCTTCCCTTATAATAGGCTTTTTATCCGGTTTAACATACAAGCATACTCCACCTCCTCTTCTATTTGCACGATCCTTCTGAAAAAGGGAATAACCCTCTAAATTAACTGCCCATTCATGAGTTTCATCCCACCATGTTTCAGTGAAGCCTGTGATATCATACTGCTCCCTTACAGCTATTAATTCAAGCTCCCCCATTTTATCTGTCAGGCTTCTTGCATTAGCAAGCATGCGTTTATGTTGTGTTTCAGTCTGTACTATTATCTTACATGCTCCTTTCTTCCAATAATATGTATTTTATCATCCATTCTAGGCTGGCTAGTTGTATCTTGCCTATGTTTTTAGTGATCATTATATGCATAGGCCAAATCGCGTAATGCCAGTAGGTGCAAAAATTGGCAATATTGTTTGGAGGTATATTGCCAGGTTTCAGAGTTTAAGGAATAGCATTTTGAATAGGTGCTTAGCTATCAATTCTTTATTACATATGTTTGCATGCCTATATGTGATACTTCTTTTTAAATGTAACGCTCTTGCGTATGTAATTAGGCAATACATATTCATTTACATGCTAATTAGCGATCCTTGTGTTTAAATTCAGCGCACACTGATTACTGCAATACAATGAGTGTGCTATTTAACTGTGCTATTTAAGCACTAAACTCTTGTAAATACTGTGGGGGGAGGGGGGAACTTGTTTTCTTACCATTATTGTACAGCAATATTAATATCAAAGTTTAGGACTCAAAACACAGCCCCACTGATCGTCTTGTGTCCTGAATCCCCTTTAAACCTCTTAGGCTCAGCTTCATAGACGTCCATTAAGTCAGGGTTCTCAAAATCATTAATGGCCATTATTTTGCCTGTTTTTTCCCCTCTCTTTCCTCCCCATATTTGAGGGTCTCGAAGGGAGTAATGCCACCTTTTTAGTACGACTTAAAGAACATCAGTTTACATTCCTACATTAAGAGGGGGAACACCTCTTTTGCATACAATTCACACTAGCATCGATTACAGTTAACGCTATGCCCTTTCCGACTGAAAACAACACTTAACCTAATGCTATTGAAGCTTTGAAGACACGTTAACACTCAACGAGAGGTTAACATAGGTCAGTGCCTCGATAAGTGAGTAATGCACCTCTGTGGCTCTGGACCTTAGGAGAAGACCCAGTAGACCTGCATACCTATTGTGTTATTATACGTACACTGATGTTAATCGGTTTGTGATTGTCTTTAGCCCCCATTCTATTGCACTGTGGAATACATCACAATTTAAATTATAATGACAATAATAAGTATTTTTCCAGAGTATTGTATTTTATTGCTTAAGTCTGGTGCTACAGTAAATTGGGCTGCAACTAGAGATGGGGAGTTCTTTGGGCTGATTTGGATCCGCTGCGGATCAGCCGGTTCCTTTGGTCAGCGGATCAATCTCAAAAAGGGCGATACACGTTTTGCTGATTTTTTTTATTAGTAGTACAAATTCACGCCTTGGATTCAGCAATCCATTTGCGGTCGTTTACTGAATCCGAGGATTGGATTCTACAAATCAGTCAACGGATTGTATGCAATGACCTAGTTTGATGAATCCGCATGGATTAAAACCGACCAAATCCATCCGCGGAGTTTTTGGGGGAAAATCCAGGAAAATCTGGGAAACGGATCTGGGCGGATTTGCCCATCTCTAGCTGCAACTATGACAGCTCACAAGAAGCAGCCCATCAAAGAGGTGTTTCTTTTAATGTACATTGAAGACCCACAATATGTACAGAGGACGTATGTATACAGTATAGAAATCCACCTTTGAGAGAAAAAATATATATTTTAATCTGAATATTTGTCTATTTCACAGACTGTGTGTAGGAAACTCTAAATATAAATCAATATTATACCTTTCTCTCATATTTGGTGAACGAGTTAATATTTTCAAAAACAATCATGGATAGCATACACAGATATTCAGGAAAATCATTGTAGCAGCTTTTCCACGAATGCGTCATAAATCCAGAGATGCTCTACAGCTCCTAAACTGCAGAGAATTAACTGAATGTCAGTGCATCACCGGTGAACAAAGCCTGTCCTGTTTCGGACCGGTACAATATTGTTAAAGCAGCAATCCCCACCTAAATCGGTGAGTCCCCTGGAGCTGTTTCATGGCTACCTGGAATTCAATGGACACCCTCCTCCCCTCCCCCCCCCCTTGTTCACTTGATATTTTGTGTACCAGTTTTGACAGAAACCCCCCCCCCCACAAATATAGGTGACAGGACTACAAACATGGCCAGGCAGTCACCAATAGAAAGCCACAATGCCATCTGCCCAGCTCTTACCCGGTGGCCATTTTGAATCTTCCCGCTTGGCTACGGGACAGCAGGTCCGCCTTGTTTAGAGTTTTTACAGATTTTTTAAATAATTTTTTTTATTTGTGAATTAGTTTTACAAAATGAATCACACAGGAGCAGGGGACAGCAAACCGTGCAGAAAACAGCAACCTGCCCGAGATCAACAGCTCTCTGCAGCTCTGATCCTGCTTTCTACCTTCAAGCTTTAAGGCATTTTTAGATTCGCCTTCTGAAACAGGATGACAGTCTGTGGCTGTTTGCTGGTCAAAATAAATGGCAGCAAATTTAAAAAAAAATGATTTTCTGAAGCAAGTGAAAGTGAGCTGTGGAAAGCTGTCGGCTGTCAGAAGCTCATGGTTTTTACCTGCTCAATACCACAAAGGGGTTACCTTTTAGTCAGCCATTCAGACGCATTTCTGGGACTGACAATAGATTTCATAAGAACGCAGATCTTATGGCTGCGAAATTTGTCAATCGTGGGTATCCTAGTAAACAAGAAAGTGTGTGGGTAAAGTATCCAATACTAAGAGGAAATCTCTCCTCACTGCAAAAACAAAGTGGTGAAGGATAGCGCGTTTCCTGGTGTTACGACATATTATTGCTATTCCTCAAAAATAAGGAATATTGTCAAGAAGCATCGGCATATTCTACAGAAATATTCTTCTATATCATATCTCGTTAAAGTGAAAAACAGAGTGTTATCAGCAAATGGTGCTTAAACCAAAATAACAGTTTGGGTAGGTTTAGGTACAGATGGGCGAAACTGTCAAAATTAGGTGAGAGAGAGAGAATCCTAACAGAATAATTTCTAAGTAATGTTTCCTAAAATGTCTATAACTAGTTATATTTAGTTATGATTATTAATCATCAACGAATATTTGTCAGATTTTCTATGTCTCCATACATGTACATTTTTGTGAATGTTGGTGTTTTTAGCATTGTTTTTATAGGTACGCAGGGTTGTTCCTTCAGTGACACCTGTGTGTTATACCTCCCATGATGAATTGACTTGTTGCTTGTTGTTTTGTAATTTTATAATTGTATAATACATTGTTTAATTTGCCTTATATTAGATCTCTCTGTTTAGAGGGAACAACATTTGCTACATATTATCTTTTGGTATAACATGTTGTAGTTAGCTATTAATATGCATATACATACTTGCAATAACACGCTATTATGTATCTACTGCATGTATAGTATTATTGAAGTAACTATGTAGGCAATACAAATATGTGTATAGAGAGTGTTGATTTCCCCCTACAACTGATTCAAGATAGCTAGAGGGAGGATCTAACACAAGAGGGTGACATCATTATTAGAACCTACTAAATATGCACGATCTGTATTTGCATATGGTCCCAAATCAAAGGACAGGGCACCACAGATTTCTGCAAAAAAATTATTTATTGGCCAAGTAACTTGGCCTAGTTTTTTTTGCAGAAATCCGTGGTGCCCTGTTTCCTATCTGATTGCTGAACCTTGGAGTGCAGACAGCGATTCCCTGTACCAGGAGCACCGGTGAATACAAGTATTTTTTCTTGTATTGGTGTGCAGCAGTATCTCTTGCCCAAATCAAAGGAGACAGACCAGAGTCATGAGGGTATATAAGTTTATTGTTTGTCCACTTGCCTTTATGTCAATATTGCAGCTGAGAAAGGGGGTCCCACCGAAACGTTGTACATTTGATTATGAATTCTGAAAAACAAATGTTTAAAGAGCCAGATAAGAGACTCTTGATTGAACGGTCTGACGAACGAGAGGAAATTTGCTTCTGAGGATCAATATCTATCCCTGATAGAGACCAGAGGAGGGATTTTGTTTGTGGTGGGGTTTCAAATCTTCCTATTGTAGCTTTCCTTGGCTAATAACACCTGAATTTGTTATAACACATAAATGAAAGGTTGAGAAAGTCAAACTGTCATCCACAGAAAGTACATTCGCGGTGCACACCACATTCATTTTATTTTATTTTTACGCTGAATAATTATAGGTGAATATTTCTAAGTGAAAAAAACTTGATGGTGAAAAAATAATAAATCTGAAGAACAACATGCGAGGTGGTGATATTGACCAAAAACTCTTAAGCAGAAGCAGAGTGGATATATCGTTTAAAAACTTGATATCCATTAGGCTTAAATGAGGGGTTCACGTTCACTCCCTTTATATGAATTCTTGATGCTCATATCTAACATCCTTCTAATCATTATGTAGTGGGTAGTCTCCCTGATCATAAATTCTATTTGATCTATAATAAATATCTATATATGTGGGGGTTTATAATCTTGAGGACTAATTATAATGCTCTCGTCATTCACATATCAACCCACCATGCTGGTTGGGATTGAACCAGTCAGTGTATTATACACAAATGTACATAGTGCAGTTCAGATATAAATATAAGTTTCTTCATCATTTTTTGTTATTTTCTTTAATAGTTGATTAAATGATTAAGTAATAACTATTATGGTAATATTTTTATAGTGTTTTAAACAACAGGGTATACACATGTGCCATTTTCTATATCCCTTATAAGGGCAATCATCACAACATTGACATGATAAGAATGATACAATATAACATGTGTAAACTATACATCTCCGATCCAGGCAAAGCAGTGGATCAGTAGTTAGCCTGGTACTGCGTTCATTGGTTGCAGTTATGAAATTCGCTACATATACGCAGTAATGGGATGTTCCCTACTGCCATTTTCCCCTGACGAAGCTCCACCTGGAGAGAAACGCGCAGGGCGTCGTGACGCGGTGACGTCACGTCACGTGGTACCGCCGACCTGCTGACTGCCACCGCCATTGCACTCAGAGCCTTGCCGATCAATTGTGAATGTGAATGTGAATACCATCATTCAGTTAAGTATTCACCATTAGCAATGTTTGTGACATAAATTACATATAGCAATTCAGCTATATTAACAGTGCTTTATCATCTTTGTCATTAGACTGAGGGAATCCCAGTACATCTTGGCAGTGATGTTGGAACTGCGCTGCCTTCACTAAGCAGCTTTTCTATATTTGAGTTTAGTGGAGGGACCCCCCAGCACTGCTATTAATCGTTACTTCGTTGTTGCAACATGAAATATGAGTGTACTCTGGATACACATCTCTCTGTATAAATATATACACTGTTAAATGCAATATATGAGCATTTTTTGCAAGTTCATGAGGATACATTCAGCATTGTCATCTGAGAGAGTGAGTCCAGAATAAACCTTGGCAGTGATGTTGGAACTGCGCTCCCCTTAGAAAAGCAGCTTTTCTCATAATTGAGTTTAGCTAGACAAGGGATTCCATAGCACTTTTATTTACCTACAATCTGTGATTTACGGTATTATATTCATTATTTATCAGTATGGTCTCTTTGGTATATAACTGAATTGTGAACTACAATACCTTATTCCAAGGGTGTTTACATTAAATTATTTATGTGAACTCATAGGTATCTGAGAGCAAATTAACCTATCATGAACTGTATGACTCCATTTCTGTACATATGCATGACTCCATTAATGAAGTGTTAAGTGTCATTGTTGCAACTTAGGACTTACTGTCTTATAGTTGCTTACCAACATCATTGTCATTAGCGGTTAACTCATGGCAGCAGCAAATATAGGTCAGGGCATCACGTGTTAGTTTTTATGAAGTTTTTTATTTATTATTTTTTCACCATCACGTTTTTTTCACTTATAAATATTCTAGTGAAAAGATAAACAAGCGCAAATAACATTACTTATAAATCAAATAACACAGATGGTATACTATCCTTAATGAGTGCAGCTCCCGACGTAGAATTCAAACCAAATTCAACCAGCAAACGAAGGAGAAACAGGTGCGCAAATCACATCAGGACATGGAAAGAAAGTAGAAACACAAAATAGTGCAATATTGTCAACCCCAACAAATGATTTCAGTGTTGAAAGCTCTATAAAATTTGCACTCACGTGTATGACGTGAAATGAAAGCGTTGTGGTTTTTAGAAGTTACCAACTTTTGTCTCCAGATGGGTATTCCAGATCCACATAGAGGGGGGGGGAAATCCATATACAAAAAAGGGAAAGCAAAAATAGTATAGTGCTGTTTTTAATATTAAAAACACAAAGTATTCCACTTACATAAGTGCTTTTGTTTGTGAGCATTCAGACCACCCTGGGTCATATGGTCAGACAAAGATGTTCACAGCAACAGCATCTGCTCCGCGGCCGTCACAGCATACACTGGGCTGAATGAAGTTGTCTTCCACTCTAGATGTCATCAACAAGTACTTCTTAGTAATCACTGATTCACCCAACGCGCGTTTCCACTGCAAAGTCTTCCTCTGTGGAAATGCGCGTTGGGTGAATCAGTGATTACTAAGTGGCCCTTGTTGATGACATCCAGAGTGGAAGACGACTTCATTCATCCCAGTGCATGCTGTGACGGCCGCGGAGCAGATGCTGTTGCTGTGAACATCATTGTCTGACCATATGACCCAGGGTGGTCTGAATGCTCACACACAAAGGCACTTATGTAAGTGGAATACTTGTGTTTTTAATATTAAAAACAGTACTATACTATTTTTGCTTTCCCTTTTTTGTATATGGATTTCCCCCCCTCTCTATGGATCTGGAGTACCTATTTGGAAACAAAAGTTAATAACTTCTAATAACCACAACACTTATAAATATTCACCTATAATTATTCAGTGTAAAAATAAAATAAAATTAGTGTGGTGTGCACCGCAAATGTACTTTCTGTGGATGACAGTTTGACTTTCTCAACCTTTCATTTATGTGTTATAGCCAATTAACCTCAGTACATAGGTAGCACACATTTTTGAAAAGTTTAAAAAATATAATTAAAATTAATTTAGTGAGCGGTGTATTCCATTGTGTGTTTGTGTCTTAACACCTAAATTTAGACTAATTTGAAAGTTAACTTTTTGACCGCTATATATTTTTAGTCTACAATTTCATATACGGCAGTTAGCGAAGAAAAGTGATTAGAATCACATGGAAATGATATAGTATCAAGTTCCAACAGGTAAAATAAGGGTCAAACTATAGAAATTGGCCTCATGCCAATGCGTGCACCATCGTGTAGGCATAAAGGCATTGTTTAGGTGCACATTATTCAATACATTTCACACCTGTGGATCAGGGTCTACGTTCTGGATATACTGTATGCAGTTTAAACGCTATATGCATTTATAAAGAAGACAACAAGCTTGGGGAGCCTACTGCATCTGGTTACACTTACCTGGCAGGCCTTATTGCTTGTGCTGGTGCGCTCCCGTATCCGAGCAGAGCACACCCACGCAGTGGGCCTTAAGCGGGGTGCTCTGCTCAGTTTCCCCCCATGGTTTTCCTTTTAAGCTTAACCTCATTATTTACTGCACTGTTTCACTTATTGTACAGTTGCGCTAGTTTTTGGCCTAAGTTTATTCTAGTTTGAGCCTTATCTTTTTCTGGTTGGTCTCTCGGCCAACCAGATGTCGTATTAACTGATTGGCTGGCTTTGCCAGCCAATCAGTAAAAGGTTTAAAAAATAGATCTGGTAACACTCTTGTAATCTGTAACCGGAAAGAAAATTAAATTAAAGGCAATCTTTACAGAGCACTAGTTTTTTTTAACCTAGTAAGCAAAACTATATCAGGGCTTCTTACTAATATGTTTAACAGGGGGATCTGTTTTCTATGCAGTGAAAACAAGTTATATCTAAAGACAATACTTATATCTCAACATACCTTTCCTGCTAAAATATATTTAATAAATAAATAGGTAGCTCGTCCACTTGCAGGGTCCTCATGGTTTTGGGGCGACAACATTTAATTTTGCAAGGTGTCAGAAGCATCCCTGTTTTGGAGATTAAAGAACATAAAAAGTAGAGGGAAATGTATGTATATGTTTATGTATATAGCGCCATTTATGTACATAGCATATCACAGCATGACATAATAATACAACACATAATGGGAATAAGCATATCAGACATAAAAGTAACAATAGGAAAGGGGGTCCCTGTCTCAAAGAGCTTACAATCTAAGTAATATAAAACTTTAATGAGCAATATAGGATAGACTTTTATGATTCTTGTTTGTACTGAAACAAAAGTACAGATAATTTTCCTAATGTAAATGCTTTAGTTATTGTGAAAATAATAAAATCGGAGACTGTTCTTGTTATAATAAAGAAACAACAGGACACCTCTTTTTCTGTCTGAGTACTTAAGTTAAAAATGTAAGCGTCTTAAAAGCCGGCTAATAACCGACAAGCTGTAACATCTGTGGTTTGATTCCTGAAAATGTAAGTATAGAATTAGCGGAGACATGTACGATGCCAATGTGGGGGCACATACAGCATCAATGCAATTATCCCTTAGGGATGATAGAAAGACAAAAGAAAGAAAATGACTAAGCAAACTGTATGCCATTAAGGAAAAGCATGGCACAAGATCAATTGTAAGCAGTGAGCTGCAGGGTAGCTTTTAGTCATAAGGTGCTTGCTGTTACTGCTTGTTGTCACTGTGGGCATCAGTACTAAGCTAGCGTGGAGCGCAAACAATAAAGACAAAAGAAGAAAAAAAAAAAGACATTCTGAAAGCCTGATAAAAATCATTAAAACTCAATGTCATACATTTTGTTGAAATTCTTCTTGATTAAAAACTATTCGTAGCGTGAGTAAATTGTCCAAATAATACTTCAGAGAAGCAACGCCATTTATCTCTGATATCCTCAAGTGAAAACAGAGCAAAAAAAACCAAACCTATACCTGAGGAATGAACCTTGCATTCACATTTACAAGATAGTAGCTGATTGCATTTTTATTTATTAGCCAAGGTTGATGGATTTATAAGTCTCATTTGTTTGATAAAGGTAATTACATAGAATAACTTACTTAAGCCCCTATCAGCTTGGAAAGAATGAGTGTCAGTGCACTGTGTTACTCCATTGTCCGCTGAAGTGATAACATGTTGACTTTAGCCTAAATCAACACTTGCTGGTTTGATTACCAGCCTGGAGTAGACACCACTGCTGTCTGTCAACAATAATTTACTTGTTATGGAGACACAAAGGGTAACAAAGTCATATTGGGAGTGGTACTTTACTAAGGCCCTTGTTATGTCAGTTCATTAATGTTCAATCTCCAGATATGGGACAGAGGGGACTTAATCAGCCGCCCAGCTCTTTAAACACTGACAGAGGAACTCTTAGGTAAACAAAGTTATTTGGAACTTCTCAGTGATACAAGATTCTTGAGAGTTTATTATAAAGCAAGATAAATTATTCTTTATTGGACAAAGTAATTTACCGTAGTATGGTGAGACAAACTGAATGTAATTTGTGCTGTTTTTACAAAGTGTCAGCACTATACCAAATGTAGCCAACATTTTTTTCCATCACATCACGACTGAAATTTGTATTTTAGTTCTTGCCGCAGTTGGAAGATAAACGCAACACAAATTAAATAAGACGGAAAAACGTAAATTAAACAATTTTGGAAGTGTTGCCTTTGCATCATGTTTATTTCATTGTATAACAAGAAAATTATTCATATGTCTATGTAATCATTGTTATTGTTTTACAATATTGCGCTATGTATTTTATTTGTTTCTATTCCATGTACATGACTCCCTCACCTACTGGAGCTCATCCTAGGATTTGAATCATCCGCCAGTCCTGGTTGTATAAATTTTTTACTTCTACATTTATATATATATATGTCAGGCGCCAGAGATACTGTATCTATATTTTTTGCATATCATTGTATACAAAATACTCTATGGTCAAGAAACTTCATAGGTCACATGAATTTACAAAAAACAAAAACAAAACAGATATGGCCCCTTTACTTGTAATACTTCC
The DNA here is from genome assembly GCF_040206685.1 of Ascaphus truei. Classification (NCBI taxonomy): domain Eukaryota; kingdom Metazoa; phylum Chordata; class Amphibia; order Anura; family Ascaphidae; genus Ascaphus; species Ascaphus truei. Next base: position 42,221,155 of record NC_134483.1, on the reverse strand, counting down.
CCATATTCCTGAAATCACCAAAGATATGGGCTTTAATAGCTAAAGTGCAGTATGGCATTTCACTGCCAAACTAAAATTAGTTTGTTTTGGAACACATTTTATTTAAGCTGTATTTACTAAGCAATCTCTTATTCTGGAGCATCTGCTCTATGAAAGCAATTTGGACTTAGAACAAGCTACTAACACTGCAGTCCCACCTACTACATAAGTATAATAATCACACTATGGGGCCTATTCCAGTAGCTCTGAATTGTGACAAACAGCATCTAAAGTGCACTTTAGAAGCGGATTGGCATGCTTTGCTATTCTGTAAATCTTTCTCGTGTGTCCAAGCTGTGTCTAAAAGGATTTGTAAGAAGCGTTTTCCCTTTGGCTCTGCCAATCCGATCGGTTTGTCAAAAAAGCCTCTAAATCGCATTTTGTTTACTAAAACTGCTATTCTAGGTGCTCCGTTATGCAAACGGCATCTAAAAACTCACATTTTTTTTCACTCCACCTCAAGAGAGGCGAGATTGTTATTGCGAGTTACATTCAGAGAAAAAAAGGAGAACCTAAAACATATACTAAGCGCTCAACCTATTTACATATACGTGATATTCAACAAAAATAAATGCAAATCAGTGTAATGATGACAAAAAAAAACAAAAAACGTGAGATTGATTAACCCTAATGGTGCAAGGATAAACCAATAATACAAGGGGACCCCACAGTCACCAAGAGTGAATGGGGGGGGTGGCTGCCTAGGGATATACAACAAGCCTATCCATGAGGCTAGAGACAAAATGGCAAAAAAAGAGAGAAAAAGTCCTTGGCGCACTACCAGGTATATTAAACCTGATGGGTAAGTTCCCAGTTCTCTGAATGAAGGAACAGTTCGTAGATCTCACAGATGATCTTTCAGAAATTCTTTGCTGGTGAATGTGTATCTGAAATCAGACAAAACAAAAGTACCATTGCACAGTACTCTCTGATACTGGAGATTACACCCACGCAGCTGCTAACTACTTACATGAAAGTAGATAGCAAAAGGCCTTGAAAGGTATCTTTAGCTGGTGTGTGAGACTGGATAGCAGTGGGTCTTCAGGTGGTTATAGTTGCCCTCTCCACATGGATCAATCACAGTCACGGAAGATACATAAAAATAATAAAAAAATGCCAATGGTGTAGTACCGTAACAAAATTTAATAAAACAATTAAGATCAACAGCAAATGCACTCACATGCTATACGACCTTACGAGTGGATTACAACGTGCCGTCCGCAGGCTTGAGAAGATGGCTGCGCGGTGTGTATAGAGGCTTGGTCCCGCGTCTATCTCCGAGTCGCGGCCGCAACTCGGAGCGCCAGGTCCACCTCAGATGACGTCACTAATACACTGCTGCTCCTCTCCTCAGCCAGCTCACGCACGCAGTTCCACGTACAGTCTAAGCTCCACCCTACGCGCGTTTCGTGACTACCGACGTTACATCTTCAGGGGTAATGGAGCCATAGTGAATGTATGTGCTATTTAAGCACATAGAGAACCAGTCCCGGGGCCCTCATTGGATAGTTAAACCTTAAAGGGACCAGCTGACTATATTGCAATTAAAACAACAATAATGGTGGGGATTATGACACAGGGCTATGCCAAGATCAAAAACACCCTCCCACATGCATATTTATCATACAGATTACACAATACCTATAAAATACAAAAAAATACACAAAAATATATATCGGCACTGATATCCTTGAATGAACTAAAAAACTAATTACCCAATCTAATTTATATTAGCTGAAAAAGACTGTGATATTGGCGGAAAAAAGGAACCGAGGATACAGAGGAAGATCTTAATCTAGAGGGGCAAAAACCATATACCTTGAGATATATACCAGGCTAGCTATCTTTCAAAAAAGATGCTAGGTCGAATTCTATGTTAAGACCTCCTGGGGTTAGTGTTTTTAGGGTATAAATCCATCTCCCCCTCTCCAGTTCTGTTTGGGGCAATTGATGCCCTTACATATTAATCCCTCTGGATTTTGGTTATGCCTAATTTTGAAATGGTTTGAGACACTACAGTATGTTTCGCTAAACCTCTTTTTATATTGTATATGTGTTCTGCAAAACGTCGTTTCAATGGTCTACCTGTTCGCCCTACATATTGTAGCCCACAGGGGCATTCTAACAGGTAGACCGTGAATGAACTCTTGCAGTTAATGAACGATTTGATTGGAAATATAGCCCCTGTAATGTTAGATTTAAAATCTCTACATCTGGAGCTAAACTTGCAACCAATACACTTATTACATGTAAAAAAAACATTTAGTTCTTTTAGCCAAGTTGTATTCCGTTCTTTGGCTGTATTCAATGGGCAGCTAGGAGATAACTGTAGTTTAAGGTTATCTGCCTTTTTGAATACTATTTGTGGACACTTTGGTAGTATCGTACTAAGTAATGTATCACCTTGCAGGGATCCCCCAATGTTTTTTTAATTATTTGTATTATTTTGGGAGCCATGCCATTGTATTTGGTAATAAATGGGATGAATTCAACACCTGCAGGTGATGTACTGTTTTTGTTTTCTTTACTATTCATAAGGATAAGATCTTCTCTTTTGGTATTTCTCACTGTTTCTAATGCCCTCGTCACCTTTGTATAACTATATTCCCTGTCCATAAATTTATCCCTTAAGTCATCAGCTTGTGTATTAAACACTTCTATTTGTGAGCAGTTACGTTTCGTTCTTAGAAACTGGCCTTGAGGTATATTATTAATCCATCTTGGATTATGATGACTTGATGCTAAAAGATAAGTATTAGCATCTAACTTTTTGTAAAAGGTTTTGGTTTCGATTGATCCTTTCTCTATAAATAGAAGTTAGGTCTAGAAAATCAATGGTTAGTGGACTGGAATGGAAAGTAAATTTAAGATTCAAGTTATTGGAGTTAAGTTATTGTTGAAATTTCACCAGAGCCTGAAATATGAGTTTGGCTGAGAGAGCAAAACCTATACAGTATGTCAGATTGGGGATGGAGTTAGCACACCTCAGGTCATTCCTCTTCCAAAGCAAGTACAGCAAGTACAATACAACCCATGCGTTTTGGCTGTTGCGGTTTGTCACTTTATTAGAAGTACAGGCGGTCCTCGTTTATCCAATGGAATCCGTTCTGGAAGTAGTGTTGGATGTGAAAGTGCTGTAAAGTGAGTCCCATGCTAATCAGTGGCTGTGAGTGTCGGATAACGCATTCAGGCATCGGAAAACAGCTCCATAAGATTGCATTGCGACGCGTCGGATATGCCGTCCATCGTAAAGTGAAACGATGGATAGCGAGGACCGCCTGTAGTTTAGAAGAAGTGTTTTGCAATAGAGAATAGGGTTTTTTCCTCACATTTCCTTACATGTTTGTACAGGTTGCACTGACGGCTTCGGAGTTACTAGAATAGGCCCCTATGTGTAACTGTAATATGGGGGACTGGATGATTATTTTAAGGTATTAAAAAAAACTTTTACATTTAAGATGCTGATTTATTGTGAATTCCTATCTTGATTGTTAGCTGAGATAATATACAATAAAAATAAAAGAGTATGCTGCACACCACACTGAAAATATATATAAACATACTGTACATACAGTCTACCGGTGCTGCTGGTTCAAGGAGTACCTGTCAGTAATTCCAGGGCAATACTCAGGAAAAGAGCCTAGTCACTTGAGAAAGACCTATTTAGGTCGAAACGTTGTGTGGCACAAATAAATTAGCATTATAATCAAAACCGTAGAGCGTTGGATCCTTCTTTTCCATAATATACAATAAAACATTTAAACAGTTAGGAACAGATAGTAAATTAAAAGGCTCAGGGACTTTTTCTATATCTGCCGAAATGGCCGTTTTCAAACATAGTTCCTCTTTAACACAAAAAACAAAACTGTGCGCTACTACCTAACTACCTATAAAGTTTAAATGTATAAATATATACAGTGCAGTGACTATACCATCAATTTAGTGATAAAAAATTTATAAAAAATTAAACCACAACTCCCACAGTGAGATAATTATACATTAAATAATAAGTGCCACATAACCGTGTTGGGGATAATGGCGTCTGCAGCTGTAAACGCAGGGGTGGCTCAGCACCCCACACACTAAGAGAATGGAAACAAAAGAAAACAGCGCACAACGCCAAATAGTGAAGCAAATTCAACAATATATTATAGAATTAAAAAGGGGGTAATATATCTGCGTACATGAAAAAAGTTGGTAAAAGGCATGTAGTGTGTATCACACTGTTTACCACTCGGCAGCTGTTAGCTGTAGATTCAGGTGCTTGCTTCCCTCTGCTGCTGCAGCTCAGTTGATTCTGGGGCAGGACGTCAGTCTTTTCACTCCCAAGGGGATTTCCCTTCATGCAGCCAGGTTCAGCAGCTGGTACTGGGGCTCGGTGAAATCGCTCCTGCTTCCTGGCCGATATGAAGCTGCTCCTGTACCTCGGCAGGTGTATCCTCTGCACAGAGGTTAAAACGCAGCTTGCTGGGGTGCCCTCAGCGTGCCACGGTGCCGCTCGGTCGCGGGACGCTGTGTAATGACGTCACTGTCTACACAGCAGTGGTGGATTCAATAGGGAAGTTTGAACAGTCTTACAAAGTCTCTCACAAGTGTCCAAAACAGCACACAGGATGAAATAAAAACAGGACAGGCCAATACATAGACAAAGGCCAATGTAAGCAGATATAAGGCAATAGAATGTTACATCCAACTAGTTTCGTAGAATTAACTACTTCTTCAGGGAAGTCTACGAAACTAGTTGGATGTAACATTCTATTGCCTTATATCTGCTTACATTGGCCTTTGTCTATGTATTGGCCTGTCCTGTTTTTATTTCATCCTGTGTGCTGTTTTGGACACTTGTGAGAGACTTTGTAAGACTGTTCAAACTTCCCTATTGAATCCACCACTGCTGTGTAGACAGTGACGTCACTACACAGCGTCCCGCGACCGAGCGGCACCGTGGCACGCTGAGGGCACCCCAGCAAGCTGCGTTTTAACCTCTGTGCAGAGGATACACCTGCCGAGGTACAGGAGCAGCTTCATATCGGCCAGGAAGCAGGAGCGATTTCACCGAGCCCCAGTACCAGCTGCTGAACCTGGCTGCATGAAGGGAAATCCCCTTGGGAGTGAAAAGACTGACGTCCTGCCCCAGAATCAACTGAGCTGCAGCAGCAGAGGGAAGCAAGCACCTGAATCTACAGCTAACAGCTGCCGAGTGGTAAACAGTGTGATACACACTACATGCCTTTTACCAACTTTTTTCATGTACGCAGATATATTACCCCCTTTTTAATTCTATAATATATTTTTGAATTTGCTTCACTATTTGGCGTTGTGCGCTGTTTTCTTTTGTTTCCATAGTTCCTCTTTGACTTCAATGGAGAAATTCATCTGTGGTTTCGGCGTATATAGAATAAGGCCCAAATTATGTTCAATAAAAGCCATCACTGAGCAAACGTAATAATAATAATAGTTTGTTCTTGTATAGCTCTGCTAGTTTTACGTAGCGCTTTACAGATACATTTTGCAGGCACAGGTCTCTGCCTCATGGAGCTTACAATTTATGTTTTTGGTGCCTGAGGAACAGGAAGTGACTTGCCCAAGGTCACTTGGAGCCAACACCGGGAATTGAACCAGGTTCTGCCTGCCTTCAAACTCAATGCCAGTCAGTGTCTTTACTCACTGAGCCACTCCTGCTCTCCAAACAAACATTTTTGAGATATAATTTTAGCTGGACTAAACTGATGAAATAATATTGCTGAAATGAATATACCGTTCATATTACTGAAATGGACTGGGGGGGCTCTGAAGAAGAATTTGTGTGGTGTAAATGAGAGTTTCGCTCACAGTAGATTTACGACTGGGTCTGTAGTTTACGCCCACATTCCTAGTATCAAGAAGTACAGGCATACCCCGGTTTAAGGACACTCACTTTAAGTACACTCGCGTGTAAGGACATATTGCCCAATAGGCAAACGGCAGCTCACGTATGCACCTGTCAGCACATCCTGAACAGCAAAACCGGCTCCCTACCTATACCGAAGCTGTGTACATCAGTTATGCACGTATATGACGATTGCAGTAGAGTACATGCATCAATAAGTGGAAAAAAGGTAGTGCATTACTTTAAGTACATTTTTGCTTTACAGTACATACATGCTCTGGACCAATTGCGTACGTTAATGCGGGGTATGCCTGTACCTGATTCCTATAGAGAGCTGTTTTAATCTAGTTTTACAAGTGCAAGGAAAAAATATCAAATAGTGGTGCTCAGAATATCCATGTGCAACAGAATATTATCAGTGCAATAGTGAAAAAACAATAATAAATATACAAACACATATGATGAATGCTGCTGTGACCCAGTGAGAGATCTCTCAATCCCGTGTGAAGTTGATGAATGGTATCTTTAGGTGATGATCCGCCAGCTGTGGAGAGGGTGAGTGTTTGTCTCAATGGAAGTATGCACTCGGGTACCTCTGGTAATGAACAAAAGAACCGGACATAGTGCAGACTGTATGCAAATTTATAAAAGGTATGTAGCTGGGATTCCTTGCGCGCATGTGTTGTATTGCAGCAGAGCAGGGAACGCTCGGGTTATCCGAGGTTCTGCGTATTAGGGCGCCGCCATGTTGGGAGTTGGCGATGGCGCAGAAGGTGTGGAGCAGGAGGTCGCGCATGCGCGTGAATAGCAGTCCAAGCCCGCGAAGGAGGAGTAGCCCTATAGGGTGGAGCATAGGGAACAACGAGTCCCAGCAGCCCCCGCGGGACCATGTGATGCCAGGGGACCAATCGGGTGGTAGGAAGGCAGGGAGGAAGGAGGATATAGGGGTCGGAGGGCGTGCACGTTGCTCAGAGCTAGCGGGAGGAGGAGGAAGGAGATGGAGCTCCGGAGTACGGAGGCATTCAGCTCCTACCTAGGCCTTATACCACAGGCCCAGTTAGGCCCTGAGCCCCGGTAGTGTGCAGCAGAGATAGGGATTGGCCCTAGATAGGTTCCAGTTCCCTTATTGTGCTGCCGAGTGATCGCGTGAGAGACAGTGTGTATTCTGCAGGAGGTCTGGGCTCAGATCCTGCCTTTGTTGCTACCGTCCGTCTGGGTGGGATCGCCCTGGATGCCTATTGCTGGAAGTCATCGCGCATCTGACCCTTTGTGAAGATCCGTGGCAGGCCCGGGCACTGGAGTGCCCGGCAGGTAATCAACAAGTGCACCAACTATACCTTCATTACACAGGACACAGTGGCTGCGCACTCACCCATACATATCCTTTACCTCACTGGAGGGTGGGGGCATAAGGTGCTGGGGAACTGAACACGGGGTGGGATCACCCAGTGGAGGAGGGAAATAAGCGTCCTGCGAGACGCAGAAAGTAGTGTCACCTCTAGGGAGGGATACCCGTAAAATATATATCTGCTCTTTCCAACAAGTAAAGTCATTCGGTTGTTATATGCTGTGTGTGTGTATTGTTATACATAGTGTCCTGTGAGGAACCACTCCCCCTCTGGTGGGAGCCTCGCAGGTGGAGGCGCTGCACTAAGTATCAGGTATCATTAGTATTACGTGTGCCCCAGGCTCTCCGTGGCAGAAGCTTAGGCCCTGTGAGCCTACAGGTTATACAGCATAAGGTAGCGGTCTGTGTTCACTAGGAAACAGGGCTACATTTGGAGGCGCTGCTGAGATCTTAGACCTGGGGTGCCCCATACACGCATACACCACCATGGCCCTCCCCTCGTGCCAAAAAGTGCGCGAGTGGGCGCAGAAAATGTGAACGCCCGCCGCGTGGTGGCCGTGACCCAAGTACCAATGGCCTTACCACTAGAGACATTGCAAACGGCCTTACGACAACTACCTGGTTTTGCCAAAGCTTGCCTGGTGGACGTCCTCCTAGACAAAGACGCTAAGTGGAACACATTGCTAGTTGATTGCCGGCGAGATCTGGTGGTTCTTGAGCCCGCCGTACCTCAATTCCTTCAGCTTCCCAACTCCCCCCCTGGCGGAAGTCCCTTTGTCTACCCACTCAGAGACCCCCCCTGGAGGAAACGGGTGATGGCTGCCCAACCCTCACCTCCGCTCCCTACCCATTTAGTGAAGCGGGCAGTTGTCGGTCTGGATTCAGCTATCAAGGGTCTAGTATCTCTGAAGAATCGTGTAGTGAAATGTTACAAAAACTCACTGACAAGTTAGGCCAGTTAACTGCTCCACCCCTCTTACCACCGTTAGTAGAAGCCCTTACCCTGGCCACGCATTCCCAGAATTACCGGAAATTGAAGGCCTTCTCCGGGACCCTACCTGTCCCGACAGGAGAGGATGGGATAGACCTCTGGAATGAGCACACCCGGGGCGTGATGGAAGAATGGTCCTGTACCGACGCCGTAAAGCGTCAACGCATCATGGAGTGCTTGAGGCCCCCAGCGTCCACCCTAATTAGTATTCACAGAGAAAAGCATCCTGATCTGACCTCTCGAATGATGGTCGAATTCTTAACCGAAGCTTACGGCGTGACCGAGGATGATGGAGCCCTGTGGGCCAAATACTTTGCTATCAACCAAAAAGAGGGAGAAGACTTATCTGCCTACATCCACCGAGTGCAAATTGCGTTGGGGCCCTTACTTCACCATAAGTACATAACGGCCTCGCAAATGGACGAGTATCTCCGCAAGCAATACCTGCGGGGCTCCAGTCCCAACCACCCTATTGCCAACATGATCCGCGATAACCTCACTCGCGGGAGCCCTCCTTCGTTTACCAAGCTATTGCAGCAAGACAAGGAACATGAGGCACATCTAATGCTCCATTCCCCCCAGAAAGCTAAAGTCACTGGCAACCCCAAACCCAAAGGGGGTAGTGAGAAAAAGACAAATCCAGCCACAAGCGACCGAAGTACGCCGGCCGAACCTCGCCTCCTTACAATCGTCACACTCCTCCGAGGGATCTGTCCTGCTACAAGTGCTGGAAGAAGGGTCATATATCCTATGATTGCTGAATGGGAGAATCCCGCGACCGAAGTCCCTTGCCCAAGAAGTTCACGCCTAATGCTATGGTGTGTGGTGCCTATGCGGCCAGCGGAGACGACCCCGGTACCAACCACAGTGGTGAAGGCCCCAAGGATGAGAATAACCGAGTGGGGCCGGTAGCCCTTATACGGGTGCTAGTAGATGGCATCTATTCCTCCGCCCTGTTGGACACAGGATCGCAAGAGACCATCATCTATCGAGGCTTCTATGATAAACACCTCCAGAAGCGGCAACAGAAGTCGGCCGAGTATATCAAATTAAGAGGGCTGAGCAACGAAATTACCCCCATTGATGGCATAGTAACGGTGTCCCTAGAAATCCAGCAGTTCAACACCGGGAAGACTCACCCCATGAATGTAGATGCTCTGGTATGCCCGGAACCCAAAGACCTGCCTAAATACCCGGTCATTCTGGCCACTAATGCAGACATTGTACAAGCGGTTATCTGGGCCTATCTGCAAGAAACCAATTGATTACACATGTCCAGTCTCCAATTGCAGCTGGTCCAGACACAACCGAGCCCCCCACCTCCAGTCTTGGAAGATTATGGGCTGCTCTTCTGCGGCCGAGCGGGTCTAACTAGAATCTTGCCTGGGGAGATAGAGAGGATGCCTGCCTGGTGCGCCTATGCAGAAAGGGTAGCCACAGAAGAGCTCTTCTCCCTAGAAAGTACGCCGGAAGAAGATACCCACAGAGGATACCGACTAGTATCTGAATTCCGGGATTGGCCATCCGCCATTCCTCGCCGCATCTATATGATGGTTCAGAATCTATCCCCCTTCCCCATGGACATCGACGCGGGTCAACGAATAGGTAGAATTTACCCCGTCAGCTCCGTGGATGAGGTTGTGCATGTCAAGGCTACCCGAGTGGAATGCTCCGGCGCAAGACTGGACTTTGACTTCGGATCGGAGGGGTTACCCAAGGAGTGGAAAGAGAGGCTGCGAGCCCAATTGGAAGAACGGCGAGATGTATTCTCTACTGGGGAAATGGATGTGGGGTGCAGTCGCAGCACCCAACACACTATTCGGATGAACGATACGAAGCCCTTTAGAGAACGTTCCTTCCGGCTCGCCCCTAGAGATGTAGACGATGTCCGGGCCGTCCTGCAAGAGATGGAAGAAGCCGGGATCGTCACCGAGTCACGAAGTCCTTACGCCTCACCCATAGTGGTGGTGAGAAAGCCTCACCATCCCATTCTTCTATGTGTGGATTACAGGACACTGAACAATTGGACGGTGCCAGACCAGTATAATCTTCCCCGCATAGAGGAGATCCTGAATGCCCTCCATGGAAGCAAAGGGTTCAGTGTGCTGGACCTGCGGTCGGGGTATTACCAGGTACCCATGAGCCCAGAGGATCAGGAGAAAACGGCGTTCATTTGTCCCCTAGGGTTCTATCAATTCACCCGCATGCCACAAGGTATATGTGGGGCCCCCGCCACTTTCCAACGACTAATGGAGAAGACGTTAGCGACTTAAACCCCCGAGAGTGCCTAGTGTATTTGGATGACATCATTGTCTTCGGGAGGACATTGGAAGAACACAAATCTCGACTCCTGAAGGTACTTGACCGGTTAGCCCGAGAGGGGCTCAATCTCTCCCTAGACAAATGTCAATTTTGCAAAACGTCTGTGACCTAAGTGGGACACATAGTGTCTGCGGAAGGCATTGCCACTGATCCCGCTAAAATAGAAGCCGTAGTAAACTGGCCTTGACCCGACAACGTGGGGGAACTGCGCTCGTTCTTGGGGTTCTGCGGATACTATCGCAGGTTTGTGGAAGGATATTCCCGTCGGGCCAAAGCCCTCAACGGCCTCCTCAAAATCTATCTCGAAACCACTGGATGAAAAGCTGTACCTGCTCATCAACCTTTCGGAGACAAATGGACCGCAGAATGCGAACAAGCCTTTGGGGATTTGAAGCAGAGTTTGACAGCGGCCCCCGTACTAGCCTATGCCGACCCTGAACAACCGTATATATTACATGTGGACGCTAGCCTGGGTGGATTAGGGGCGGTGTTGCATCAAAAGTATCCCGAAGGATTACAACCCGTGGCCTACATCAGCCACAGTCTGACGGCCAGTGAACAAAATTACCCCGTGCACAAGCTCGAGTTCCTTGCCCTCAAGTTGGCCATCGTGGACAAACTTCATGATTATCTTTATGGGGTCACATTCGAGGTGCGTACAGACACTAACCCGCTCACATATATCATGACTTCGGCTAAACTCGATGCGGCCGGACACCGCTGGCTAGCCTCCCTCTTCAACTACCAATTCACTTTGAAATATAAACCGGGTCCCTTGAACGCTGGAACAGACACCTTGTCTAGACAACCGGGGCTGGCCACAACCCCTGATGACGACCAATGGGAAGAAATTCCGGGACCTGGAATGCGGGCTCTGTGTTGCACCGTTGCTATTGTCAATGATCAGGTGGCCTTCTCCGAGTTAAGAGTAGCCGACTCCCTAGGATGTGCGTCAAAAGCCATCCCGGAAGCATATAGGGACTCCAGTGGGATGCACGTCACCCCTGACAAAATCATAGCCTGCAAGGATATGGTGCGCTATCAGGCACGTGACCCGATAGCGGGAGCCATCCGCTATGCCATCCAACGAAATCCCCCGATCTCCTCAAACAGACCCCTGGCGATGTGGGCGGTATACTAATGCGAGAAGCCGATAAATTCGAAATACGGGACAATCTACTATACCGAGTTGTGGAGTACCATAATCACCCAAATAGGAGACAGCTAGTACTACCTAAAATATTACAAAACCTAGTGTTGCGATCACTACATGATGAACATGGCCATCTGGGTGTCGATAAGACTTTTGGGTTGGTACGGGATCGGTTCTTCTGGCCAAAGATGAGAGAAGCAGTAGAGCATCACTGTCGACTGTGTATTCGGTGTATCCAACGAAAGACATTGCCCACTTGGGCCGCCCCAATGGGTCACTTGAAAAGCACTGGGCCCATGGATCTAGTATGCATGGACTTCCTATGTATTGAACCCGATAGCTGGGCCATCGGTAATGTGCTGGTCATCACTGACCATTACACAAGATATGCACAGGCCTTCCCGACGAAAGACCAGAAAGCCATCACAGTTGCCAAGGTACTCTGGGAAAAATATTTCATACATTATGGGCTCCCTCAATGACTACACTCTGACCAGGGTAGAGACTTTGAAAGCAAATTGATAAATTAATTACTAAGAATCTTGCACATTAATAAGTCCCACACAACTCCTTACCACCCAGAAGGAGATGCACTGCCCGAACGGTTCAATCGCACATTGTTGGACATGCTGGGTACATTGACTCCAGGGAAGAAAGCTGAGTGGAGCCAACATGTGGAAACACTAGTACACGCTTACAACTGCACTAGACATGATTCTACGGGATTTTCTCCATACTTCCTGATGTTTGGGAGGGAAGCACGACTGCCCGTAGACATATGTCTGCGAGTATCCACTGACGGAGTGCATAATGCCACTCACTTTAGATACGTGCAGAGGTTACAAGAGAATCTACAACGGGCCTACCAGCAAGCAGAAAGATCCACAGAGAAACTGAACGCTGGAAACAAGAGGCGTTATGATCACAAAATCAAACACAGAGACATTCAGCCGGGAGATGCCGTACTCCTCCGCAATCTGGGAGTGCTGGGGAAACATAAGCTGGCTGACCGGTGGAGAGAAGGAGTGTATGAGGTAGCGTCGCAAATGCCCGGTCTTCCAGTCTATCGCATCAAAGACTCGGAGGGTCGGGTGAAGACTTACTCCCTATTCCACAAGTAGAGGACGGGGAAGTGGAATGGCCTACAACCTCATTGGATGGTGATATGAAACCAGGAGAAAACGATTCTACGATCAACAGCACAAGACATCAAGAAGACCCCCAAGAGGGAACCTCTCAAAGGGGCCCTCAACAGCGAGCATCTCCCGGTGGAGCTACGGGTAAGGGGCTCGGGGAGCACACGCCCAATGGGGTCACTCCGGAAAAATCTACATTGAACCCACAGAGTCCCTGTTTTGTGCCATGTAATGATCAAATAGAGACTGTAACCCCCTCAAGGGAAGAGGCTGAACCTCAAGACCAGGATAGTCATTCTCCCGAGGGAATGATCGAAGAACAGTTAAGACGAAGTCAAAGAAATGGGCAACCTCCAATGAGGATGATCTATGGTCAGTTCGGGGCACCCCACTATGAGGCTCAGCAGTGGGCTCGCAACCGAGTAAAGTCAGTAATCGTGATGTTCAGTGAAATGTATAATCTTATTTAGAGTGTTGGAGGATGTAGAGTGTTATGCATTTTTCATTATATAATGTTGTACCAGTTCAAAGGTATTGTCCAAACGGGGTCGTTGGAATCCACAGGGGGGAGGATGTAGCCGGGATTCCTTGCGCGCATGTGTTGTATTGCAGCAGAGCAGGGAATGCTCCGGTTATCCGAGGTTCCGCATATTAGGGCGCCGCCATGTTGGGAGTTGGCGCAGGCGCAGAAGGTGTGGAGCAGGAGGTCGTGCATGTGCGGGCATAGCAGTCCAAGCCCACGAAGGAGGAGTAGCTCCCATAGGGTGGAACATAGGGAACTACGAGTCCCAGCAGCCCCCGCGGGACCATGTGACGCCAGGGGATCAATCGGGTGGTAGGAAGGCAGGGAGGAAGGAGGATATAGGGGTCGGAGGGCACGCACGTTGCTCAGAGCTAGCGGGAGGAGGAAGGAGACAGAGCTCCGGAGTAGGGAGGCATTCAGCCCCTACCTAGGCCTTATATCCCAGGCCCAGTTAAGCCCTGAGCCCCGGTAGTGTGCAGCAGAGATAGGGATTGGCCCTTGATAGGTTCCGGTTCCCTTATTGTGCTGCTGAGTGATCGCGTGAGAGACAGTGTGTATTCTGCAGGAGGTCTGGGCTCAGATCCTGCCTTTGTTGCTACCGTCCATCTGGGTGGGATCGCCCCGGACGCCTATTGCTGGAAGTCAACATGCATCTGACCCTTTGTAAAGATCCGTGGCAGGCCCGGGCACTGGAGTGCCCGGCAGGTAATCAACAAGTGCACCAACTATACCTTCATTACGCAGTGGCTGCGCAGTCACCCATACATATCCTTTACCTCACTGGAGGGTGGGGGCATAAGGTGCTGGGGAACTGGACACGGGGTGGGATCACCCGGTGGAGGAGGGGAATAAGCGTCCTGCGAGACGCAGAAGGTAGTGTCACCTCTAGGGAGGGATACCCGTAAAATATACATCTGCTCTTGCCAACAAGTAAAGTTATTCGGTTGTTATATGCTGTGTGTGTATTGTTATACATAGTGTCCTGTGAGGAACCACTCCCCCTTTGGTGGGAGCCATCGCAGATGGAGGCGCTGCACCAAGTATCAGGTATCATTAGTATTACGTGTGCCCCAGGCTCTCCATGGCAGAAGCTTAGGCCCTGTGAGCCTACAGGTTATACAGCATATGGTAGCGGTCTGTGTTCACTAGGAAACAGGGCTACAGGTAAGTAAAATGCAATGCACTCACATGATAATACACTGGCGACACACTTTATTCGAGCTCGGCTAGTCCCACGAATTCGGGTATACCCGGGTGTATTGAGGTTTGTGACTGTTTTCTGCCCGAGTGCATTGAGGTATTTTCCAGGCAGGGATTGAAGCATTTTATTCCCGCTGGCTGCAATACTGCACAGTATATATATATATACTGCATTACAATTCATGAATTTATGCCATCTGGTAGACACGCGAAGCATTGCAGCCTATTAAATCCTAATCATTATCATTTAACAGATCAGCCGCCCGTCAGCCAGGCATGAACCCAGGCTGGGAAGGCAAACACAACGGGGCTTGTCAGAGGTGAGGAGCGGCGCATTCCAGGTATCTGCCAGGTACATACTGGGTATTTGCTCGAATAAAGTGTGTCGGTGCAGTAGATAGTAACAAGCATTTAGATCTCACAAATCGATCTCGGCTGCAGGATAAATGAACTCTCTGCTTCCCCTGTAATCTGCCTGTCTGTCTGGCGTGCGTCTCACGGATGCGTCTCAGCGATACCGGAAGTGACGTCAGCGGGATCCAGGGGTTCCGGTCGGCTGTGGGATTCGTCTGTCAGCGTCTGAGTGCATTACATTTTACTTACCTTTTATAAATTTGCATACAGTCTGCACTATGTCCGGTTCTTTTGTTCATTACCAGAGGTACCCGAGTGCATACTTCCATTGAGGCAAACGCCCACCCTCACCACAGCTGGCGGATCATCACCTAAAGATACTATTACGTACACTTATCTATCCTCACATTTGTGAGTATTCTACATATAGACTTTAAGAAGACATCTTCACTTTATATTTAAACAATATTGCACTATCAGAATATTATTTTCTGTTTTCACATGTTTGCGCTTCCTTTTTGATCAACACAATCTAGTTTTAACCCGGTTTTAATGATCAGTAAGATGATTGGTTTAAGAATTAAGGAGTGGTTAGTACAGCGGTAGGCAAACTGGGGGGCGCGAGATTAATTGCGCGGGGGGGGGGGAGGGGGCACGGTGTCTACAGAGGCCCCGCACGCTTCCCGAAGGCACTTAAATTAAGGGCCGGGGACGCGGCGAAGGCCTCTGTAAACCTTAATTACCGTGGATCAGCCGGCATCTGGAGACGCGTCACCATGGCAACGCTGAATCAAATGATACCACGGGGTCATGTGACGTCGCGTTGCTATGGCAACGTGACGTCATGACGCCCAGACGCCGGGAACCATGGTAAGGGAGGGGGGCGCACAGAGAGCAGGACAGCCGGCAGGGGGGTGCAGGGGAAAAAGATTGTGCTCCCCTGGGTTAGTATATTCTGCCTGGTAACCTATTTTGAACAAAGGAATCAAAAATGTATAAAAAGCCTGCTTGACACTCTTTTGGCAGAGAGTCTCATTTGCCTTTTGTGTGTATGATCATACTCTGTGCTTTACTGTGCAATAAACTACTTATTATTTAGAACCCATGCTTGTGAGTTTGCAAACAACGACAAAACCTTTAATAAACACATTGATGTCCCCATACCCATTGTATGTCATATTGGGACAACCCATTAAAAAATTGCCTACACGTTTCAAGTTTGTATAATACTCCATAAGGACATATCATGAAATTAAAATGATCTGGCTATTTATATTCTCAGCTCTCTCTATTTCAACTGTAATGAATAAGTAAATCGCAAGATTCAGCTCTACAAAATGAACTCTTAGAGGATCAGTAAACAACATAACAACAATGTGAACTGACATTGTTTGAAATACTAGATAAGATATACCTGTAAATTAATCAAACATATATTTGTTCCCAAACAAATTGTATTTATATTTTATACACAACCATCATAGCATGTCAAGATTGCACCTGCAGAAAATTGCTGCACCCTCTTCCCCCCATCCCGATTTATAAAACCTCCCCTCTCTCTTTCCCCCCTCTCTCCCTCTCCCTACCTCTCTTTTGTCCCCTTCTCACTCCTTCCTTTCTCTCCTTTCTCCCTAGCTTTCTTTCATTCTCTCTCCCTCACCTCTCTCTCTCTCTCTCCCCCTCTCTCTTCCCCCTCTCTCATCTCCTTTTCTTTTTCTTCCCTCTCTCAGAAGTTGTATTCAGACACAGATGAAGAAACTAACAATATTAGATCGGGGTTTAACAAAATTGTGACCTCCGACAGCTCTACTTCAGAATTTTAGTATGTCCACAATATTTTCAAATGTTTCCTCTGTTCCTTCAACCTCCAACGTAATATTTTTCATTGGAAAAAGAACTATGGAGAGAAAACCCAGAGAAGAACAAAATATACAGAACTAGAAGGGGAGGGAAGAATAATTCACCAATACAGGAATCAGAGGAGGAAAGTCTACTAGAATCCCCGGACATAATCTTATCACAAGAACTTATTAAAAAAAGGAACTTTCTTTCATACAGTACCTACACTAAAAGATGATTTCCTAAATATAGTACACAACTGGATCTTTTTCAAGTCTATAGAAATATTAATCATAAATTACATTTTGACAGGTGTAACCCAACGAGTAGTGATTCTGCAGTTAGAAGTGTTAATGAAAGTTACATTGAAAATTATTATGTTTGTGATGACGGCGTTTCATTCAAATTCAGATCAAAGTGTACATTTACTAACAATGATTAACCAAGAAACGTTTTATAAAATAGTACGAAAATAAATGCTGTGTTTAAAAAAATAAAAAATAAAGGAACTGAATTGAGTCAGCACATCATCATTAAAAAAGCAGATAAAGGGGCATCCATTATTATTATAAATGCCAAGAATTAGCGTGGTGAATTACAAAGACAATTAAATGATGGACAAGTCTATGAAAAGTTGAACGAACGTCCTGTTGATTCCGTAAAATCACTGATCGCATTCAAATTAGAGTAAGATTATAGGAAATATGTGAATTCTTGATTCTGATTAAATCTGCTAAGGTTCCAACTTTTTATATACAAATGTAGCAAGACTTACTGTCTTTGGCGCCGCTACTATGCACAGTCACATAACCGCGGCGGTGGCGGCACCTAAGGAGTAACACTGGAGGGGTCCCTTTCAGAAGTCTAAACCCCCTACCGCTCCATCACGGCAGACACTGTCCCCAACAGCGCAGACTTTCGCTTGTTCGGCCACAACACCAGGAACAGTAAATCTTCCTACATCTGTAGTGGCTGAAATTCACAACAGTTTAATAAATCCCGTGGGCTATCTAATAGTGAGTGGTATTGGATGGATAAAACAATTCTAAAATTTTTCTTAGACCTTTTGAGAATAGAATGTTCTTTTTTATATGATACTTTTTACTGTATTGAGACAATCTCCAACATAATAATGCATGACCACTATTTACTAATAGTGTAGTGTTCTTTTTTTCTTTTAAAGACTGCAATGGATTCATATAAACACGTACAAAAGTTGTTGTTGTTGGTTTTTTTCACCAGCTCTTCCTATTTTGTATTGGTCTTAGGACTGAAATGATCAAGATAGGTCTGTATAGCTTGGACAAAATTACTTTATTACTTCTTACAAGTCCGTGACTTCACTTTAATAAAATGAGCATATTTTACCACTGTTACTTTAATGTTTACTGCACAAACTTGACTGTGAGATGTCATAGAAATTTTATTATGTATTTGAAAGGGTTAAAAGTAAAAGCCAGACCTCCATTTTGTCTTAACCATTATGCTTGAACTTTTCCCTGAACTAAATGGCCAATAAATGACCACCAGTTGTTTTCTGTTAAAGGAGAATTGTTTTGCTGGTCGTATGCCAGTACTGTGTTTTATCAAGAATCGGCCTAACCGCAAGCTTTGTTTACAGGAGCCAATGCTAAACGGAAAATCCCCAGCTAGGCTGTCATTTTAGTAATATGCTAATATTTTTACGCCTCTAATTTACGCCTCTAATTAACACCTTATTTTCCTGTATAAATAGTATTGCTTTTCCGTAATAAAGTTGAGATGAAGAATCAGAATTACTCTCTGCGTCTCTTTCTTCCTTTCCCGAGCGCTCGTACGTCATCAGATTGAGATCCAACAGCCCAGGGTGTGGTTAAGTCTCCCCGGGTAGAGCAACACTGTTTCCAGTCACGACTGGCTGACAGAGGTGGTCCCCAAGCCCATTTTAAATGGCAAGAACCTTTCAATTGGTGTTTGAAGTGGGATTCCCACTGTGTGGTGAGTATATTTCATATTTGATATCTCACCGCCCTCTGGGAATCTCTTGGTTAAACCGCGCAGACTTTTGCTTGTTTGGCCACAACACCAGGAACCAGGGGCAACTCTCAATGTATTACTTCCTGTTAAAACATTTTATTAATAAATAAATAATATTCTGCAGTTACAATGCAGCATGCTGGATTACAAGGGTGGATAATGCATAGGCATAAATGCTAATCTGGACATGCTTGACAAAAGCTTGTGTGCTTTTATAGTAAGACAGCATTAAACTTGCATTGAATATAAGTGATAGGTCATGGGCAAGAGGGCTAATCAGTTTTTTTGTGTTGCCTAATGATTTCCCCAAATATATACATCTTTTATTGAGGAAATTAGATCTCATGCCTTGGTTATGACATTATGGGCTGCATACTGTACATCAAACTTAATTGAAATCATATCCGGTAAAATAAAAAAAGAATGTGTCTTTTGACCTCAATTTTAAGATGGAATACATCACATCAAGATTGTGGTAATAATGTACCAGGTGACATATTTTACTCAAAGCCATGATGCAGGAATTAACCCAACCTTTAAAAATAATATGTTAATTACCGCCTCACGGTCGCTTTAATAATATTTATTTGATAAACTTCTGTTATACAGTATGTAATATTTTTCACTTAGGCTGAGTCCCCGGTGGTCACGGCGTGCGCGGTACACACTACAGCACAGCCCTCTATGGGGCAGGCCCCAGTGGCTAAGTGTGTATGGGTGCGCAAAGCGCTGTGACGCATACGCTGGAAGGGGAGACAAGAATTTTGTCTTCCTGTGCCGTGACGCGGTCACGTGGCCACGCGTAGCCAATGGCAGGGCAGATATGCCTGTCATGTCCGTGCGCCCCTGTCATGGCCCCACCCCGCACTCTCCTTAGATCTTCCCTACAGACCGCCGATCATGGCTGTAGTCTCTGCACGTGCCGCCATGCCACCAGGTGTGCGTGCAGCAGGGAGGACTGGGGCCGAAGCCATAGATATTATGCCCATTGGGCTTTGGATTTTTTAAATTGTTTTGGGTGGGGTTTTTTGTTGGTAGCCATCAGGCTTTGGATTGGTTTTTTTCCCAATGTTTTTTTTGTTTTTTTAGCCATCATACTTTGGATTGGGTTTTTGTGGGGTGCTGGGGGTTATGGTTGGGCATCGCCTCTTTATTAGATTTGTTTGAGTGGCTTCAGTCATGAAGATGAGGCGGCCTTTATTCTAGCTGCGGCAAGTATTTTTTTAATGGTTAACATTGATTGCCTACATTATGTGGCTATGTAGGCCCCAATTTAGGGCCTAGGTAGTCACCGTGACAATCAATGGATTGAAACGATATTTTTATTATGTGATTTTTTTTTTAAATGCATTTATTTGATAACATATTTTGTAATGCTTTTCAATGGCTTATAGGGCTATTACTCCTGGTTGGATGGGGTAGGGAAGGTGGGGGATGGGAGTAGTTTCCCTGGATGGGTCATTTGGCCGCCCCTGGGGGTTGGGTTAGGAAATAACCCCTCGATTACCTTAGTGGTCAGTAAAGCATTGCATAGCATAGCAATGCTTTACTAGCCTACTGGCAAGTAGCCAAGGAGAGTAGGTATGCTAAGTTATACAATTGACATTACAGGTTAATATTGACTGTTAATGTGGCTATCAAGGTTCAATGACAATCAATGACTCTATAGTTTACATTTCTTTTACGTTTAAGTATTTTTAAAGTAGTGTTTAAAAAAAAATCTATTTATTTTTTCAATCTCCAAAAGAATTATTAGCCACATTTGGCTAATAGATCTATTGGCCATTAGTCTAGAGGGGAGGTAAGTTTGTTGGGGGGGTGGGGGCAGAGATTGGTGCGTGGGTGATGAGGGTAGTTGCCCACTGGTGGGTGTTTAGGCCTCCCAGGTGATGGTGGTAGGGTTTTAACCCTTAATTACCTTAGCGGTTAATAAAGCATTGCATGGCAAAGCTTTACTATCCACTATGGTGGCCGGGGGGGGGGGGGGGGGGTAGATAGTGTGGAAACCCATGACTCGTTTACCTTTGGGTTACTAAGGGGCTACTATTTACTGTAATATATTTCAAGTTATATTTTATCATCTATTTCTGGTTTGTTTAGCTTATTTTTCCTACAGTATGTGTTCAGATTACTGGACCCCTCCACCACCACCACCACCACCACAGCACAAAAGCTCTATTTCAGGTCCTGGAGGGAGTTAGCACCACCTGCTGGTCATTTCGCATCTAAAGTAAGTACAAATCGACGAGGTTTGTCGCTTTTTATAGAAACGCTTTAGCAAATAAGATTTGCAGTAGAGAATACCGTTTTTTATTACACATTTCATTCTGCTTCTTGTGAACATGCCAAAACCGGTGATTTGCAATGACAAATTCGGAGCTACTAGAACAAGCCCCTATGCCTCATATTAGTTTTCTAAGTGAAGATGGGCCATGAGACCTTCAAAAGCTGGGAGACACCTTATGGCTCATTCAAGTTCTGCAAGGTCTCTAATGACAGAGTACCATTTAGTAAATATGGTCCTTTATGCATTTCATGTTGTCCTTAGTTTTGTTGTCATAGATTCTACCAAAATGCTTTACTTAGCGTCTGCATCTGCAACCTACAGTACAAGGAGAAAGAGTTTCTTGTTGAGATTACGGAACGAGCTCCAAAGACAAGAAGGGACCGACACCTAGAGACCTAGAGAGAGTTGACTCGTAAAAAGGCGAACAGTGTCTTAAAAAAAAGGAAGAAGAGCTTAAAAATAAAACACAATGGGCCATATTTAATAAGTAAATGGGCCATAAGAAGGTCTTTATGACTTAACGCTGCTTTGTAAACATAGCCCTAAGTGCAGATATGGGATCAACTGAGTAATGCACAAGCTGTGACTAAACACGGAGAAGGGCTGATGAGTCACAATGCAGTCTTCTTGAGAGAGGAAATAATAGTCAGCAGAAAGGTTTTATTAGTCAACTTAGTTATTATAGAAAATAAGAGATTGAACAATACAAGAACTATTGGCTCAAAATTCATGCTACACTGTGTGTCAAGCTCCCAAATAAACAACGTGATATTATAAATGACCTAAGAAAGTAATTTCAATGTTTGCATCTATTACCCTAACGTTTCATCATTTATGTTTACCAATAAAATGGCCATTTGTGATCTAGAAATAGTAAATCATTGCCTTGCATGAATAGTGTCAGCTTGATATATAGCCCCCAAGTTCTCTTCATTTTCAGGTATACATTAAGGAATGGATCCCCTCTCTATTGCAATTTTATGTTCCTACAGCAGTAAAATGCTAAGAGCTTGAATGGTATGAGAGATTGCATCCCATGAGGTCACTCTGCTGCTGCTTAGGCATGCATTAAGGAATACACCCTTATCATTATGGCATTTTTATGTTCCTACATTAGGTTTCTCCATAGCACACACCATCACCCTCAATGTATAGTGAGGAATGTGGAGTGTTTTTTCTCATGCTGTAATAGAAATTACCAAAATTAAGCAGAGAAATGTGTGACTTTCTGTTTTGTGAGACTTGCTGTTTTGTTTTTCACACGATAGGGATTGACTTTCCAAACTCTACCATAAAATCCGACTTCTGAACTGAGACACCATAACTTGCAATATTAGCAACCCACAAATGGGTTACTTCCACGGCTAAAGGAGCATGAGAACAGAGCCACTGACATTGGGAAACAGCCGGGACAACTGTCCCGGGCCAGGTGGTTGAGGGGGGGTCTGGCATTGGAAGTTGAGCCTAGTCCAACTTCAGTGTCCAGTTGCTGGGCACCTGATTGTTGCCGGGCCCCAGTTCTCCCCAGCTGTTCCTGACCCCTCGCTCCTGCTAAACTGTTGCCTGTCTCTCCCCCACCAGTGCACACCGGAAGCTGGGCCAGCCTGGAAGTCGGACCCAGGGTCCGCATCCGAGTGCATATCGGCACAGCACCAGAGGTCTGACTGAGACCATCCCTGAGGTAAGGTGTTGTGTGTGTGTGTATGGGGGGTTATTGTATTTTGTATATAAGGGGGTTATTGTATTTTATGTATGGGGGGGTTTATATTGGGTTTATGGGCGGTTATTGTGTTTTGTGTATGAGGGGGTTATTGTATTTTGTGTATGAGGGGGTTATTGTATTTTGTGTATGGGGGTTATTGTATTTTATGTATGGAGGGGTTATTGTATTTTCTGTATGGAGGGGTTATTGTATTTTCTGTATGGGGGTTATTGTATTTTATGTATGGAGGGCTATGGTATTTTGTGTATTTTCCTGCAGGTGGGCTTCCAAACAGAGAATCAGAGCAGACTGCACTCAGAGCCAAAGTGTGAATATTGAGGATATCAGCAGTTCTGGAGAGAGCATACCCCAAAGGGCCCCACAACCAGGCTTAAAAGGTTGAAAGGCGTTGCAAGAAAGGAATAATTTGTGAGTTTCATTCCATGTGTTTGTTTGTATGTACATTATTAAACACAATATATAGCAGTTCTGTGCTATGTTTTCATTTTTTTTCCTTACATATCCCTGATTGGAGATTTTTATTTGCTGAGTAGTTTCAACAACATCTTTCAGCTACAGTTTTGTAAGTGTTTTTCCGTCTTGTACCATCCACGGTGTATATTTTAAGTACTGTTGGATAAAGGGTTAACTATCCATTGGGATTCACTCAGTGTGTATAGGTTCATATGTTGGTAGTGGTGTGTTTCCTAATCACTGCCAGTCACCAGTTAAATAGATGTGGTGTACTAATTATATGTCCTAAGTGAACTGCACAGAGGGGTTTCTTGTCCTTATAATAGTTGTACACCTCATATTGTTCTCCACACTTTCTATTTTTTCATGAACTGCATTGTGCAAGAGTGACAAGTACCAGCGCCAAAGAGGACTCTATTTTGCAAACACAATACAGTGTGCCAGGTTACTGTGGCATTCTGAAAATGGCCTTCCACCAATGGTAGCAACCAGATGTGCCCTTTATGCCATTCTCGATATTAACTATTTGAGGTTTAGTAACCCCAATCTAATTTATAAGGTTGCAATCATAA